>NW_012267345.1:2015539-2030506 GCF_000151885.1 Dipodomys ordii
CGGACCCCCACGCGGCTCTCCAGCCGTGGGCACGGGGCCCACGCGGCTCTCCAGCCGTGGGCACGGGGCCCACGCGGCTCTCCAGCCGTGGGCACAGCCTGCACAGCCAAGGGTCTGTGAAATGCTTCAGGTCAGAGCAAGACCCGGTCAGGGGACCTGGAGCCCTGGTCCCAACTTGCACTCATCCCAGAGCCCCAGAGCCTGTTCTTGGGGAAGGAGGGAGTGGCTGCTCTAGGAAGGTAAAGGTTAACCTCTGAGGACTGAGCCAAAATGGCCTCAGGCTTACCAGGAGACCCTTACCAGTCGCTCAGCTCTGTTCATCATACATCCAACCTCAGAGTGACAACCACAGCTTCCAAGGGAAGCCACTGACCTAGCAAAGGGCACTAGAGCCGGGGCAGCAGCCAGTGGTGTGAGGGATCCAGGCCCTTCCCTGGAGCTGTGACTCCAGGGTCAGCCTTGTGGCACATCAACTCCACAGAGTTCAAACTCTGGAACCTCAGATAGAGAGGCACCATCTAGGAGGCTGAGACAGGAAGACCTCTGGAACCCAAGGCTAGAGGCCAGCCTGGGAAACAAAGTGAGACCCCACCTAAAAAATAAATAACTGGGCATGAATGGCTCACACCTATAATCCTGGCTACCTGAGAGGCTGAGATCTGAGGGTCACTGGCGCCAGCCTGGGCAGGAACGTTTGTGAGACTCGTATCTCTAGTCAACCACCAAAAAGCCAGAAGTAGAAGTGTGGCTCAAGTGGCAGAGTGCTAGTCTTCAGCAAGAAAAAGCTCAGGGACAGTGCCTAGGCTCCGAGTTCAAGCCCCAGGACTGGCACACACACACACACAACAAACAAATACCTCAAGAGATGGAGCACCTGTCTAGCAAGCATGAATCCCTGAGTTTAGAAAGGGATCATATCGGTCAATTCCACTAACACGTGGAATTACAATCCTTTCGTACAGCTACTTAAAGCTAATAAAAATATAATTTAAAAACAAAAGCAAAACACCCACCACTAACCTTGGAAGCAGACAGAGCTGGCAAGCGTCTTAGCTTTGGGCTCCTGCTGTGGGGACTCTCCCTGGAGTCAGCGCAGCCAGGGAGGAGGCCCTGCACACTCCGGGGGCTGCTGTGATGGGGGTTCCTCTGCCTTTGACTAGCCTTTGTCTTCTGCTCTGCCAGTGCCGTGAGGTATGGAGGGTGTTCTGGGAGACGCAGTAGGTGCCCGTGCTGTCCAGGTCACTCTGAGCCCTCTTCGAAGCCCTGAGGACGCTTCCCTCCACCCGGTGTCAGGCCAGGCTCACACCGGGCCCTAGAGCTCCTCAGTGGCCGGAGTTTCCGCTCGTGCCACTCTGGCCCCAGGCGCTCCTCCTCTACCTCACCCTGTTGATCACTGGAGAGGACAGCTTCACCTCCCCTCGGCATTCGCTTTGTCCAGTCGTTGAACCTGTCTATTCTGAGAAGCTGCTTCCCAGGGGGAGGGCAGAAGAGGGTGAGTGTTGGGGGTCAGCCTAACAATCAAAGCTTATGCTCAGCCCCCCCTCCCCCCAGCTCCTAGACAATGAGCTTCCAGGTGACAGGCCTGGGCCTGGACAAGATGAAGCTGGACTGTCCGCAGTCCTTCCTGGACATGGAGGAGGCGGAGGAGGTGGAGGAGCAGCAGCTACTGGAGCCAGAAGCATGGAGGACCTACATGGCGCGGCGCAATGTGCTGCGCGAGTTCCTGACCACAGACCTGAGCCCCCACCTGCTCAAGCGCCACCATGCCCGCATGCAGCTGCTCAAGAAGTGTTCCTACTACATTGAGATCCTCCCCAAGCACCTGGCCCTGGGCGACCAGAACCCGCTGCTGCTGCCCAGCGCCATGGTCCAGCTCATCGACCCCTGGAAGTTTCAGCGCATGAAGAAGGTGGGCACGGCACAGACCAAGATCCAGCTCCTCCTGCTGGGGCACCTGCTGGAGCAGCTGGACCGGGGTCACGCGGAGCTGGATGCGCTGCTCGAGTCGCCTGACCCACGGCCCTTCCTGGCCGGCTGGGGGCTGGTGGAACAGCAGTTGGCAGACTTGTCTGCGGTCATGGACAACTTCCTGGCCATGATGGTGCCCGGACGCCTGCATATCAAGCACCGCCTGGTGTCCGACATCGGGGCCACCAAGATCCCGCACATCCGGCTCATGCTGAGCACCAAGATGCCCGTCATGTTTGACCGGAAGGAGTCAGTGGCCCATCAGGATTGGGTCAGCCTGCGCTGGTTTGTCACCGTCCAGCCAGCAGCACCGGAGCAGTTTGAGCTGCGCTTCAAGCTGCTGGAGCCACGGACACAGCAGGAGTGCGCGCAGTGCGGCCTGGTCCCCGTCGCCGCCTGCACCTTCGACGTCCACAACCTGCTGCCCAACCGCACCTATAAGTTCACCATCAAGAGGGCCGAGAGCTACACGCTGGTGTACGAGCCCTGGAGGGACAGCCTCACTCTGCAGACCTTGCCCGGGCCTCGCAGGGCCCCGCCCGGTCACGGCCTCGCCCTGCAGACCTCCCCGGAGTCCCGAGGGGCCACGCCCAGTCACAGTCTCGCCCTGCCATCCTCACCGGGCCCCCCCGGGGCTGGGCACACCCAGCCGCCCCTGACTGCACCCTCCGAGAGATGAGTTCTAGTATTTATCCACTAATAAAGAGGAGTATACACACAGAGTCACACACCCCGATTTAGGTTTTAAGGCAGCAGCATGTGTGTTTTCCTGACAGCCCAGCATCTCACAGCCCCCAGACCCCAGCTCCTGACACCCTTCCACAGGGCCCTGCTGGGCCTTCCAGACCGCAGGCCACGGGAGGAGGAAGCGGTCGCCCCTGGCAGCAGTGATGAGCTGCCCCCAGGGGACCCAGCCCCTCCCCCACAACAGGCTCTGCTCCTCACTGCCCCCCCCCCAGCTGGGGCTCCCTGACTCCACACTGCTCGGCGATCGGGCCGCCATGCTGCCATGCCTGGCGTCCTTAGAGCCAGAGTGCCTGAGGCCTAAGTGACATTTGATTTTAAAATAAAAAAAAAAGTGTTATTTTCTCCCCCAAAGAAAAGCTGAAGTTCATCGGCACCCTAGGTGGGCGAGGGTCTTGGTAAGGGGGCCCGTGCCGCAGCTTGGGAGGTGCGCTGCCCCCTCCACTGGCTCTCCATCAGCCGCTGTGTGTCCCCACACCAGTGCCCTGGTCCTTTGGGCTGCCTGCAGAGCCCTCAGTGTGGCCCGTGACCCCAGCCCAGCCCGCAGTGGGCCATGCACAGTCTTGTGATCCAGGAGGTAGGGATGTGTATGCAGAGGGGCAGCAGGCCGTGCTGTGGGTGTGGCACAGGAGAGCCGGTGCAGGAAGTGCAGAGGACACCCTGGCTTTGCAGGCCCAGCGTGTTCCCAGGAGCCCACCATGGTCTGCAGTGACCACGTCTGGGAGGGACCGGAGTCGCCGCCCCCTGGCGGAGGGGTGGTGTGGTGAGAGACAGGAGCCCTTGGCGTGGGTTTGGTGGAGGCAGGGCTCCCTTCTAGGGCCCTCCGGCCCCCAGAGCAGGGTGCTTCCTGCAGGCCACCCAGGACGTCACGCTTTGGCACTGTGTGTGAGAGTGTGTGCAGCTTGTCTCTGAACGCGCCACAAGACAGCGCTGTCCCAAGCGTTCAAGGTGGAGGAGCGTGGTCTGTGTGGGCTCCTGGAGCGGGAACAGGGGTGTACAGGATATGCCTGGGGGCCAAGATGAAAGCCGGGAACCAGCGTGCCAGGCAGGCCCAGCTTGTGCCCAACCTGCCGACCCAGGAAGGCCACCTCCCAGGGGCAGAGCCATTCCTAGGCGACCCTCGGTCCTGGAGCGAAGTTCTCACCCAGCACCCAGCCTGCCAGCACCAACCCTCACCCACCACCATGCGCCATGCTTCCCAACAGAATTTCTCCTCAAGCTCCAGCCCTGCCTGGCACCAGTCCACCTCTGCTTCCCCGTTTCCAGGCCCCATGCTGCGGGAGCCCTCTCACCCAGGCTGAGTACCTGCTATCTCAGAACTCCGTCCCCGCTGGCTGTCTCTGGGACAGACAGGCCCTGGGGCCTCTTCTCCCTGCGGCGTCTCTGCAACCTCTTCCCCCTGGCCTGGGACAGAGGGAGTGTGGCTGGCCATCCTGTCCCTGTCCGCTGGTGCTCACCCAGGCCAGGAGATGCCCCACGCATCAGCCACAGGCTCCAGCCTAAGTTGACCGAGGAGGGGCTGTAGAGCCCAGAGGTCTGGGGAGAGATGGGACCTGGCAGGATGCCGGCACGAAGAGTGAAGTTGTTGGACCTACTCCACAGGATGCCCCAGGGCCGTGCGGCCCGAGGCTGTGGGCTGGCCCTCCGTCCTCCAGCTGGGGGCAGGGCTACCTGGTGTGGCTTGTCCTTGCCTGCTTCCTGCGATGTGGCGCAGACACTACTGGGCTGCCCAGTCCACGCCTCTGCTCGTCAGATGGGATGCCCTGGCCCTTCCAGGGCTAGGGCTCGCCGGCCTCTTGGCTTCAAGCAAGATGAAAGCCAGTCCTTTCTGCCCTTAGCCTAATAAAATCAGTGTTCAGTCATATAATGCTGAGTCTGAGAAGATGTACAAAAATCGGAAAGTAGATTCTGATTGTAAAAAGCCCAGCCAGACATCTTCACAAAGAGGACCTGGTAGGGCCAGCTCTGCTTCCTCCCCTCATCCATCCCTCCTCTTCCCCTGGCAGAGACCATCTCAGACCTCAGGGCTCGCTGTGCCCACTCAACCCTTCAGAGCAGGTTCTCCTGCACCGCGGACCCGGCAAGCACAGCTGTAGTGAAAGCAGATGCCTGGGCAGTCCCCTGCCCTCAAAGCTGCTCAGGCCCTGGGCAGTGGAGGCTGGCCAGGCTGGCGTGGACATCTGGTGTGCCCGCCCCTCCCCCAGCGGGTGACCCTGAAGGGCACATGGACTGGAGGAGAGGGCTTTCTTCTCCAGGGAAGCCATCTACTGGCATCTCAGTAAATGACTGCTGGCTTTTAATTTAGAAAGTAAGGCACATGTGTGGCTCCCAGGGCAATTACAGGTGGATCTGAAGGTCAGAGGCCACGGGCCCCCTTGCTGCCTGGGATACCCCAGTAATGGCAGAAGGGTCCTCTGCTGATCTGGACTCTGCATGGCCAGTCTTCCCTGTGCCAGCAGGAAGCAGTCGCCCCAGTTCCTCCAAGGTAAGCACGGCAGGTTGGATGGGGCCAGTCCGCACAAGGCTGTCACTGACCGTGACCATGGCTGGGGATGGGCCTCACCCAAGCAGCTAGAGGGAATGACAGCATGCCGAGTGCCCAGCCCACAGTGGAGGGCCCCCACGAGCCGGCGCTCTTCAAGAACACACAGCTGACCTTCTCCGGACCCGAACCTGCTTGGCAGGCACCAGGCTATTCTGGGCCTTGTAGAATTCCAGGAGCCGGCACCAGAGCGGGCAGCAGCGCAGCAAGATGTGGTCTCCTGTGGGGAGAGTTGGGCAGTTGCCAGCTCCACCCCGAGTCTGCCCTTGGGCTACCCTCCAGAGCCCTAGCCCTTACCAATCAGGCACAGCCCCTCTTGAGCCCGAGTGAGGGCTACATTCACTTGATTGGGGTCCACGACAAAGCCCAGAAACTTCCTGAGCCAGCTCTTGGTCGGCCGCCCATCCACGTCACTCCTGGGACAGGTGCGGACGGTGCTCACCAACACGTAGCGCCACTCGCTCCCTGGGGGATTGAGCAGTGCGGTTTGCCGGGCCCACTGTGCCCACCTCCCCAGCCCATTGGGGAGGGGCCCCCGGTACCAGACTCACCCTGGCTCTTGGTGATGGAAGACACGGTCACCCCGCTGACCCCCTCTTTCTTGAGGGCCTGGCCGATCATCGCAGCCTGTGCGTTGTAGGGAGTAAGGATGGCGATGTCCTTGGGGTCCACTGTCCGGTCCAAGGTTAGCTGCTTGGTGATGCGGACCTGAGGGGGAGGGACCCTAGTGCGTCTTCTGCCCTGGGCAAAAGAGCCACACTTGATCCCTGAAACCAGCTCCCTCCAGGAAGTTCTCCTTCCTGCCCCCGAAGCCGCCACCTCCCGCCAGGAAACGCTCACCACCTCCGCCACCTCGTCTGGGTTGGCCCTGGAGTTCTCACTGCCTTCATCCGTGGACACCATCAGCACCTGCTCACGGCCCTGCAGGTGGCCAAAGATGACGGCGCAGCTCTCCCTGCCTGCGTGGCCAAGGAGGCTGGGTGGCCGCCGCAGGCTGGGACAGGTCTTCAGCCTCTGCCCGTAGAACTCTTTGGAGGGGAAGGTGCAGATGTCCTTGTGCATGCGGTACTGCGTGTCCAGCATAAAGGCGTCCCTGTGATACCGCTCGAAGAGGGACCGGTCCATCCCCAGGTTCCGCAGCTGCTCGCCCTTGACCACGGGCCGGAGCTGCTTATGGTCCCCAAGTAAAACCACCTGGAGGCACAGGCGGCCCTGCGTCTGACACCTCCAGACTCGAGGGCCATGTCCAGCCCCCAGCTGGCCACAGCCCTCACCCGGCACGCCCGCCGTGCCCGCCCACCGACCACCCCTTACCTTCTCAGCCTTCGAGAAGCGTACCAGAGGGATGAGCGTCTCTGGCTCGGTGGCCATGCCGGCCTCGTCGATGAGGATCTGCCCCACATGCAGGCCCTGTAGGCTGGCTGTCGCCGCGCAGCAACACGTGCACAGGAGGACCGAGTGCTGGTCCAGCTCAAACTTCCGGGCCTTGGTCAGGGTCTTCCGGTACCTGGGCAGGGCACCGCCCGTCACCGTGGCCCGCCCCTCCCACCAGCGGGCAGCCCCACAGCCCAGTCCTGGCACTTACAAGGCTAGGTCCTCCTTAGAGAAGACTTCCCCTTGCTGCAGCCGGGCATCAAATGCCCTGACCTCCTGTGCCCACGGGTTGGAGGGCTGTCGGATCCGGTGGTGCAGCGTGATGCTCCTAAGAGGAGAGAACTAGGGAATTGCTGCCCGAGGTGGGGCCGCCTGCACAGCAGGGCCCGCACCCCCACCCTGCACACGGGCCGCACCTCCACCCTACACACGGGCCGCACCTCCACCCCGCACACTGGCCACACCTCCACCCCGCACACGGGCCGCACCTCCACCCCACACACGGGCCCCACCTCCACCCTGCACACAGATCGCACCTCCACCCTGCACACGGGCCGCACCTCCACCCTGCACACAGATCGCACCTCCACCCCGCACACAGATCGCACCTCCACCCTGCACACGGGCTGCACCTCCACCCCGCACACAGATCGCACCTCCACCCTGCACACAGATCGCACCTCCACCCTGCACACGGGCCGCACCTCCACCCCGCACACGGGCCGCACCTCCACCCCGCACACGGGCCGCACCTCCACCCTGCACACGGGCCGCACCTCCACCCTGCACACCGGCCACACCTCCACCCCGCACACGGGCCGCACCTCCACCCTGCACACAGATCGCACCTCCACCCTGCACACCGGCCCCACCTCCACCCTGCACACAGATCGCACCTCCACCCTGCACACAGATCGCACCTCCACCCTGCACACGGGCCGCACCTCCACCCCGCACACGGGCCGCACCTCCACCCAGCACACGGGCCGCACCTCCACCCAGCACACGGGCCGCACCTCCACCCCGCACACGGGCCCCACCTCCACCCAGCACACCGGCCGCACCTCCACCCTGCACACGGGCCGCACCTCCACCTCCACCCCGCACACGGGCTGCACCTCCACCCCGCACACGGGCTGCACCTCCACCCTGCACACAGATCGCACCTCCACCCTGCACACGGGCCGCACCTCCACCCTGCACACAGATCGCACCTCCACCCCGCACACGGGCCCCACCTCCACCCTACACACGGGCCGCACCTCCACCCAGCACACGGGCCGCACCTCCACCCCGCACACGGGCCGCACCTCCACCCCGCACACGGATCGCACCTCCACCCTGCACACAGATCGTACCTCCACCCTGCACACGGGCCCCACCTCCACCCTGCACACAGATCGCACCTCCACCCTGCACACGGGCCGCACCTCCACCCCGCACACGGGCCGCACCTCCATCCCGCACACAGATCGCACCTCCACCCTGCACACAGATCACACCTCCACCCAGCACACGGGCCGCACCTCCACCCCGCACACAGATCGCACCTCCACCCCGCACACAGATCGCACCTCCACCCCGCACACAGATCGCACCTCCACCCCGCACACAGATCGCACCTCCACCCAGCACATGGGCCGCACCTCCACCCTGCACACGGGCCGCACCTCCACCCTGCACACAGATCGCACCTCCACCCAGCACATGGGCCGCACCTCCACCCTGCACACGGGCCGCACCTCCACCCTGCACACGGGCCGCACCTCCACCCTGCACACAGATCGCACCTCCACCCAGCACACGGGCCCCACCTCCACCCTGCACAAGGGCCGCACCTCCACCCAGCACACGGGCCGCACCTCCACCCCGCACACGGGCCGCACCTCCAACCTGCACACAGATCGCACCTCCACCCTGCACACGGGCCACACCTCCACCCTGCACACGGGCCGCACCTCCATCCTACACACGGGCCGCACCTTCACCCCGCACACAGATCGCACCTCCACCCTGCACACGGGCCGCACCTCCACCCCGCACACAGATCGCACCTCCACCCTGCACACGGGCCACACCTCCACCCAGCACACGGGCCGCACCTGAGCTTTGGGTTGGGCCGCACCTCCACCCCGCACACGGGCCGCACCTGAGCTTTGGGTTGGGCCTCCCCTCCTGAGAGGTCTTGCTGAGCAGGCCTCTGCCACCCACACCTGGCATCGGGAAGTCGACAGCCTCGTACTGCTCGCCGTACACACGCAGCGGCCTCAGCTCTTTCCTCTTACTCAGGAGCAGTCCTGGGGGTGCCATTCATCAGGGGCCACCTCCCGGTACCCAGGGCCCCGGCAGCCCCATGGGCCACCCTACGCACCTGCGAGGACGTCCACCGACTTGTTGGAAGGACCGCAGTATATGATGCGCGGCGCCCCCTGTGGCCCCTCCCCCTCGGGGCCGCCGCGGGGCGGTGTCTGCTCTTGGTTTGATTTGTGGAACCAGAATATGATGTGGAGGCCCACCACTGTCTTCCCTGTTCCTGTGTACAGAAAGAAGGGTGAGCCCAGGCCCCCCTGCTCCCCGTGCCCCTGCCGGGGCAGCCCCGGGCCCCTGAGCCAGGCCCTACCCGGAGGGCCCTGGATGACGGTGAACGGCCTCTGCAGAGCCCTCCTGACGGCTGTGTTCTGGCTGAGGTTCAGCTTGTGGCCTCCCCCGGGGATGTCATAGGCCAGCCGCTCCAGGAACCTGCTGGCCATCACTGGGCACAGGAGTGGGGGACACTGAGTGCTCGCAGCGGGGGGGGGGGTAAGAGGGAGGGGAGGGTGGGCAGGACCCGCCCTTACCATGGGGCTTCCGACCAGGCCAGAGGCAGGCCTGAGGGATGGGCTTGCCCAGGGCAATGCTGGTGACCAGCGGGGACGCATTC
Source organism: Dipodomys ordii (assembly GCF_000151885.1). Classification (NCBI taxonomy): domain Eukaryota; kingdom Metazoa; phylum Chordata; class Mammalia; order Rodentia; family Heteromyidae; genus Dipodomys; species Dipodomys ordii. The sequence continues at coordinate 2,025,088 of NW_012267345.1, forward strand.
TTTAGCTGACGCACAGCTTCTTCCTTGCGGCTAGGGGTGAGGAGAACACAGAAAATCAACAGCCATAGGGGGTCGGGCAGTCACCCCATGTCTCAGGCCATGGAAGCCACTCACAGGTCCGGAAGTGGTTTGGATAACACCTCAACAGTGAACTGGGTGCTGGGTCTCTGCACCTCCTCTGGAATCTTCTCCATGGCCATGTGGTGGATGAAGAAGTGCACTTGCCCGGGGGCCTCCCGTCCGTCCTCAGAGTCCTCCTGGTTCCAGCTGTGGGCCAGCCCGTGAGCCGCCCAGGTGTAGGTGTCAGGGTCAATGCTCAGGCGGGGGCTGAGGCTGCTGGGCGCAGAGGCTGGGCAGGGAGGGGCCGGGAGCCCCTCCAGCCGGATGCAGAGGTAGCTGCAGCCAAAGTTAGTGTCGATGCCGTTCTCCCGGAGGAAGGCAGGGTCAAGGCTGAAGGCACCTTGCAGCTGCCCCGGTGGGGTCCCCTTTCTATCCCAGGAAATGTGCACGTCCTGCAGGGTGATGGAGTCACCGGCTGTGACCGCGTTGATGGCAGAGTCCAGGGAGCAGATCGGCCCCCATACCTGGGCATACTCATCTGCACTGCAGTACTGGTCCTGAGAGGCCCGGCACGGGTGGCCAGAGAAGCAGTCCCCAGGCCTCTCCGTGTGCTCCAGGCAGAGGCTGAAGCCAGGTGCTACTTTCCACAGCTGCAGGGTCGGCGCCAGGAAGCCCCGCTGCAGCCTGGCACCCAACTGCACCTGCAGAGTGTCCCCACTGCCCAGCTCGCGAGTCACCTCAGTGACGTTGCCACAGTGGCTGTGGCTCACCCGCCCCGTCTCGTGCGGCCAGGTCTTTGCGGCACCCTGGTCCTGGACCAGGGCGGCCAGCTCGGGCCACTGCTGCTCCTCCGCCAGCAGCAGCAGCTGCCGCCACAGCGTGGTATCGATGGCCTGGGTATGTGGGTCCCACAAGGGCCCAGGCTTTAAAGGGGGCGGTTTGGGTGTCTGCACTGAGTACATACGGAGCCGCCACACCAGCCGCAGGCCGGGCCTGCCCACCAGACTGTAGGGATGCTCGGCCAGCTGCAGGGAGCGGTAGCTGACGGGGTAGAAGTCAGGCAGGGTGTCCGGGTTGGCAGGGAAGAGCAGCTTGAAGCAGCGGGCCCCCGGTTCCATATCCACCACAAAGCCCAGCTTGTCTCGAGGCTGGGCCTGGAGCTGGGTAGCCAGGTACAGGCTGTAGGCCCGGCGCTGGTAGCTCTGGGCGCAAGCATACTGGCGGCTGAAGTCCTGGCACAGCCTGTCGATCTCCCTGGTGGAGTACGCAGAGCCCCCACAGTCCAGCGCCAGCAGAACCAGCCGCTGCAGTACCAAATCCAGGTACCTGCGGATGGGCGAAGTGGCCCAGGTGTACCATTCCACCTGCAGCGAGTAGTGGCCGGCCGGCTGCTGCCGGCCCCGGCCGGCACGGCAGAACACGGAGCGTCCCAGGGCCTTCCGGAAGTCCAGGCTGGCGCAAGCCAGCGAAGGGTGCATGTCGTCTGTGGCAATGAGGTCGACCATCTGGCCGTAGTCCTGGCTGTGTGCGGCTAGCTGGATGTTTTTCCAGAGAGAGGTCAAGAGGTGCAGCCGTGCGGCGGGGCTGCCACGGGGGCGCAGGTGGTGGCGGAGGTGCAGGGACAGGGGCACCAACTCTCTGTGCTTCTCACCCACGGCGTCCAGCTGGTGGCTGCTGGGTGTGGGCTGCCACCGCAGCGGCGTGACGGCGCCCGTGCGCTCGTGATCCACCAGGAATTTGGCCACCAGGCTGTTAAACTGGATCATATACTCTTGGACCATAATGTGGGCCGCGCGGAAGCCCAGCTCACTGTCCTCATCCAGCCGCTCATAGGGACAGGCAGCCTGCAGCCGGTGCCGGCGCAGTGCCTGGGAGAAGTAGCAGGCTGCCACCACACAGGCCCCCACGGAGTCCAGGCAGGCTGGCAGCGCTAGGCCAGCCCCTCGGTGCCCCTTGATCAGCATCTCGGCCTCCTCGTAGGACAGCTGGCAGTCAGAGCGGACGATGGAGGGTGCGAAGCGCAGGCGCTGGAGCTGGCCACTGCCCTTCTCCATGGTGAGGAAGAGGGAGATGGCGAGACGGTCCCGGCCCGGCAGGAGGCTTAGTGCATCCTGGCAGAGGCTGGCCGGCAGCATGAGCATGGGCTCGCGGTCAGGGGCGTAGAACACGGAGCCCTGCCGGCGCGCTTCCACATCCAGCGCTCCGTCCCTGGGCAGCAAGCTGGCCACGTCGGCGATGTGCACAGCCACCTCGCACCCAGTGCCCAGGTCCCGGACACTGAGGGCGTCGTCCAGGTTGCAGGCGCCCGTGGGGTCCACGGTGAAGGTAAGGAAGGAGCGGCAGTCCTCCCTGTGGCCCGCGGCCGTTCTGAGCTCAGAGTGGTATTTCTGCAGAGCCTTGGACACCGAGGTGTCATCTGGCGAGGGGGCCTTCAGACCGTGCTCCAGGTCAAGGGCTCGGAGGCCGTGTTCCCAGGTGCTGGCCTCGGGCAGCACCTCGAGCACGATGCCCAGCGGGTAGTAGAAACGCTCCCGCCACAGGACGATGCGCACCCAGAAGAGCCGGGCGCGCCAGGCGTTGGCCGCCAGGCTCTCATGCCTCACCCGCTGCACCCGACCCTGGAAGAGGCGGTGGATGGGGACCTGCCTCCGGTCCTTCAGCTCAGCCACGAAGATCTTCGTGACGGAACTGTTGATGGGGATCATGATGCGGGGGTCCCACTCGTCCATCCGACACACGAAGGCCAGCTCGCGCCTCCTCCTCTTCAGCACCCCTACCACACGGCCCTGCAGCCGCCCTGGGACGCTCCTGTCGCCCGCCACGGGGCCCAGCACCTGCACCAGCACCTCGTCCCCCGTGAAGGCCATGCCGCAGTTCAGGCGGCCCCTGACCTGGAGTGGGCTGGGACTGCCGTCGTCCAGGGGGATGGCGGACGCCCGCTCAAAGGTCTCCTGCAGGAAGGTGCAGCGGCGGTACAGCTCGGGCTCTGTGCGCAGCAGCTTCTGCAGAGTGGACTGAGGCAGGTTGGTGTACTGCTGGGCCTGCTGCGGGGACGCGGGCCTGGCCATGGTGTCCAGAAGCCCATCCTCCCCCACCGTGACCATCACCTGCCGGCTCTCATCCAGAAGCTCCTTCAGGATGGCATCGTCCGCGTTGAGCTCCCAGTCCAAGGGCCAGAAGTCAGACTCCAGGTCCTCAGACCACTGTCCTTCCAGGGCAGTTTCTTGGGCTGCTGGGCCTCGCGGGGCCACGCTCTCACCCGCGGCAGCCCCCACAGGTGTCCCCTCCTTCGGTGCCGGACCCACCCGTCTCCCTGCCACGGCCTCTGCCTCAGACGCAAGCCCCGGCAGGACCTTTGCCACAGCCGCCCTGTGCTCCGGGGAAGGGCCCCCCGCTCTCTCCGCCAGGACACCGTCCCTGACCACTCCAGCCCAAGACCTCTCTGTGGTCCACTGTTGCCTCTGGGCCACGCCCTGCTCAATCTGCCCCAGAGAAAGGCCTTCAGGGCAGACACTACGGTGTTCTATGCACTCTCGGATAAAGCTCTTCCAGAGCTTGCTACAGGCCCCAAAAGAACAGAGGGCCACGGCATCGCCCACAGCCACCAGCTGGGACTGGGCACGGGTCATGACTGTGTTCAGCACACGGGCGTCCGTGAAGAACTCCAAGGTCGGCGCCCCAGGGCTGAGCAGGCTGTGGCGGTTGTGGACGGTGCTCAGCACCACTACCCGGAACTCCCGCCCTGCAGGAGACGTGGGTCAGGCAGGTGACCAAGCTCTCCACCCCCAGCCCTGCCCCACCAATGCCAGACTGGGGGCTGGGCGTGTTCCCTGCCTACCGCTCACCCACCTGGCAGGATCTCAAAGTTGCCCACAGACACCTCTCCCAGGTTCCTTCTCCTGAGCTCCTGCCTCAATGCGCCGACCTGATGGAAGCCACAAAACACAGGGTGTTGGCTGCACCTCAGCCCAGACGCCCATGACCCCAGCGTGGTCCTGTGCAGCTCAGGGGGTGGACACGAGAGCCCCGGCCCCCAGAGGGCGGCTGGGCGGCCGGGCTCACCTGGGCCCCGTGAGAGACGGCACAGATGTGCCTCTGCTCGCGGCTGCCCCAGCAGGCCGGCCACGTATTGTAGGCCTCTTGCACCTTCTCCACCACCTGGACGACCTCGGCTGCGTTGAGCCACGAGGTCATGGACAGGTCCCGTTCGGGGCTGCCCGCGACGTGGCAGAACATGAGCGGGTAGTGCCGGGGGTGGCACGGGACCTTGCCACTGGCGTGGACAGGGGTGCCCTTGGCCACGTAGAAGTGGCGCGAGACAAAGCTGATGATGGCTGCCGAGGAGCGGTAGTTTTCATGGAAGATGATGCGGCTTTGCCGGGCGAGGTCGTGCGCCCCCTGCTGGTAGTGCAGGAAGAGGCGGTACAGGAGGGTGTGCACGGCTGCCTTGGTCCTGGCCACACTGAAAAGCCGGGGTGTGACCTGCATGTGGTCCCCTGCCAGCACCACACGGGTACGGGGCGAGGCGTAGGCCAACGGGATGAGGGCCTCACACTCCAGCATCTGCGCGGCCTCGTCGATGAGGATGTGGGAGAAGAAGCCCACGGGCACCCGGAGCTCCCGGGCCTGGGAGCTGGTGGTGACCACCAGGCGGCGCTGGGCCAGCTCCGCCCCCGTGGGCAGGCGGAAGGCCCGGCCGTCCGGGGTCAGACAGCAGTACTTCAGCGTGGCAGGGTCGGTCTGGTTTGGTGGGCGGTCTGTGTACATCACGCGCAGTGGAGCCGCCTCCGGGTGGCCGGCACTGGCAAAGCCGTGGAAGTACTCCCGAATGTAGATGTCGGCCGCACTGTGGGAAGAATGGGCGTGTGAGAGAAGAGTGAGGGTGCGCTGCCCCCTCTGCACTGGGGGGGAGGGGTGTGCTGCCCCCTCTGCACTGGGGGGGAGGGGTGTGCTGCCTGCTCCGCACTGGGGGGAGGGGTGTGCGCTGCCCCCTCTGCACTGGGGGGAGGGGTGTGTGGTGCCCGCTCTGCACTGGGGGGAGGGGTGTGTGCTGCCCCCTCCGCACTGGGGGGGAGGGGTGTGTGCTGCCCCCTCTGCACTGGGGGGAGGGGTGTGCGCTGCCCCCTCCGCACTGGGGGGAGGGGTGTGTGCTGCCCCCTCTGCACTGGGGGGGAGGGGTGTGTGCTGCCCCCTCTGCACTGGGGGGAGGGGTGTGTGCTGCCCCCTCTGCACTGGGGGGAGGGGTGTGTGCTGCCCCCTCTGCACTGGGGGGGAGGGGTGTGTGGTGCCCTCTCCTCACTGGGGGGAGGGGTGTGTGGTGCCCTCTCCTCACTGGAGGGGGGAGGGGTGTGTGGTGCCC
>NW_012267345.1:2031639-2041011 GCF_000151885.1 Dipodomys ordii
GGGGGGAGGGGTGTGTGGTGCCCTCTCCTCACTGGGGGGAGGGGTGTGTGGTGCCCTCTCCTCACTGGAGGGGGGAGGGGTGTGTGGTGCCCGCTCTGCACTGGGGGGGAGGGGTATGCGCTGCCTCTTTGGGGCTTTGAAACATTCACTGTGTGACCAGCTCTGCTTGTGGGGAGCAGACAGCGGTCCTACCCAGGAGCTTTCTCAGGGGATACAGAGCAAAGATGCAGATCAGAGAAGAACTGATCCCACAGAGGAGTGCTGGCGAGGGCACCGGGCCTGAGTGTCAGGGAGGGCTTGAAGGAAGAGCTGGTGTTTGAGCTGAGGCAGAGGGAGAGAGACAGTCTCTGGCCATGACTCAAGGCGGCCCAACATGGCCAGGACCGAGTGCCCAACCAGAGCACGGCTACAGGGCTGTAACACGGGCAGCAAGAGCCGGAGCCCCGAGCGGTCAGGGGGCTGCAAGCATCTTCCAGACAGGCCACAGTCTTGTTCCCGGGACCCTCAGACCAGCCTGGAAATCGGCCAGGCACCTATTCTGAGCTCACCCTGCTGCCCTGGCTCCAGGCCAGGGACTTGGTGCCTGCTGTAATATGAGGCATTATGGAACCAAGAAACCCACATGGACCTAAGGGGAACTTTTCAATGTAGAAATCTGTTTCTGTAAAAATAAATAAATAAATAAGGGGAAGGCGGCTGGGAAGGTAGAGCGCTTGCTTCACATGCATGAAGTCCTGGGTTCAATGCCTCAGCACCACATAAACAGAAAAAGCCGCAAGTGGCGCTGTGGCTCAAGTGGTAGAGCGCTAGCCTTGAGCTGAAGAGCTGAGGGACAGCACCCAGGCCCAGAGTTCAGGCCCCATACCAACAAAAACAAACAAAATAAAGAGCCTCGACCACAAGAAACACACATGGCTATCCACAACTGCTCCCAGTGAAGCACTCACAGATCCTCAGGCAAGTAACAGACCTGTCACTCACTGGCTGGGCAGCTAGGTCATCAGCAGGGCACCCACACGAGTAGAAGGGCAGGTGCCGGGGCAGGACACCATCGGGAATGGAGGGGCAGACGCCGGGGCAGTGCTCTGAGCTCACCTGTCAGTGTGAGTCCACACAAGCTCACCTGTTGGTGTGAGTGCAGATGAGCACCTTGGTGTGGGGCTGCCGGATGACCTCCAGGGCCGCCATGGCCAGAGTGTAGGTCTTGCCAGTGCCAAAGGGGCCGTAGATGAGCAGTGGTGGGGTGGGCTTCAGGCTCTCGGGGCAGCTGCCTGCAATGAGCCCCATGGCTAGCTTCTGCTTGCGGTTGCCGGGCAATGCAGGCGGAATAGGGCAGGGGTGCGGCAGGACACAAGCCGGCAGGTCAGGCACCACCAGCCGCTCCTCGGGCAGGGCATCCACTGCCTGGTGCCAGAGCCGGAAGGTCAGAGGGTCGATCTGGAACTGCACCTCCAGGGTGGGGCTGGTCTCCGGCCGCAGGCCCAGGGCCACGCAGCAGCGGGGGGGCAGAAGCAGCCACAGCGCCTGCTCCGAGCTGGCCCGGGTTTCTAGCCGCACCTCAAAAACCGTGTTGTTGGGTGCAGGCACAGGAGCCACAAGAGCTGTGCTGACCGCCCGGGCCAGCAGGAAGCCCTGGTCTGAGTCTGGCACCAGTGAGGAGGGGATGGGGACTTCAGCGTAAAGAGCCCCAGGCGGAGCGAAGAGCATGCCCACGGCCGGCGTCTGCAGCGCAGTCTTGAGGGACACTTGGCCTCTCAACGTCAACCTGGTGGGAAGATCTGTGTTCATTCTCCAGGCCACCAGCTCAGGCCTGGCTCCAAATCCACACGGGCCCCCTGCCCCCACCCCCGCTGCCAGACTCACTTGGCCACCAGCTGCTGCTGGGCGGCCTCCTCCTTGTGAAGGAAGTGGTGCATCATCTGCCGGTAATTGGTGCATGTGATGGGACTCAAGGCCAGATCCTGGAGGCTGGACTCCAGGGCCAGGGCAGGTGCCTTGTACTTGGCCATCAGGGCTACTTGCTCGTCCGTCCGCTCCACACTCCGCACGATGCAACGGTTGCCTGTGTGCCAGCGTTCTACCTCCTCAGGACGGCCAGGCTCTGGCCTTGCACGGAGCCCTCGACTGGGGGTCTGGCCCAGCTGCAGCCCCAGCTTCCGAAGCAGCACGGGCCGGCGGCCAAAGTCGAAGGCTACCCACTGCTCGAAGGAGCCGAAGGAGGAGGCCTGCACGCACACCCCCACCTGGAATTCTGCCGGGGAGCTGGGCACACGAAAACGTTCGCCCAGTGCATAGAGCTGGCCTGGAAGGAGATGGGGGGCAACCAGGGAAAACTCTGCCCCAGGCTCCTGCTTGAGTAAAGCCACATGCAACAGAGGGTCCTGCAGGAGAAGAAGGTGTGAGGCGGCTCCCAGACACTGGCTCTCCCTACAGAGGGCCCAGGACCACGCCCAACCCTTCCCACCCTGGAAGAGAGGCAGCCTAAGCTGCTTCCTGGGTAGGGGACCCACAGGTGGTTCAACTTCTCTGGGCCCTAGTTTCTTGCTCTGAAGGTGGCAGGCGGCCCTGGGCCCCAGCCTTGCTCACTCGCTAGGTGCCAGGCACTGGGCGGTCTTTTCCACTCCATGGAGTGACCACACGGGTGCCAGCATAACGGTAACCCTGACCACAGGTGAGAACGCTGTGGGTCACACAGACCGACGCAGCGATCGCATCAGCTCCAGACGCTGGGTTCTGCATGTTTACCCAGCTAGGAGCTTGGGCTGCTCACAAAGCTCAAGACCTCAGGACTTCTTAAACCCTCACCGCAGAGTGGATGGCAAATGTCCATCTGTGCTGGGCCTTCTTCTCCTGGGCCTGATGTACCAGGGGCTGGTTACAGGTGATGGACACTCCAGGGATGCTCTCCGACAGCTACACAAAGAAACCTGACCCTCAGCAGCAAGGCCGTGGCCCACACCCCACCTCTTGCCTGGCCCCCACTTACCACCAGGACCTCACTGCTGCTGTGCTGGTACTCGGCGAGTAGCCGGGCCCGGTAGGGAACTAGCCCGTCCTGCCAGGCCGCCTGTTCTCGAAGCTCCGTGGTCTGTGCCCGCTGGATCCACTCCTGCAGCTCCTGTGCTGAGTGTGCTTTGACACAGATGTCACCATACTCACAGAGGTCAGGCCTGGGGCGGGGAGGTTAGCAGGGCCACGCTGGGGTGCAGCCATGGAGGCTAGGGGGGGGACAGAGACTGGGCTCCTGGACTGTGTGGGAACAGCAGCAAGTTCTAGGCCAGGGGTAGGACCGGATTCGTGGTCTTCTCCCACCTCCCCAGGATAAGGCCCAGCCCGGGTATTGCCCCACAAGTTTTCCTCACCCCCGGCCTCCGAGGCCACGGTAGTGTCAGCTAATAGGGGAAGAGCAGGTGGCAGGGAGGCCCCAGACCTGGTGAACTTCCAGGTCCTAGTGCGGGTGTCGGGATACCCCTCCCTCCCCCTGGAATCCTTACCTCGGACACAGCTCAAACTTGGAGAGCCCAATGGGTGGGGCGCGGTGCTCCCAGGGCAGGGCCTGGTCTAAGGAGACCATCTGCGCGTGCTCCAAGGAGGAGCAATGGTTCTCAAAAGCCTCCTGCGAGCGGCAGGTGACCAGGCAGGCACGGCAGTAGAGCTGGAGCGTGGCAGGTTGGTTGTGGGTGGCCGTGGGCTTGTCCTCCCCGGGGGTGGAGGGCCTGAGCAGGTCGCCCCGCAGGAGCCCGCCGAGCCGTTCAGCTTCCCACACCGCCATCTCCACCGCGCTGTGCGCATACTGGCAGCGAGCTGCTCCGTGGCGGCAGGGCCACCCTCGGCCCACAAACATGCAGTAGTCGAGGGGCCGGCGGTTCCGAGGCCGTGGCCGCACTTCCAGGAACTGCCGCTTGCGGCCCTCCTCATTCACATGGATGAGGAGGCTGGGGCAGGTTCCGTGCTCGGGACACCGCCCCAGGGAGTCCACGGGGCACAGGGCGGGCGGGCAGCGCCTGAAGCAGTAGGCACAGAGCAGCTGGAAGCGACCGCCAAACTCCGCCCGGATGATGTCGGCAGGCCCACCCTGGGCCCGGGAGCCCTGCACGGCGGCCTTCAGCCACAGGCGGGGGAGGCTGTGCCGGCACTCAAAGGTCCAGACCAGTGCTTCCTCGGGGCTGCGGGCAAAGGTGCACTGGTTCCAGTGGCGCCGGCAGCCCCGCCCAGGGCTGTAGTAGCGGCAGACCTGGTAATGCAGGGGCCGGGGGAAGCGGGGCCGGCGGCCCACGTGGCGCCAGATCTTACTCTTGGCCGCTCCCTTGCAGCGGGCCAGCAGCACCTCAGCGGGACACTGGTGCTCCACCGTGCGCAGGACATAGGTGCTCTCGTTGAGGCGCTGGGTGCAGTGGGAGCAGCCCAGGCAGAGGTCCACCTGAGCATAAAGCCCAGCCAAGGATGGCCCCTGGGTGGCCGGAGGGTTGGCAGAATACAGGTTGCACCCTGGGGATGCCATCTCCAATGTCGGCCAGGCGCTGCACAGAGATGCGTCATCCGTCTCCCGGCAGCTAGGTGACAGATGCATTAGTCTCCTGGGCACCTGGTCTCCAGGGCCATGGAGCGACAATGGGACAGGACCAGCACCCAGCTCCCCGAGGGACCCACATATCCTTCACCAGGCAGATGACAGAGAATTTTGCCCAATTTGGCCTGTTGAGGACACAGGTCCCCCTGACCTGAGCCAGGCAAAGTCTGTCCCTTCTGCAAGGTCTCTAAGCCCTGCCCAGAAGGAGCCATTTTCCAGCTAATGGGAAAGAGGACCCTTGAAGACCACAGAAGCCCCAGCTGGTGCCTCTGGGGCCGGTGCGGTCTGGCCCATGCATGTACTAGTTTCCCAGTCATTCTATAGACTGAGCACCGCCCCCCCACTGCCCTCCTCCCCCCCCCCCCCCCCCCGCTGCCTCCATGCAGTCCACCTGGACGAGGCAGTCAGAGACTGGCAGAAGTCTGGCCTACCAAGGTGGGACAGTTGACACCGGTGCTCCCCCAGGGATACCAGGGTATCCCTGGTTTTGGCGGGCATCACCCCAGCTGGGATGGAAGAGGAACAGCTCCCTCCAAACACAGGGGCTGGGGCTAAAAGGGATTGTCTTTTGCTCCACCAATGGGATGGAGCCCGGGACCTCAGCGAGGCCGGTGTTGGCCACTGAGACACACCCCGCACTCTGCAATCAACTCTCTCTCTTTTTTTGGGGGGGGGAGTCTGGATGCTGTCCCTCTTCTCTTCAGCTCAAGGCCAGCGCCACTTCCGGCTTTTTTCTTTTTGCTTATGTGGTGCTGAGGAATCAAACCCAGGGCCTCATGCATGCAAGGCAAACGCTCTACCACGGAGCCACCTTCCCAGCCCCGTCTGCAGGCAACTCTCAAGGGGAAGCTGGGGAACACAGACGTCGTTTTAAAGAGAAGCATGGGGCAGCAGTGAAGTCTGAGAGCCTACCTGCACTCCAGACCTCTGGAGACCTCTGGATCCACAGATCTGGGACCTCATAGCCAGGCAGTCAGAAAGGCAGGAGAAGAGGGCTGTGCTGCTGTCCAGGAAACCCTCAGTCCCATCTGTGAAAGAGGAAGGGCCCCACTTCCCGGGACGTCCCCCCTTTCCCCAGCCACCCCAACTCACCCTGTGCTCAGGACAGGGCAGTACCAGCTCTGAGCCTCGTTCACTTTCGATTCTGCCCCTGGGGCGACTCAGACTTCTGACGCCCAATCACGGAAATTACCTCACTGCCCCCTGCCCCGCCCCCGCCCCGCCTTCAAGTGATAGCCCCCCCTCCCCAGCCTGGCCAGCTCCTACCACCCTGCAGGGCAAAGACTGCCCCTGGGGTCAGCCCCGCAGGACTCTAACTGGCCCTTCCCCCACCCCCAGCTACACACAAACACGCAGACCTCAGGTGCGGGGGAGGGGAGGGTGGGACCAGTGACTCCCGGAGGCGTGGGAGAGCCCTGCCGAGCCCTAGAAAGCTTGCTGTGCTGTGGGCTGCAGTCCAGCGTGCGGTGCCCGGGGGAGGCCAGTCACGGAGTGTGTTGGGGAGGCTCTCCTCGTAGAGGCTCCAGTGATATCCTCCAATCCCTTAAGACGCAGACAGATTTTGGTACTGTGCCAGAACCCAGAGCACGAAAACTTCCCACCCCAGACCACACAGCAGGAAGAGCTGGGGGATTGTGCAATGTCACTTGAACTGCCTGCCTTCCTGACCTCGCTGGGGAAATGCCATCAGACCCGAGGCTCTGCTGGCACACGAAAGGCTGGGCACCTACCCAGGCTGGCTTCCCTGGCTCACCGGACACTGTAGCCCTAAGGACTGATACTAGCCTTACCCAGTGCCAGGGCTGGCCTGAAGGACGGGTAAGCATGTGGCAGAAAAAACCAGGTGTCAGAAAAGACTCAGCCTCCTCCCGGCTCTCTTGGCCACTTGCTGTGGGGGGACAGGGGGAGTGAGAGATGGGCTGTATTTCAGGACCATGCCACATTGGAGGAACTGAACCATCTTCCCCTCCACCCTGCACACAGCAGCCTGACCACAGCATAGGAGACTTGCCAGTCCAGAACCCCAACTGATTTTACTCCCAACTGCAAAATCATAAATGTTATAACTAATGCACCGTTACAGTCCCTCGACCAGTGACACACAGCCTTCTTCACAGCTGGCTTCCTGCCGTGGCAAATAAAGTCAAAAGAGCCCCACATGAGTCAACATGCCAGTTGGACATACACCCAGAGCACCTAAAGAGGGAAGAGAGCTGAGGAAAGGCCCTGTGAACAGGAGCAACAAGAGCACAGGGACTGAAGCAGGGTGCGGAGTCTCTTGACCAGTCCATGGTGGCCATGTGGTAGATTGATAGGGGACTGGGTTTCACTGGCTCCATCTTGTCTTCATGGTGGAGGCAGGGAAGTCCCACTTCCCAGGTGATGGACATGCCTGAATTCCTGGAGGCAGGGTGGGGCCTTGGACACGAGGTTAAATACCTGCCAGTCTCCAGCTCTCTGTGACCCTGCCCTGCCTGACCCTTTAGGCCCAGACCAGCTCAGGCACCTGGGGGACCTGCCACATGGTGGCCTGCCTACTGGCTCCTGGCTCTCCCCAGCACTGTCCCACTGCAGCTCTCCACCAGAGCTGATCTGGCTTGTTGGTACTGTTCCCTCTGGTTTTCATGGCTCAGTTTTCTGACAGTGTTAAGTGTACTTGCAAGGCTGCAGATCTTTGCCACAGGAGTCCATCGCCAGATGCTGGCCTTCTAATAAAGACTCCCTATTTGACCTCTCAAAATGTGGCTTCTCCGTTTTCTCACCATACAACTGGACAAGCTTAACCAGAACATGCAAGAAAACTCTGAAATATTCCTGAGAGACATAAGAGGTGACCCACTCCTATAATCCTAGTTACTCAGGAAGCTGAGATCAGAGGATCTTCGTTTGAAACTAGCCTGAGCAGGAAAGTCCATGAGACCTTTTTTTTTCGGTTGAACATAGGGCTTGAACTCTGGGCCTGGATGCTGTCCCTCAGCTCTTCAGATCAAGGTGAGCGCTCTACCACTTTAGCCACAGTGCCACTTCCAGTTTTCTAGTGGTTTACTGGAGATATGAGTCTCATGGACTTTCCTGCCCAGACTAGCTTTGAACCGTAATCCTCAGATCTCAGCCTCCTTAGTAGCTAGGGTTACAGGTGTGAGCCACCGATGCTCGGCTATCCATGAGACTCTTATCTCCAATTAACCACCAAAAGGCCAGAAGTAAAGCTGTGGCTCAAGTGGTAGAGCAATAGCCTTGAGCAGAAGAAACCAAAGGACACTGCCCAGTCTCTGAGTTCAAGCTCCAGATGTTAGTATTTCCTCTTCCATTTGGGGCTTTCCAGTCTCCATCCTAGGCCCTCAGCACATATCTCCACCCCAGCTGCATCATGGAATGCTCTCCACCCAGACCTGAATTCTATTCTGCCCTTCATGAAGAACAGAGAACTCCCCCCCTTCCCCGGCTCCCACAGGAATCCCACCCAGACCTGAACCCCACCCTGCCCACCTGGTGGTGTCAGTGAGCAGCTGCCATGCAGAGTACCTCCTGCCTCCAGCCCCCATGGTAAAAGGGTGATCCTGGGAATCAGGCACATTCCTCCCTCCGATGAGGGAGGTAGCCTTGTCAGCTTTGGCTGGCAACAAACCCCTTTTCCTGGATGTGACGGTGTTCTTGTGGTATTCTGGGATGGGTGCTTTCATTAAGGCTGTTAAGGCTTGGTCTCCACCTCAACATGTGGTTTTGTTTTTAAAAGCTATGTGCTACCTCTGTTCAGGGCTGCAGGTCTTTATGATGAAGTGACCTTCCAATAAAGACTCCCCATTTGACTTCTTAAATTGTGGCATCTACATCTCTTGCTGATTGAATTTCCATACAACATCAGAAAGGCATACATCGCCGTCAGACAAGTGTTCATTCTTGGGTGAGGAATGCACCCCTCAGCAAGGAATGCATCCTGCTGTCTCTGTTTGAAGCAAAGATGGCACTTCTGTGTTTCTAAATACCATATTTCTGAGTTGTCTCCACCAGGCTGTATCTTCCTCAATTTATCCTGCCTCAATACATGCCTATAATCCCAATAATGCTGTGTAAGAGAATTGACTCAAGGCCAGCCTGAGTACACAGTGAAACCCTGTTTCAAAAAAACAAAATAAAGCCAGGCACTGGTGGCTCACGCCTGTCATCCTAGCTACTCAGGAGGCTGAGATCTGAGGATCGAGGTTCAAAGCCAGCCTGGGCAGGAAAGTCCGTGAGATTCTGATCTCCAATTAATTACCAGAAAACTGGAAGTGGTGCTGTGGCTCAAGTGCTTGCCTTGAGCTGAAGAGCTGAGGGACAGTACCCAAGCCCAGAGTTCAAGCCCCGTGACAGAAAGAAAGAGGGCTGGGAAGGTGGCTCAGTGGTAGAGCGCTTGCCTTGCATGCCTAGGCCCTGGGTTTGATTCCTCAGCACCACATAAGCAAAAAGAAAAAAGCTGGAAGTGGTGCTGTGGCTCAAGTGGTAGAGCGCTAGCCTTGAGCTGAAGAGCTGAGGGAAGCGCCCAGGCCCAGAGTTCAGACCCCACGACTGGACCAAAAAAAAAAAGAAAGAAAGAAGAAAGGAAGGAAGGAAGGAAGGTCTGCTTGTACTGAGCTACTTCCTAATAAGGTCTGTTTGTGTGGGGGTCTTGAGTGTCTTTACCTGAAGCATGTGTCTTGTCTTTAAAAGCTTTGTGTAACATGTACAGTGTATAACATGTGAACACTGTTATATGTTATAGACTGTGATAGACAATTTGCTCCAGGAAAGTTAGAATGAACTTGTGACTTTAACTGAGCATC
>NW_012267345.1:2041601-2058889 GCF_000151885.1 Dipodomys ordii
TTTTTGCTTATGTGGTGCTGAGGAATCGAACCCAGGGCCTCATGCATGCAAGGCAAGTGCTCTACCACTGAGCCACCTTCCCAGCCCTGTAAAATTCTTATCTCCAATTCACTACCCCCAAACCAGAAGTGGAGCTGTAGCTCAAAGTGATAGAGCATTAGCCTTAAGCACAGAAGCTCAGTGACTGTGCCCAAGCCCTGAGTTCAAGCTCCAGAACCAACAAAAAACAAGAACTGGGGGCAAGTATACGTGCTAGCTCTAAAGTTCATTCGGAAAAGCATTGCATAACCAAGAATGGGCAGGAAAAGAAAACAGTAAAAAGACTGTCGTAAGGTGAATCCAGCCATGAGATGAGAAACAGAAGCCACATTTTGAGAGGTCGAATTGGGAGTCTTTATTAGAAAGCTGGAATCTGCAGGCTGACTCCTACCACAAAGGCCTGCAGCCCTGTGAATACGTTTAGCACTGTTAGAAAACTGAGCCATAGGGGGGGCGGGAAAAAAAGAAAAAAGAAAACTGAGCCATAGCCGGGCACTGGTGGCTCACACCTGTCATCCTAGCTACTCAGGAGGCTGAGATCTGAGAATCCCGGTTCAAAGCCAGCCTGGGCAGAGTCCGTGAGACTCTTATTTCCAATAAATCACTAGAAAACTGGACGTGGCACTGTGGCTCAAGCAGTAGCACGCTTGCCTTGAGCTGAAGAGCTGAGGGACAGTGCCCAGGCCCAGAGTTCAAGCCCACAATCAACAAAAAAAGAAAAAGAAAAAGAAAGAAAGAAGAACTAGGATTAAGAAAGGGTTATCCTTAGTGTGAAGAAAATGCAAGATAGAACCACATGATTATGTTCTCCACTGCTTAATCAGCAAGGCCACACACTCTCAGTTGGAGCTTTAGGCTCAAAAGGGCCCCAGCAGAACAACAATTAGCATACCCCGTCATTCCAGGGACAGGCCCAGAGACGGTGGTGTCTGGCTCTGCTCATGGCGGCCTCTCTTCTCATGGCACAGACTGGACGCACCTTACTCAGCACAGGTCACCTGACCAGCAGCCTTCCACACAGGGAAGGCTTGAATGCCGTGGAAAAGAGAACAGCTCCACCTTTCTGCAACTGTTTCCCAAGGCACTTGGCTGAGGAACTGAGGTGTGTGTAACCATGGGTACAGAAAGGAACCAAAAAGCCTGTAAAGTACAGGAACCTATTACCGAAATCAGAAGTAAACTGGTTGTGGCAGGTGGGAAACTTGTTGTTCTCTCTTGGCTTTGGCAGCAGTGTTGTTTTATCATTATTATTTGTGCTGATCTTGGGGTCTGAACTCAGGGCCTGGGCACTGTCCCTAAGCTTTTTTGCTCAACGTTAGTGAAGGATTGACGCCCACCCTGTTTTCCCGGGTGCATACAGACATCAAGCAAACCTCCAAAGACAGGTGCGGACTGTCTGACACAGGCAGGGTAATCTACCTAAGCCTGCTGTAAACAACCCATTGGAGGCCTAACAGAAAAGCCCTCACCCCCCATTCACCTCTGCCTCCTCGCTCAGACCTCATCAATACCCACTCCTGTCCCACTTCTTTAAACAGTCTCCAAGCCCACGGGAAGACTGTGCCCTTTACTGCTATATCTCAATAAACTTCATCACCTGTGAAAGATCGAGTCCTGTTTGTCTTCTTCCTTTCTCCTCCATTTTCCTAATAGCTAGTGCTCTACCACGTTGAGCTACAGGTCCACTTCTGGCTTTTGATAGTTAATTGGAGATAGCAGTCTCACCGACTTTCCTGCCCAGGTTGGCTTAGAACCGTGATCCTCAGATCTCTGCCTCCTGAGTAGCTAGGATGACAGGCATGAGCCACCAGTACCCAGTCACCTTTGGTTTTTGTTTTTGTACCAAGTGTGGATCTCCTTAATGGAAATGATCAACAAAACGTATCGGCTCAGGTACCAATTGTGTAGATACTGCACATGGGCCTAGAATGTTGCCATGGACAGACAGATCTCTGGCCTCTCTCAACTGTGCTAAAGCCAGAACCACCATTCCTGCCCACTGGCCTCCCAGACCAGACCAGGCCAGATCTGCCTGCATTTAATCTTAGAACCCATGCTTCTCCTATTCCCCAGACACTCATATCCCTCAGCCTCTTCAATATGCATTCCACAAAATCCTGGCCCCAAGTCTTACCCTCCCAGTGTCCTGGCTGAAAGCAGACATGCCCAACACGTCCTTGCATCCGAGTGTCCATCCAACACCCCGCAACAAATACAGCATGCAAAGCCAAAGCTGATGCTAAGAGGAAGAAAAAGTATGAACTCAGTAGAGTTAACACAGTTTTAATGCCAATATCAATAATATCAATACTTAATAATCAAGGCTCCATGCCCATATCAGGGTCAAATCCCGGCTTTCACATTATAGATCCCTGTTCTTAGAAAACATACACCATAATGTTAGGGTAAGGTCACAGCCTCTTATTCTCCAAGGGTTCAGGAATATGTATATGTACATGTGTGTAATAAATATACATATTCAAAAACATACATGTACATGCATATACATACATGTATGTACATGTGTACACATACAGATTTATAAATACTATAGCAACAGATGGAAAAAATCCAAATCAATAAAAAGGTACAGTTCTTTGCAGTACGTTTCCAACTCTTCATAAAGACAAACTATCTTCCTACGTTTCATTTCCCGTGAACCAAGCCTCCTCCCATGTGTGTAGCCCAGTGGTTAAAGGCAGCCCGCCCATCGCACCCTCTGCCACTCACTCGGCAGCTCTGCTGCCAGTCATGGTCCCAAGGTCAGGCCCAGCTGCGGCCCTGCAGTCCTGGTCTCTCAGCTGGTGTGACTCATCCAAGCAGCACTTTGACACCTACCTTGTCCGCCCCGGGCCCTCCCTCCCAGACAGGAAGCCAAACCTTGGATGGAAGCGTGCACTCATGTGGGGGAGAGTGTGCTGGTTACACATTTCTTCCCAGTGGTAGAAATCCGGACAGCTGCCGAGGTCACTCCAGCATAGGCCCACAGAGGGTGTTCCCAACAGATAGACCCACTGAAGGGAAGACCCAAAATCAGCTCAAGAGAAATCATCTGCGGCCATAGAGCTGCTAAGAGAAACCCAGAGTGCCCCACAGCCTGGTAGGCTATGAAGGCTTTGAAAGACATGAAAAGTATTAAGAAAAATTTTGATAAATTAGGTTTCAGAATTTTTTTTGTTTTGGTCAGTTGTGGGGCTTGAACTCTGGGCCTGGGTGCTGTCCCTCAGCTCTTCAGCTCAAGGTGAGCGCTCTACCACTTGAGCTACAGCGCCACTTCCAGTTTTCTGTTGGTTTATTGGAGATAAGAGTCTCATGGAAGCCAGGCGCAGGTGGCTCACGCCTGTCATCCTAGCTACTCAGGAGGCTGAGATCTGAGGATCGAGGTTCAAAGCCAGCCCGGGCAGGAAAGACCGTGAGACTCCTATCTCCAATAAACCACCAGAAAACCGGAAGTGGCGCTGTGGCTCAAGTGGTAGAGCGCTCGCCTTGAGCTGAAGAGCTGAGGGACAGCGCCCAGGCCCAGAGTTCAAGCCCCACGACCGACAAAAAAAAAAAAAAAGAGTCTCATGGACTTTCCTGCAGAGGCTGGCTTTGAACCACAATCCTCAGATCTCAGCCTCCTAAGTAGCTAGGATTACAGGCGTGAGCCACTGGTGCCTAGCTAGAAATATTTTTTGTAATTGCTCTTCAAAAGATACCAGCCAATGAGCAGGTACTTGGGGCTCATTCCTGTAATCCTAGCTATTCAGGAAGCTGAGATCTGAAAATCATGGTTCAAAGCCTGCCCAGGCAAAAACATCCATGAGTCTCTGATCTCCAATCGGTATTGGTAAGAAAACAAAAACAAAAAGACAGATTGGGGATTTAACACAATGGTAGAGTGTTTGCTCCAGCACTGCCAAGAAAAAGAAAAGAAAAACCACAATCAGAAGAAAACTGAATAAGAAAATGAAACATTAAAAATGGGTAAAAGACACAGATATTTCCCAATAGGAGATGTGCACAATGTTAAACATATATGAAGTTACTCCAGATCAGTCATACATTGTTATGGACTTATACATTTCATTACAATTGGTAACAAAGACAGGCATGGTGGTATACACCTGTAATCTTAGCACTAGAGAGGCTGAGTTCAAGGCCAGTCTAGGCTTGACACTAGCTGGAGAGCCTGTGTCTCAATAACACAGAATGAAACAAGCAACAATGAGATACCATTGTACACCTATTACAATAGCTACATTTCAGAGTACTGAGGGTACCAAAGGCTGGTGTGGATGTGGAACAACAGGAACTCCCCATTTGTTGCTGGTGGGGATGCAAATCAGAACAGCTGCTCTGCACCACTTTACAATTCAATAATCTCTTACAAAGACAGCAGCCTCACCATATAAACCAGCAATGATACCAGCATTTACTCAAAAGAAAAAGTGACAATAACAAAGCACACTAATGTGTTTTCTACTTCCTTTGAGTAAATAAAGGGGGATGAATTTGACTGAAGTGCATTATGAGTATATATGGGAATATTACAACGGAACTCCTTTGCATAATTAACATATGCTAAGAAAAAAGCAGAAAGAAAACACACAAACACTACAACACAGTGGCTGATAATGGCTTTATTCACAGTAGCCAAAGCTAGACAGACAAACAGGTCTACCCAGACAGCAGACTATTTCTGAGCACCACCTGGTACACTGCACTCTGCAGTACAAGGAGTCCGAGCAGGCAGGCTGCCCCTCACTTCTTCACTGTCCACCCAGGACAGCCAGTGCTGGAGCCTGCCCTAAGGGACATCTACTAAATACCTAGAGGCAAGAGGTGGTTCTTCTAAGCTCACAGATTCATAATCTACAGCCCGCGTGGACCCCCAAATGTCAGGAAGATGGTGTCTCAAGGTCTAACTATCAGTGAGGTGCAGCCCGCGTGGACCCCCAAATGTCAGGAAGATGGTATCTCAAGGTCTAACTATCAGTGAGGTACAGCCCGCGTGGACCCCCAAATGTCAGGAAGACGGTATCTAAGGTCTAACTATCAGTGAGGTGCAGCCCGCGTGGACCCCCAAATGTCAGGAAGACGGTGTCTCAAGGTCTAACTATCAGTGAGGTGCAGCCCGCGTGGACCCCCAAATGTCAGGAAGACGGTGTCTCAAGGTCTATCAGTGAGGTACAGCCCGCGTGGACCCCCAAATGTCAGGAAGACGGTATCTCAAGGTCTAACTATCAGTGAGGTACAGCCCGCGTGGACCCCCAAATGTCAGGAAGACGGTGTCTCAAGGTCTGACTATCAGTGAGGTACAGCCCTCTTAGGGACAGCAGAAGTGACCCAGGCACTATTGGCACTTGAGTGACCAGGAGAGACCATCACATAGGCAAACTGGCAATGCAGAGTGTGAGGCAGAGGCCAGGGCAGGGAGGTCCTCCTGGCCAGAGAGATGGAAGGGCTTTGACCAGGTGAGCTTCCAGGAAGATGGCCTGAGCACCTGGATGCTTGTGGGCACCCCTCCCTGCAAAGACAGGTTTAGGAGAGAAAAGCAGGAATTCTGTTTTGGACCCATGAAATCTGAGGTGCCTCAGATCTTCTGCGGGTCGGGGAGGCAGCAGACATGAAGCTGCCCAAGTGTGAACTTGACAGGAAAGGTCCAGGACACATCCACAAGCTCCACGTAAGCAGTGTGTGTGTGTGGAAGGAAGGGCGGCAATCAGGACAGGTCCAGGACACATCCACAAGCTCCACGTAAGCAGTGTGTGTGTGTGGAAGGAAGGGCGGCAATCAGGACAGGTCTTCAGAGCTGAAGACACACCTACTTCAAGGCTGCCTCCACCCTGACTTTCAAAGTACACAGAGAGTGTCAAACTCAAGAGTGGAATCCTGAGACCCATGGGGCCCCGGACAAGGTCAGCAGAAAGGGTACAGAACCGGTCTGACAGGAATGGCCTCTCCTTGGGATCCCAGCTTTGGATCAAGGCTCTTCTTCAGTACTCAGAACATCCCTCAGTCACAGTGAACCCTGGACTCCGACCTCACAGTCTGTGGGAGTCTGATGCAGCAGCAGAGTGAAGGTGCTCAGGGCCCAGGTAAGGCTCAGGAAACCTGGCTGCATACTGGCACCTGGTATTACACCAGCTGCTGCAGCTTAGGAGGCTCGGGTCACGGGCCATAGACCACAACTGGAGGCATGAAGAGGACTCAGCATGCAGGCCCACCCGGGACAAGCTGGCAATACCCACTGGGGGCATCGTTCAAAGTTCAAATCGTTGCCTTCCACACAGCTTCTCATTGCAAACAGACACATACATTAGGAAAAAAAAAGTTTTTATTTCAAATTAAAGTACCAAGCAGACGCTCGCAAAAACAACACACAAAGTGGAACTCAAACACTGCTTTTCCCAGTGCCCCTTGACAGGCCCAAGGAGAAGCCTGTACCCTCTGCAAAACCCACACACCAGGCAGCCAAGAACACCCATGTCTGAGCGTGACAGGAGGGCTCTTTCCTCTAGAGGCCTGGCGGGGGGGGGGTGGGGAGGGCAGTGGCCCTGAGGCGCCCGCAGGGTCTGCAGGAGGCAGGCACCAGCAAGTGGTGAGGCGCTGAGCACACCTCCTCCCGCAGGGCTGGGCTTCCTCTCCTCCCTGCCAGGAGGCTGGAGAGATGTCTGTGGGTGGCTACAGGAGGGTGGAGGAACGGGGAATCAACCCGAAGCTGGCTGGGGCTCTTTTTTAATATGGCTCTGAAATTAACTTCAACTTCCAGTACCTCCATGGACTAAGGGGTGAGGGCTGAAAAGGTCCCAATCTTGTTCTTACAAAGGGAAACTGACCCACAACTCAAAAGACAGAGAGAGCACCTTGGACATGGGCCAAGGAAAGGCCCTGCAAGCCCCTGGCTCCCAGGGCCGGAGGTGTTTTACTGATGACACTATCTACTCGAATCTGAGCTGGTGGGGTGGGGACCGGAGAGCCTGCTAGGCAGCACCAACCCTGCAGACTCTTGATGGCCATGGGGTCACAGTGCCACATAAAACAGGGCTTGCAACTCAAAAAAAAAAAAATGAGTATGTACACAAACAGGTAAACATCAGCCAAAACCAACTGATCATGACCACAGTGAACAAGGATGTAACAGAAGGAAAACGAGATTGAACCTCAGTAGCTTGACACGGTGTGGGGAGGCGGTAGGGGCCCAGGTCACAGCAAAGGTGTGGAGGGGAGGCCTGGGCAGTCACAGGGATGGAGAGATGGACAAAAGGGTGGCCAGTTCCCTTCAAAGCAGTGGACGGAATGGCAGGCCCTCTCCTGCTGCAAGGCCCCAGAAAGGAAGAGCTCCCGTCAACAGAGCCAGCAGCAATTCTGCAGACAGCTCCTGAGGCTCAGTCTAAGGTGCCCTACAGTAGCCAGGGCTCCATTCTTTCTGAACACCTGCCTCCAGGGGCTATGGCCTGGAGCACAGCCCCCCTCACCTCCCACATACCCCCCCTTCAGCATCCCGGGTCCCACCTCTCCTACCTTGTCCTGAACAGGGTCTGGGCAGCCTCCCTGTAGGCCCTGGTGCTGTCTCTGGGGATGGGGAACACTGTCAGCTGGGGGGTCTCGGTTCCACCTCCAGGGAAACTCAGGGAGATGAGGGCTATTATGGAGGCTCCAACAGAAGGCTGTACACCAGAGCCTTCTGAGCCACCCCAAGTCTGAAGGCACACCCACAGAAACCCTCCACAAAGCTTGGTCTTGGGAAGGGATCTGTCCAGGACCCCGGCACTGAGCAGCGCATACACAGCCCCGGCCCCTCCCAGGGCCAACTCAGGAGCCTAGGCACTCAGCATTATTTTGGTTGAAAATGCTATAAATTTGATTCTTCCTAGAAGCCTACTAAGGAATTCACTTAGAAACACCTGCAACCCATGTGCAAAGGCGCCCAGACCACACCTGAGCACCTGTAGGGAGAGGAGAGGGGCCCCACCTGGGGTCTGCACCCCAGCCCTGGGGGCGTGTCCCACACCAGCAGGAGAGCGGGCACTGGCTACACTAAACCTACAGAAAACTGTGGGAAGAAACCAAATCCATAGGATCCATGGGTTACCACACTTGGGTTCAGTCCCCAAGACATGTGTCAGTAATGTGCCCAGAAGGCCTGCTCGGGGCGCACCAGGGCTCAGCTGGGCCTTGGCGCCACCAGTGACTCAGGCCGCCGCCACAGGTCTGCCGCGTCATGGGGCGCACCCAGGCCTCCTCTTGGTCCTTGCCCCCCACCTCCTGTTCAAGGCCCAATGTGTAAACAGGATAATAAGCAACAGATGGAAAAGTATATTTCCCAAGAAAAAAGGGGAGTAAGTTTTGAACTTGAAGACTGATTTTCCAGGTTGCTGGCATCATTCTGTCCCTTTTTTCTTCTTCTCTTGATTCATCTGGCAATTCCTCTCTTTGGTTCAGCCCCTGAGACCTGCCTGTGCTGAGCCAGCCCCGCAGCCTCTGCCCGCAGTGGTCTGAGGAGAGCCAGCCGGTCCACACCCTAGGGGCTCACCCTCCCCGCCAGCTACTTCTGCTCATGGTCCCCTGCCACAGCAGCCACCTCGATGGTGGCCGTGTGCTCCTCAGGCCCCGGGGCGGCCGCCGTGGGCACGGTCACGATCGTGCTGCCTGCCGGCGCTGCCTGGGCCACACTCTGCAGGGTGGGGCCCAGGCCAGGCAGGGTGAGTAGCTGCAGCGGGCTGACCACCTTCAGCACCGTGCTCCCGTCCTGCATGGCTGCTGTGCTCAGCACCGTGAGGCTGGACGTGTCTGGGTGGATCTCTACCGTGCTGGGGAAGGTGGAGCCTGAGGAGGCCAGGACTGTGTAGCCCCCAAGCAGTGGGGAGGCCGGTGAAGTGGCTGGGGGAGCCTGCGGGGAGCCTTTGCCCAGGACCGTGGAGGGCAGCGTGGAGGGCAGCGTGGAGACCACCTTGCCTAGCGGCACACTGGTCAGCTGAGACATGGGCATGCCTGGGGCAAGGGCGATCTGTGCAGACTGTGTAAGCACCTGTGAAGCCATGGCAGCTGGTCCCGATGTGGCCCGCGCAAGACGGGGCCGCTTCATAGGGGATGGCAGGGAGACCGGCGTCAGCGTCATGAGCACATTGCTGAGGTGCTGGGACTTGTGCTTCAGCTCTTTGGCACGGCGGCGGTGTTCATCACACTGCTGCTCCAGGGCTGTGGGGACACACAGGGCCGTGGGGCACGAGGAGAGGGTGGACGGCATCCGCACAGGGCCGTGGGGCACGGGGAGAGGGTGGACGGCATCCGCACAGGGCCGTGGGGCACGGGGAGAGGGTGGACAGCATCCGCACAGGGCCGTGGGGCATGGGGAGAGGGTGGACAGCATCCGCACAGGGCCGTGGGGACACACAGGGCCGTGGGGCACGGGGAGAGGGTGGACGGCATCCGCACAGGGCGTGGGGCCGTGGGGCACGGGGAGAGGGTGGACGGCATCCGCACAGGGCCGTGGGGCACGGGGAGAGGGTGGACGGCATCCGCACAGGACCGTGGGGCACGGGGAGAGGGTGGACGGCATCCGCACAGGGCCGTGGGTACACACAGGGCCATGGGGCACGGGGAGAGGGTGGACGGCATCTGCACAGGGCCGTGGGGCACGGGGAGAGGGTGGACGGCATCCGCACAGGGCCGTGGGGCACGGGGAGAGGGTGGACAGCATCCGCACAGGGCCGTGGGGCACGGGGAGAGGGTGGACGGCATCCGCACAGGGCCGTGGGGACACACAACACATCAGCAAGTAGATCACAAACTAACAGCAACCCAGATGACCACAGGACCCCACGCCATAGGAAGGTTGCTGCAGTGGGCCTCTTGATGGCTCTTGGGCTGACTCAGGCCCACAGTTCCCATGTGGAAGTGCTGTGGGCCAGACTTCCCTTGATGCCAGTGTGTCCCAGGCTGTGTCACATGGAAAGCTACTCTTCAGGCCAAAGCAGCCAAGTAAGGTGGCTGTTCCTACATATATGCAGTACCTGCACATGAGTAGCAACTTCAGGAACAACTTGGAACAAATGCACAGACAGCACAGAGTCAATCAGCTCTCCCTGCAACCGTGGTCTTTTCATCTCTCTGCTTTCTCTCTTAAGTATGAACAACTTGGTTCACACAGAGAGGCTAGTGAATGCCGAGGTGGGCCCTGACCAGCATTGGTGCAGTCTGCATAGCCACTGAAATTTTACTTTTTTCTGCGTGACACCTGTGACCTTTCCATCACCCAGGCCACAGGGAAAAGCCCACCGCCGTGGCTGTGTCTTAGGAAAGTGGGGGACACAGGACTAGAGGTGTGAGGCCTCCCCGGACTCCCGGCATGCCACAGGACATACCTGCCAAGTCCCGGGCATACTGCTCCCGTGAGCGATCCATCTGGCACTTGTGGCTGGCCAGCACCTTCTTCACCAGGTCCAGCATGCCAAAGTTCTGCACGATGTTGTTGAGAAGGACAGCATCTTAAAGGAGCGGTGTGAACACAGCAAAAACCTGAGAGCCTGGAACCCAGAGCTGGGCTGGCCCCCCTGCAATCTAGCCAGCGGTCAGCTCCGAAGAGACCTAGCATGATGCACACCAAATGCCAGCTCTCCTCCGTGCATCTCAGCTGCACAGCAGGACCTGGAGGCAGCTGGCAATAGGAACCCTCAGACCTCCTCACCTCGGAGCTGCAGCGGGGGGTCCTGCACCCGCTGCTGCAGGCCTTTCATGGTCTCTTCCAGCTCCTGCTGGAATTCCTGTATAACCTCGTCCAGCAAGCCAGCGTCCTTCAGCCCCCGCCAGAAGGCAAATGTGTCATCTGTGAGAGAGGGAAGAGGCCAGGAGCACAAGGCATGTTGATGCACGAGGTGCCCACAGCAGGAAAGAGAAGCCACAAGAGTCTGTAAATCCAGCGGACCATGGCCGAGCTCTGCCTCAGGCACCTCGCAGAGACTGGAGCACCTAGGATGCCCTGAGGCTGGAACCCTGTGTGGGATACCGTAGAGGCAAGCGGTTCCCCCATGAGCCCACCATGCTCCCGAGGAGCCCCCAGACCCCATACCTCCAATGGCTGTGGTCCAGTCACCGGGGTCCTCACAAGTCTCGATGGTGATTGTGGCAGGGGAGCCATTCACTGAGGAAGAGCAGAGCACAGACGGTGTACATTCCTGGCGTTCCCACGGCCTCCCAGGCCCATCTCCTCAAGGCTACACCTAAACCCCTCTGCCGCCCATTTTCACAGAACTGACAAACATAACCAGACTAGGGTGTCCACAGGACTTCCTATCTCACAGGGAGTTTATTTTTAATCATAGATCTCTTCCCAGTTCTGGCAACTGGGAATGTTTTACTGTACCGTCTGCAACTTGACACTACAAGCCTCCGTGCTGACCACCAGCAGGCTCTCAGCCTGGAGGACCAGGTTGCCATGTGTCTCATTGATGACACCATAATGCTAGAGCCTGTCACATTTCTACATTTCTAGTTTAATGAATCATCCATTCTGACTTATCCCTGACTTCATTTCCAGTGCTTACAAACCCAACTGTCCATACAATTTGCACTTAGCAGTTCTGAGTTTCTGACAGAGGCTTCATGTGCCAACCTGGCTCAGAAAACAGGCAGGTGTCGGGGGTGGGGAGGGGGAGGGTGGGATGGGAAGGGGAAACAGAGGAGGAGGCTGCAATGCTTGACAAGAAATGTACTCATTATCTTGCCCATGTAATGGTAACCCCTCTGTACAGTATTTTCACAATAAAAAAAAAGAAAAAAAAAGAAAATAGGCAGATGTGTGTTGATTTATTTATTAAGCCAGTCCTGGAGCTTGAACTCAGGGCCTGGGCACTGTCTTTGAGCTTCTTTGTGCTCAAGACAGCACTCTACCACTTGAGCCACAGCACCACTTCTGGCTTTTTCTGCTTATGTGGTGCTGAGGAATCGAACCCAGAGCCTCATGCATGCCAGGCAAGCGCTCTACCACTGAGCCACCTTCCCAGGCTCCAGCTTTCCAACCCTATACTGGCCTTTTCCACTTGAATCAAAGATGCACTGTTGGCTGGGCACTGGCAGCTTGCCCCTGCAATCCTAGCTACTCAGGATGCTGAGATCTAAGGATCCTGGTTCAAAACCAGCCAGGGCAGGAAAGTATATTAGACTCTTATCTTCCAGAAAACTGGAAATAGAGCTGTGGCTCAAAGTGATAGAGTGCTAGCCTTGAACAAAAAGAGCTCAGAGACAGCACCCAGGCCCTGAGTTTAAACTCCAGGATCAACAACAACAAAAAGATATCATGCTTGTGAATATCATATCCAGAATCAACTTGGACATACATGCATGTGTTTCATAGATTGAGCCTGTCTGAAACTTACTAGCCATATAAAAACCAAATTAGAGGATCTGAGAGGTTCCAAGTTAGAGACTAAACCATCAGAAGAGCTAAATCTTTTTATTTTTTTTAAGTCAGTCATAAGCCTTGAACTCAAGGACTAGGCACTGTCCCTGAGTGCTTTTGGCTCAGGCCACAGCTCCATTTCCAGTTTTTTCATGGTTAATTGGAAGTAAGTCTCACGGACTGCCCGGGCTGGCTTTGAACCGTGATCCTCAGATCTTAGCCTCCTGAGTAGCTAGGATTACAAGTGTGAGCCATCAGAGCTCAGAAGAGCTAATTCCTTTTTTTTTTTTTTTTGTCGGTCGTGGGGCCTGAACTCTGGACCCAGGCACTGTCCCTGAGCTCTTCAGCTCAAGGCTAGCACTCTACCACTTGAGCCATGGCGCCACCTCCAGCCTTTTCTGCTTATGTGCTGAGGAATCAAATCCAGGGCCTCATGCATGCAAGGCAAGTGCTCTACCACTGAGCCACCTTCCCAGCCCCAAGAAGAGCTAATTCTTAATCCTGGCTGCCTTTCCTAGTGCTTCAGTCTTAGAGGCTCAGATGCCACTCCTCAGGAGCTGGTATCTGTGGTACAATTTGTACCAGCCAGTCATACATAGCCAGCCTTTTTTGTCAAGATACCACTATTTATTGATCATTATGTAGTAATTCTATCCAAATTGTGTATGTGCCCCACAAAACAATCCCATTAGGTTGACATTCTGGCTGACCACTAAGGCTTGAAGAAATAAGTGAACAGATGTTCCTCCAGTAAAGATGAGGTTACAAGCCGGGCGCTGGTGGCTCACACCTGTCATCCTAGCTACTCAGGAGGCTGAGACCTGAGCATTGCAGTTCAAAGCCAGCCTGGGCAGGAAAGTCTGTGAGACTCTTATCTCCAATAAACCACTAGAAAACCAGAAGTGGCACTATGGCTCAAGCAGTAGAGCACTTGCCTTGAGCTGAAGAGCGCAAGGACAGCGCCCAGGACCACAGTTCAAGCCCCACGACCGACAAAAAAACAAGATGAGGTTACATATTGATAAGCACATCACCAGTTTGAAAGGTGTGATGTTCCGAGTGTACTTAATACCTCTTAGTTAGCCAGCACACTAAATGTGCTCAGAGCCACTCACCGGCCTCAGCTGGGCTAGGGCCAGCTTTAATAAGCAGGTGAGAAGGCCCTGGGCTCAACCCCTGCGGTGGCCACTAGGCTCCTAACCACCTCCGCGCCGCCCTGCCTCATGTGTACAGCGTGTCCCAGGAGGGTCTCTGCCCTCAACCCCCCAGTGCCTAGCCTCGGGCTTTGGTGCAGAAAGAAGGTAAGTGACAGACCGCGGGTTACTGTAGCTAACCACAGACTGAGGAAAGGATAACAGAGACCATTCCTCTGAGGGAAGACAGCCACACGACAACCAGCTAGCCTGCCAGGACAGATGCAGGGAAGAACACATGGGCAGAACAGAAGGACCTCAGGCCACCCTTCCCAACAGTGAAATGTCAAAGCACCTAACTGGCCTCAGTGGGCAACAAGCATGCTCATCTCGGCCCAATGCTGAGGAGTGACTGCTAGGGACAGCAGTGCTATAGAACACGTTTTCCAACCAAGCAATGGGACTATGACTCAGGACTAACTTCACTTTGCTCAGTTTAAACAGAATTTCTCATTCAGAATCTAGAAAGAGTTCCAGGGAATATTCAATCCATCTACAGTTCTGAACAAGGGAGATCGAGTTCCCTAAATCATCAACCAAAACCCAAGTGGCAGAGGAGACTTGCAGCCAAACACTCACAAGAGGCCTGATAAGGCCTGAGGCTCTGCAAACAGCCTGTGGGGGGGGGACGCCATACCTCAGGACAGGCCTGAGGCTCTGCAAACAGCCTGTGGGGGGGGGACGCCATACCTCAGGACAGGCCTGAGGCTCTGCAAACAGCCTGTGGGGGGGGGGACGCCATACCTCAGGACAGGCCTGAGGCTCTGCAAACGGGCTGTGGGGGGGGACGCCATACCTCAGGACAGGCCTGAGGCTCTGCAAACGGCCTGTGGAGAGGAGCCGCCATACCTCAGGACAGGCCTTGGACAGGAGGAGCCTCCGGCACAGGCAGCGCCTTTACTGCCCTCAGTACCCTCTCTGCATACGGATTACAAGTTAATAATGAAGTGTCTGAAAAGAGTACATTCACCTCTGTCAATAAGCCCAACAATTCCCCAGACAGGAGAAGGAAGAGCCCCCAAGATGGGGACAGCTAAGATGCACACACAGCAGCCAGAGGGCGATAGGTCAGGACAGCTGTGCTGAGCCCCGCACCTACCATCCGCCGCTGCTGGTGTGAGTGGGATGTACTCGGCGGACGTGGGGCTGCTCAGGGACACGCGGGCCCCAGAGAGGTCGATCTTGGTGCTGCGGCAGGTATTGGAGCACACTTTGTCGTGCTGGTAGAAGTCCAACTCTCCAGAGTCCATGATCTTCCTGTAGAGATGACACAGCAGCCCAGATGAGACCCAAACGGAGACACCCTGCTGCCCACTGGGATGTGGTGACTGCTCAGCAGAGCACCGGCCAGGGCCGTGCTCTCGTGAGGTGGGGTATGGGCTGTACCCACCCCTGTGCAAACAAGCTTTAATGGGAACATGCTGTCCATCGGGCAGCTACCCCAGGCCACTGGGGTAAGGCACTCTGCCCATGGGAAGGGGAGAGTACTGGCTGGCAGGAAGCTGGAGGTGCCTGGTCTACATCATCACCAGGCCACTGGAGTAGCAGACCCTCGAATAACAAAGGTGGTGAGTGCCCCAGCTCTGTGGCAGACAAGTGGGCATGAATTGCCTTCAGGGAAAACCTCCTTTGGAAGATGTAGGTAGGAAAGGAGACCCACAAACCCTGGGAGAGGGCTATTCTCCTCCTATAGCAGGAAGGCAAACACAGGTCCTCTTCTACCAAGACCTGTCCTCCCAGACCTGCCTGCTTCTGCTGCAGTCTTGGATCTAAGCTCAGTGGGCCACAGCCTGTAAACACAGAGTCAAAAGTTCTAGCTCCACTCACCCTGCAGCACAGCGACATCCTTAGAAATATGTGTAGCTCACAACATAACCTCCCACAGCCCATGGCCTCCACAACTATGCCATCAGACATTCTAGAAACCAGAAGGTAGCTTGGTGGTATGGGGCTGAGAGCTATGGGAAAGGACCCAGTGCCAGTTACCATGAGGCCCAAGTCTGACTCTGACACAAAGTAGTCCACCTGCTTAGGAAGCAAGGTAGACACAGCCACTGACACCTTCCCAAGCGCACAGGCCTGGCGTGGCTCTTGGTTCACAAAGAATGCAAGTCAACTATCTGTATCTCACATGGGTTTTAATAAGAAGTGATAGAAGGGACTCAAGTGGTAAAGCACCAGCTGTAAGCAAAAAAGCCACATGAGTCCTAGGGCCTGGAGTAGAAGCCCAGTACCAGGAGAAAAAGAAGGAGGAATAAAAAGGACAAAAATAAAGGATGATGTAAAAGGCCAACCTAAGAGATTAAACCTAAATGTCTATCTGATGGAAAAAACGAAAAAACAAATGATACCATTAATTTATTTTGGTAGTGACATAGCCCCAGGAGTGCCTGTGGTAAAGCATTGTTGAGCCAGGCGCTGGTGGCTCACACCTGTAATCCTAGCTACTCAGGAGGCTGAGATCTGAGGATCGCAGTTCAAAGCCAGCCCAGGCACTAAAGTCCATGAGACTCTTATCTTCAATTAACCACTCAGAAAACCAGAAGTGGCGCAGTGGCTCAAGTGGTAGAGTGCTAGCCTTGAGCTGAAGAGCTGAGGGACAGCGTTCAGGCCCAGAGTTCAAGACCTATGACCGACAACAATAACAACAAAAAAATAATTGTTGAAAATTAAAATGAGATTTAACAGGGCTGGGAAGGTGGCTTGGTGGTAGAGTGCTTGCCTTGCATGCATGAGGCCCTGGGTTTGATTCCTCAGCACCACATGGCTCAAGTGGTAGAGTATTAGCCTTGAGCTGAAGAGCGCAAGGACAGCGCCCAGGACCACAGTTCAAGCCCCACGACCGACAAAAAAACAAGATGAGGTTACATATTGATAAGCACATCACCAGTTTGAAAGGTGTGATGTTCCGAGTGTACTTAATACCTCTTAGTTAGCCAGCACACTAAATGTGCTCAGAGCCACTCACCGGCCTCAGCTGGGCTAGGGCCAGCTTTAATAAGCAGGTGAGAAGGCCCTGGGCTCAACCCCTGCGGTGGCCACTAGGCTCCTAACCACCTCCGCGCCGCCCTGCCTCATGTGTACAGCGTGTCCCAGGAGGGTCTCTGCCCTCAACCCCCCAGTGCCTAGCCTCGGGCTTTGGTGCAGAAAGAAGGTAAGTGACAGACCGCGGGTTACTGTAGCTAACCACAGACTGAGGAAAGGATAACAGAGACCATTCCTCTGAGGGAAGACAGCCACACGACAACCAGCTAGCCTGCCAGGACAGATGCAGGGAAGAACACATGGGCAGAACAGAAGGACCTCAGGCCACCCTTCCCAACAGTGAAATGTCAAAGCACCTAACTGGCCTCAGTGGGCAACAAGCATGCTCATCTCGGCCCAATGCTGAGGAGTGACTGCTAGGGACAGCAGTGCTATAGAACACGTTTTCCAACCAAGCAATGGGACTATGACTCAGGACTAACTTCACTTTGCTCAGTTTAAACAGAATTTCTCATTCAGAATCTAGAAAGAGTTCCAGGGAATATTCAATCCATCTACAGTTCTGAACAAGGGAGATCGAGTTCCCTAAATCATCAACCAAAACCCAAGTGGCAGAGGAGACTTGCAGCCAAACACTCACAAGAGGCCTGATAAGGCCTGAGGCTCTGCAAACAGCCTGTGGGGGGGGG
>NW_012267345.1:2058939-2067997 GCF_000151885.1 Dipodomys ordii
CACCACATAAGCAAAAAGAAAAAAGCTGGAAGTGGCACTGTGGCTCAAGTGGTAGAGCGCTAGCCTTGAGCTGAAAAGCTGAGGGACAGTGCCCAGGCCACGACTGGACCCAAAAAAAAAAAAAGCCAAAGTGAAGCTGTGGCTCAAGTGGTAGAGCACTAGTCTTGAGTACAAAAGCTCAGGGATAGTACCCAAGCCCTGAGTTCAAGTCCCAGGATTGGTGTGCATGCATGCATGCACGCACGTGCGTGCACACACACACACACACACACACACAAAACCAAATGAAAAAGCAATGGCTGTGAACCCCTCCACCCCCACTGTCACCACCGGCCTGGTGCCCACCTGAGCATAATGCCGTTCATCCGGATGGCTCTCTTCCAGTCCTTCAGGGTGGACTTCCCTGCCAGGTGCACAAACTCCTTCGGGCTGATTACATGCTCATCATACTGGAGAAAAGCACACCAGTGCAGGGTCAGCTTAGCAAACCTGGGGTGGGTCAGGTGGGATCACAGCATGCCCTCTCGCCCTTCCTGCCAGTGCCTTACCAGTTC
The DNA here is from genome assembly GCF_000151885.1 of Dipodomys ordii. Taxonomy (NCBI): domain Eukaryota; kingdom Metazoa; phylum Chordata; class Mammalia; order Rodentia; family Heteromyidae; genus Dipodomys; species Dipodomys ordii. The sequence goes on from NW_012267345.1 coordinate 2,059,494, forward strand.
ATGGCTGGCTCAGCCAGCGACAGGCCTTACTGTAGAACACTCACATACAACAAGAAGATATCCCAGTGGACAGAGCAGGCACCAACTCTCTACCTGACACAGCCCCACAGCCCCACAAAGTGAACTCAGTGTACCAGTGGGAGGAGAAGGGGCTTCAGGGAGGAGCAGCTGTGGAGCAGAAAGCCGATGTGCACTGTTTCCTTCCAGATGAAACATACAACCTCCTCAGGTGCAACTTATTCCACTCAGTAGTACATGCCTCGACTACATCTAATATGTAATAGTAACCAACAGATCCAAGTATACCGACTGCTGTGAGTGGCCGGGCCTGCTCCTCATCTACACTATGACCGGCCCCTCCCCCTTATCGGCCAAGCCGTTCCTAGGGCCACAGACAGTACAGGAAGCACAGCGCCCATCTTAGATGATGCTCATACATTCATTTCAAAGCCAGAGTGGTACTTCTTTCTCCTAGCTGAGGAGGTTCTATAGATTGGTAGTTCTTTCTCCTAGCTGAGGAGGTTCTACATGTTGGTAGTTCTTTCTCCTAGCTAAGGACAGAAAGCTTACGCTTTCTGTGGTGGCTCATGCTTAGAATCCCAACTCTTTAGATCACAGTGCTAAGCCAGCCTAGGAAAGCTTGGTAAGATGCCATCTCAATCGGTAAGTGAGGCATGATGGCAGGCGCCTGTGAACCCACCTATGAGGGAGGCCTGAGGTAGAAGGATTTTGATATAAAGCTAGCTCTGGGCAAAAAGGTGAGACCTTACCTAAAAAAAAAAAAAAAAAAAAAACCAAAGGGGCTGGGAATGTGACTTAATGGTGGAGTGCTTAGCTACCATGCATGAAGTCCTGGGTTCGATTCCTCAGTACCACATAAACAGAAAAGGCTGCAAGTGGCGCTGTGGCTCAAGTGGTAGAGTGCTAGCCTTGAGCAAAAGAAGCTCAGGGACAGTGTTCAGGCCCTGAGTTCAAGCCCCAGGACTGGCAAAAACAAAAACAAAAACCAAGGACATCTGGGCTGTTTCCTTAACTTGGCTATTGTGAACATGGACGTACATGTGCCTTTACCATATTCTGACTTGTAATGATGGCTGGATCTTGGGAAGGTCTATGTTTATCTTTTTATTATTTAAAAAAAAATTTTTTTGTCAGTTATGGGGCTTGAACTCTGGGCCTGGGCGCTGTCTGTCCCTCAGCTCTTCAGCTCAAGGCGAGTGCTCTACCACTTGAGCCACTGTGCCACTTCCAGTTTTCTGAGTGGTTTATTGGAGATAAGAGTCTCATGGACTTTCCTTGCCAGGCTGGCTTCGAACCATGATCCTCAATCTCAGCCTCCTGAGCAGCTAAGATTACAGGCGTGAGCCACCAGCGCCCGGCTATGTTTAGTTTTTTGAGGCATCTCTAAGCCACCTTATAGAGTGGTTGAACTAGTTTACATTCTCACCAGCCGTACAGCTGGGGTGCCCTAGAACAGATGAGGGAATCATTAAAATGTGGTACATTTAACTAATCCATTAAAAAGAATAGGATTATGTAATTTGCAGGGAAATGGATGTACCTAGAACAAATCCTGCTGAGACAAGCCAAGCTCAGAGAGAAAAACGGCGCATGTTTTCTCTCTCATATGTAGAAGCTAGATCTAAAATCTAATTGGACATGATAACCTATATAGGACTCTAGGCATTCATATACACAGACAGACTAAAGGAGGAACACAAAAGTGTAACTTTTCTGAATGAACACTTAAAACTCCAAGAAATGGAAACATGGAGCCTGACATTGGTGGCTCACACCTGTAATCCTTGCTACTCAGGAGGCTGAGATCTGAGGATCGCAGTTCAAAGCCAACCTGGCAAGGAAAGTCCATGAGACTTATCTCCAATAAACCACTCAGAAAGCCAGAAGTGGCGCTGTGGCTCAAGTAGGAGAGCACTAGCCTTGAGCTGAACAGCTAAGGACAGCACCCAGGTCCAGAGTTCAAGCCCCACGACCGACAAAAAAAAAAAAAAAAGAAAGAAATGGAAACATGGTTTTTGTTGCTGTTGTTGTTGGTGGTGGTGGTGGTAGTGATGTTTGGTTTTGCTTGTGGATTTTTTTAGGGGAGGAGGAAAGGTGAACAAATGCAATCATGCTGTTCAGTATATACTATGAGGAAGATGAACTGCATGGGCTGGGAATGTGGCTTAGTGGTAGAGTGCTTGCCTAGCATGCATAAAGCCCTGGGCTTGATTACTCAGTACCACAAAAACAGAAAAAGTCGGAAGTGCCGCTGTGGCTCAATTGATAGAGCGCTAGGTTTGAGTACAGAGAAGTTCAGGGGCAGAGCCCAGACCCCGAGTTCAAGCCCCAGGACTGGCAAAAAAAAGAAAAAAGAAAAAAAAGAAGAAACTGAACTATGTAACTTGTGGGGAGGAATAGGAGGGAAAAATTGGGAGGAAGAGAAAGAAGGGGTGATATTTTCCAAAAAATGAAATATATTCATTATCTGACTTATGAAATGGTAACCCCTCTGCACAACACCTTAACAATAAGAATAAAATTACATTTTAAAAATAATAACCAAAGGAAAAAGAAGCTGAGTATGGCTCAAGTGCTAGAACACCTGCCTAGCAGGTATGAATGAGACCCTAAGGCCAAACCTCAGTAACACCAGAAAACAAAACAAAACAAAACCAAGAAAGGTAAAATATTCTATTCAATCTTGTATTTTAAAAAAGAAAGAAAGAAAAAGAGTTGGGTGTCAATGACTCACACCTATAATCCTAGCTATGCAGAGGGTTGAGATCTGAGGATCTCAGTTCAAAGCCAGTCTGGGCAAAAAAGTCTATGGAGACTATAATCTCCATTAAACTACCAAAAAAGACAAAGTGGAGCTGTGGCTCAAGAGAGGTAAGTTGCTGGCCCCTGGGGGCTACCACCTACTGAGCCACAACTCTACTTCCAGCTTTTTGGTGGTTAATTGGAGATAAGAGTCTCACAGATTTTCCTACCAGGGCTGGCTTCAAACCACGATCTTCAGAGCTCAGCTTCCTGAGTAGCTGGGGTGACAGGCGTGAGCCACCAGCATCCAGCCACTTAGGAATTTTTTTTTGGTTTTTCTTTGTCAGTTGTGGGGCTTGAGCTCAGGGCCTGAGCACTGTCCCTGAGCTTCTTTTGCTCAAGGCTAGTTCTCTACCATTTTGAGGTACAGTGCCACTTTCAGTTTTTTAGTGGTTAATTGGAGAGAAATCATTCATGGACTTTCTTGCTGGGGCTGGCCTTGAACTGCAATCCTCAGATCTCAGCCTCCTCACTAGCTAGGATTACAGGTATGAACCACCAGCACCCAGCCATCTGGGCATTTTTGAAGCCCAATGTCTCTCACTGTGTGTCTGAGGTAGTCTTAGTAATCGGGTAATGCAGTGAATTTTTAACAGAACACCCAGTAACTCCTGCCTGTCTATTCTATCAATACAGCACTGTCCAATACTGAGAATGTAGATATTCACCACCTGGGCAGGAAGGCATCTTGCCAGCTTCCCCACCAGTGCCTTCTCTCTGAATTACTATGTAATCTGTGAGGGATACTCTCAGACTACCCCCCACCCCCACCTTACCTCAATATCGTTTGAGCATCCACTGAGGAGTCTTGGCCCACTGCTCCTTCCACATTTGTTACCTGGTATTCTCACATCACGTGAGTGCTTTACCTTTCCCTGAGTGTGCACTTATTATATCTAAGGACATTTAATGTAAAAATAAATGGCATGAAAAGCACAATATATGCATGTCTGAAATATCATGGAGAAACTCCTTGGTGTAATCAGTACACATTAAAAAAAATTTTTTTTTTGGGGTCCAGTCGTGGGCCTGAACTCTGGGCCTGGGCGCTGTCCCTCAGCTCTTCAGCTCAAGGCTAGCGCTCTACCACTGAGCCACCTTCCCAGCCCTAAAAATTTTTTTTTAAAGAGTACAAGAAAGTAAAGCAGGCTTTACTTTCCCTCCACTGAGGGAAAGTGGTCTGGTACCAGCAGGAAAGGGGTGACCAAACAAGGGGGGAGTAATTGAGTATGAAGCAATGAAACAGGGAGAAAAGAGTAGGAAAAAGTGACAGAGGAGGGAGACTGATTGGGATACCCTTATCCAAGTGTAGAAATGTCATGATGAATACCCTCCTTACACATGTGCAGAAATGTCATGATGAATACCCTCCTTGCACAACTAACATATGTTAACAAAGATTAACTGGCCTAAAACATACCATAATAAATATGAACTCAGATTTTTCTCCTAATCAAGTTATAATCCATGACTACTGTTTCATTTCCTCTTGTGAGGCTTGGGATTGAATCCAGGACCTTACATTTGCTAGGCAAGTGTCCCATGTCAATGAGCTATAGTCTCCGCCTACTGTTACTTATTTTAATCTCAAACTGTACCAGCTGGAAGCTGTAAAGTCTATTAGCTCAGTATGGAATCTGTCATGAACAAAGAGTGGACTTGGTCCTCCCTCCTGAAGTCTTCAATCTCTCTTTTTTTTTTTTTCCTGTCGGTCGTGGGGCTTGAACTCTGGGCCTGAGTGCTGTCCCTGTGCTCTTCAGCTCAAGACGAGCACTATCACTTGAGCCACAGCACCACTTCCAGTTTTCTGAGTGGTTTATTGGATATATGAGTCTCATGGACTTTCCTGCCTGAGCTGGCTTTGAACTGAGATCCTCAGACCTCAGCCTTCTGAGTCACTAGGATTACAGGCGTGAGCCACCAGCGCCTGGCTTCAACCTCTTTCTTTACAAAAAGATATTGCCTGTTTCTATTTGCCACCTTCCTGCATCTGTGGACTGTATTCTAGATGGCTTCTTTGGGCCTATTCTCCAGCTCACTAAATATCTCTTCAGCTATGTCAAGTCTTTGAAACTTTCCCTCTAAGTATTTAATTCTAATTCTATTCTTCATTTTGAGCTTTTGAGTTTTGTAAAACCTATATGCTTTACTTGTGTTCAGAATTTTATTCCTTAAGCTTAAACTTTTAAATATTCTGTTTCTTAAATCCTGATGCCTGGGGCTGGAGCATAGCTCAGTGGTAGGCACTTGCCCAGCATGTGTGAGGTAGAAGGTTTGATCTTCAGCACTGCAAGGGAAAAAAAATCTGACGTCCAAAGTTTCTGTGGGTCTGATTCCACTGCACACTGCTTCCACACACGCTCAAGCTAGGAACCGTGCTTCCTTTAGTGCAGCCCATGTTTGTCTGTTTCCAGTGGTACTGGAGGCTAAACTTGGAACCTTACCCTTGCCACTAAAGCCACATTTCTAGCCCTTCTTACTTTAGTGTTTTCAGTTAAGGTCTCATCTCTCTGCTTGGAACTAGCCTCAGACCTCAATCCTTCCACCTCTGCTACCCAAGGAGCCGAAACTAGAGGCGTGTACCTGCACCCGTATCTAGACAAGTACTTGTGTGTGTTTATTTCCCTGTTAGCTGTTTCTTTTCTTAGATTTTCCCAGAAATCATTTAAATCAGAGAAAAGAATTGCTCCAACGAGGATTTTCATTTGCTTCTGTCCAATGGTGAGGGAAATGCCAGCCAGCTTTCCTCTGCTGGTGGTTCTGACCCTGGCTGCTGTGAGTGCTGCGGAAGACGGCTGCCTTCAAAGGGCGGCAGGAATGCCGCTGCTTAGGGCAGGGTGAGGAGGGAAGATGTCACCGCTTTTATTTGGTGGCCCACACATGTCCTTGGGAAACCGAGCTCCATCTTCTCATCCCCAACCCACAAGGTTCTCATGTAAGAGCTAGACCTAGCACCCTGCTTCCCTGCGCCACTCTGCCCTCACTTGCCCAGGGCCTTTTCTTAGGATCTGGAAGATGCTTTACAAAAATTCCTTCATGGGACTTTTTACCTGTTTGCAACAAAATGGTGAGTCCAAGTGACTAATCACCATGTTGCCCTTTCCATTCAGCTTCCCCCAGACCTCAGTCTGCCAAATGGTGCCGCTTTCAAGTCAAGAGGCCACAGCTTCCACCCCACGGGAAGTACTGCCTCCCCTTGGTTCTCACCGCTTCAATCTACTGAATAAGAATCACTGCGAGGTGCCAGTGGCTCTCGCCTGTCATCCTAGTTACTCAGGAGGCTGAGATCTGAGGATCACAGTATGAAGCCAGCCTGGGCCGCAATAAAACTACTCAGAAAAAGCCAGAAGTAGCATTGTGTGCTCAACTGGTAGAGTGCTAGCCTTGAACAAAGGAAGCTCAGAGACAGTGTCCAGGCTCTGAGTTCAAGCCCCAGGACTGGCCAAAAATAAAAAGAATGACTCCCACTAGAATCTCTTCATTGCTGTTCCCCATCTGTCCCAGGGGATTCTAATTCCTGGAATTCCAGTACAAGACAGGCTCCCACCAACAGACATGCAGACCCTTACCTGAACACATTTCACATTGATGCCAGGACAGACAAACTTTCTCCAGATCAGGTTAGCTCTGCTATCTCCACAGGTGATGGGGTACACAATTTCAGCCTCCAAGTTCTCCCCCTCTTCAGCCATCTTCACTTCTCACGAGCGAATTGACAAGAAAGGACAGAAACAGAAAATCAGTTACAATCTTTCCAAAGAGTTTTGTGCCAATACAGAAAGTAGTTGCTAACATGGGAGCCAAAACTAAGATCCAGGAAGTTTAGAAACAGAGTCATGGTGGGGAGGGGTTCCCAAGAGTCCCAGTCAGAGTTTCAGGCAAATGTACAGAATAGATTTAGCTGTTAGAGTAACAAATGACAGACATTGACTAATTCCATGGAACTACTGGTCAGCTAAGGACATAAAATAAAATTAAGTTTTGGTAGTAAAATTGGGTCTCAGGACCCAAGGACCTTTAATCTGGGCAGAATCCCACAGGTGTTGAAAGAACCCCTGGTATCATTCACTGATGCCACAGCAAATAGACAGGGGTGGCGACAAAACAACAAACCTAAAAGGAGGGAAAGCCAGAAGATTGGGGTGAGCCTCCTTCGTCTTTCCTACCCATCTGGTTGTCACCAGACTACATGCCCCACCTGGAAAGACCCACCTGCCCTCCACACGCTGGGGAACAGGGCAAGAGAAGCCTTGTTGGTTTTGGCTGCTACATATCACAATAACAGGATTGTTCTGGTCCTCTAGCCACAAAGCACACAGAAGACAGGCTTCCCGCCTAACATGGCTTCCTACCTAATACCGCTTCCTTGAGCTGCGAGGTGGCTGTGAAGGCTGCTGCAGCTGCAGCTGCTGCATTCTCTGTCTCCATGTTATCTTCTGTCAGGTCCCCCCTAATAAACAGTGAGCAGAAAAGAGACCATCAGGACCCCTGAGTACCCTTCCTGCAGCCGGTGGCACATTTAGAGTACTTGTGTTAGGTCATATCTCATTGGAAACATTTTTTTTTATACTTTTCTAACCTTATCCAAAATTGTAGATACAGAGCCAAGGGATGATGTGCAGACCGTGCCATCTGGCTCTGTTCTCTGTTCCATGCTTGGCTGTCCCTAGTGCCCAGGTAAGTGAAACGAGCCTTAAGAGATTAATGGAAGCCAGGTGCTGGTGGCTCACGCCTGTAATCCTAGCTACTCAGGCAGCTGAGATCTGAAGATCTCGGTTCAAAGCCAACCCAGGCCGGAAAGTCCGTGAGACTCTTATCTTCAATAAGCCACTGGAAAACCGGAAGTGGTGCTGTGGCTCAAGTGGTAGAGCACTTGCCTTGAGCTGAAGAGCACAGGGACAGCACCCAAGCCCAGAGTTCAAGCCCCATGACAGACAAAAAAAAAGAGAGATTAATGGAAGCAACAAATCCTTTCATGGGAATTCTAAAACACTGTTTCTTTCTTCAGCAAAGTTTTTATATTCAGTAGAATGACTTCATATTGCTATACAAACTATCAGAAAACTTTTATTTTTGCATCACTGAAGCATAAACCTAGAACTTTGCATATGCTAGGTAAGCTCTCCACTGAGCCACTTCCTCAGATTGAAAAATTTTTGAAAGAGTAAAATATTCACCATGGCCTTATACCAAAATCAATGATGGCTAAACCAAAAGTAAAGGAAAATGTAAAACCATAAAAGTAGTAAAAGAAAAAAAAGTATTATTTCATCAATTATAAAGTAGTAAAGGATTTTTTATATGATTCAAAAAGGATGTTTTGACTTAAAATATTAACTTTCAAAAAGAAAAATACCATAAATATATATATTTTTTGGTAGTATTGGGGTTTGAACTCAGGATTTCATGCTTGCTTGGCAGATGCTCTACTGCTAAGCCAACATCCAGTCCTTTTTTTGTACTAATTATTATCATTGTTATTTATTTATTTTTGGGTCTGGTCATGGGGCCTGAACTCTGGGCCTGGGCGCTGTCCCTCAGCTCTTCAGCTCAAGGCTAGCGCTCTACCTCTTGAGCCACAGCTCCACTTCCGGCTTTTTTCTTTTTGCTTATGTGGTGCTGAGGAATCGAACCCAGGGCCTCAGGCATGCAAGGCAAGCGCTCTACCACTGAGCCACCTT
>NW_012267345.1:2072177-2073093 GCF_000151885.1 Dipodomys ordii
CGCTCTACCACTTGAGCCACAGCACCACTTCCGGCTTTTTCTTTTTGCTTATGTGGTGCTGAGGAATCGAACCCAGGGCCTTGAGCATGCAAGGCAAGCGCTCTACCACTGAGCCACCTTCCCAGCCCCGATGATTATGCTCTTGAACGCCAAACATAAAGGGTATACAGGAGAAACAAACTACTTCACATCTCCAGTGAAAAATGGCAGCAGAGAAAACCAAACCCAGGTGTTGTGTGGGCCTCTTCTCAGCCTTCATAGTAAAGGGCCCAAGAACCCTTAGGCCCTACCCCGACAGCGGAGAGGCCCATATGTTGTCTTTTTTTGTTTTGTTTGGTCAGTCTTGGGGTTTAAACTCAGGGCCTGGGTGCTGTCATGAGCTCTTTTTGCTCGAGGCTAATGCTCTACTACTTTGAGCCACAACTCCACTTCTAGTTTTCTGGCTTTTTCTGTATATGTGCTACTGAGGAGTCGAACCCAGGGCTTCATATACTGGAGGTGACACTGTGGCTTAAGTGGTAGAGTACCAGCCTTGAGCAAAAGAAGCTCAAGGACAGTGCCCAGGCCCTGAGTTCAAGCCCCAGGACTGGCAGAAAAAAAAAAAAAAGTGCTGGAGATATAGTTCAACTGATAGAGAACCTGACTAGCAAGTGCAAGACCCTAAGTTGAAACTCTAGTGCCATAAAAAATAAATATGAGCTGAAAGCCCTCATTCAGCTGCTGTTTTAAATGGAAAATTCCAGAAACAAACCATAAGTTTAAAAAAATCCCAAGTCCTCTGGGAGGACAGCCCCTCCCCCGTCCTGCTGACTGCCCCGCGAGCCGGATCTCAGGAGCCACTATGCCAGATCCTGGCAATCTTATCTATGTAAGTGGCCAAAAGAAGCACACATGTGGTCAAGTGTGAGCTTTGTGG
>NW_012267345.1:2075745-2079572 GCF_000151885.1 Dipodomys ordii
TCTAGCCTTGAGCTGAAGAGCTGAGGGACAGTGCCCAGGCCCAGAGTTCAGGCCCCACGACCGGACCCTCCCCCCCCCAAAAAAAAAAAGAGTTTCATGGAGTTTCCTGCCCAGGCTGGCTTTGAACCGTGATCCTCAGATCTCAGCCTTCAGAGTTGCTAGGATTACAGGCATGAGCCACCGGTGCCCAGCCAGCAATTTTTTTTTTTTTAAGAACAACTTGGGGAAAATGTTTACAACACAAAGAAGACAAACATCTCATTTCCTCCTATTATGTAGATAGCCTGGGTCTACAGATCACAGAGGACAGTCAGTTAAAGGCTAAAAGCTGAGAGGCCTGAGAGACCTGCGGAAAGACTGCTTGTTTATTTCTGCCAAAAGACAAATGAAGACTACAGCAGAGTCCAGGCTCCGTGGGGAGAGCCTGCCTAGGATGAGTGAGGCCCTGGATTCCAGCAGAAGACCACCAAAATAAATAAACAGGAAAAAGAAAAAAAGAAACCCTACAACTGAGATACATCTTCTACCTAGATGGTCCAAAGATAGAAATATCACCATGGTGTGTAATGGGACAGGTCAGCAGCAGGGTGGGGGGGCAGCCCAGTCACCTTGAGACTCCCAGGGCACATGCAGTGTCTCCCAGAAAGGACTGTGTGTTGAGATGCGGTCCAGTTGAAGGAAGGAGGTCACAGGAGCTGTGCCCTGGAAGACACACTTGGTCCCTTCCTGTCTCTCTCTGCTTCCAGCCTCCGTTGGCTGTGTGACAGCCTGCTGTTAGGCAGTTCCACACCCTCCCACCATCAGGGCTGTTCAGCTCCGCCCAGAAACAACACAGCCAGCCATGGTCTGAAACTGTCAGCAAAAATAAATCTTTCTTCCTCTTAAGTTGCTTTTCTCAACTATTTGAAACACTAACATAGCAGAGCAGGGAGCTTGCCTAGCATGAGTGAGCAGTAGGCTTGAACCCTACCACCACAAAAGAAATAGACAGGAAAGGAAAGGAACCACACCCATAAGGGGGTAATCTGTCTATGGCTTGGAAAGCATGTGTCCTCTGACCCAGCACACTCCTAGAGATCAATCACACGATAATCTCTCTCCATACACACAACAATGAAACAGGAAAAGCTTTGATTTCTGGAATCTGAGAGGAGACGTTCATGACAACTGAGTATGGGATACGTCTACTGTTCTGTGCATACACAGAGGCACCTGCAATGGCCATGGACACCCTCCATGCCTCCTTGCCTTCCTCCAAACCTCTGGGCCTTACAGAGGCCTCTGGCTGCCAGGACTCGGGGACCTGGAGTAACAGGGACCTAAGCCAACAGGACATGTCAAATTCGGGACAGCACTTGCTTTAGAAGAAGCCAGCTGGGGGCAATTCCTGATCAGAACCTAGAAAGGGAGGCAGCTTGCTCAGGACGGCGAGTAGGCAGCAGGCCCAAAGGTAGAACATGCCTGGTAGACAAAGTCCTACTGCAGAGTCCAGGTGAGATGAAGGAAGCACTTCAGATTTTTAAACAGCAAACTACTATAGTCAGATTAGTATTTTATACAGAACAGTCTGTCAAGAGAGCAGAAGACAGGCTTTAAGGAGAAGAAACCAATGCTAAGAAAGCAGGTTAGGCTACAAGGGTGAACCTTAGTGGCAGAGTAGATTAAAGGTCAGGGGACATTGTCTCAAGGGAAGAGGACCTGGAGATAAGTTGGCCCTAAAGTGGAGGGCAGTAAGGACAAACTATAGTCCTGGGAGGAGGCTGAGCAGAGCATGCAGAACAAAGTAATGGGACACCAGCAGGACACCCAGCTGCAGTCTGGTTGCAGACTCTGGCCAAGGTACAAGCAGCACACTGAAGAACTGAGCCGCTGAGCAGCTGAGGGGCATGCACAGGAGATCCTGCCTACACACCATATCCAGAAGTAAGCCTCTGCGGCCCTTTGGCCCTGACCTACTTTGCCACATAATGGCTCCAATGGAAAGGGAAGCTATTATTCTGGCTGAATTGGCTGCTTTTTGCATATGTGTGTATCAGTACTGGGTCTTGAACTTGGGGCCTTGCTTTCTAGTTGGCATTTTGTTTTGTTTTGTTATTATAAAGGAATTACAGTTACATAAGTCAGGTAAAGAGAACTTTTTTTTTTTTTTTCCTATCCTGGGGCTTAAACTCAGCCTGGGCACTGTCCCTGAGCTTCTTTTGCTCAAGGCTAGCAATCTACTACTTGAGCTACAGTGTCATTTCTGGCCTAGTTAGAGATAAGAGTCTCTGAGACATCCTAGCCTGGCTGTTCCACACCTCAAATCTCAGGTCTTCATCCTCCTGAGTAGTCACTGGTGCTGGCTGGGTTGGCTGCTTTTAAACTTAACAGGAACCACAGAGGAGCCCTCATTGATTTCTCATTACTCCACTGCTGCTGTGGCTGGATAATGCCCCATTCTGCAAAAATGCCTGAAGCAGGTGATTTTCAGAGTGGGTTGCAGCTAGCAAAGAGCTCAGGCTCAGCCCAGACTAGGGAGCCCTTGGTGGAAGCCCTAGAGAAGTAAGGGATCATTGGGAAGATGAGGGTGATGTGAGAAACACAGGGTCCACGGAAGATAAATATGGTACAAAAGGCAGGGACAACAAAATTCAACAAAAGCAGAAAGCCAGCCACCAGGAGAGGCTGTCTGCGTGCTAAATGCATTGTGGATCACAACACGTGCTTAGAAAATACCACTGAGGGGGCTGGGAAGGTGGCTCAGTGGTAGAGCACTTGCCTTGCATGCATGAGGCCCTGGGTTCGATTCCTCAGCACCATGTAAGCAGATTTAAAAAAAAAGCCAGAAGTGGCGCTGTGACTCAAGTGGTAGAGTGCTAGCCTTGAGCTGAAGAGCTGAGGGACAGAGCCCAGGCCCCATGACCGGGAGAAAGAAAGAAGGAAGGAAAGAAGGAAAGAAAGGAAGGAAGGAAAAGAAAAGACCACTGAGGGCTGGGAAGGTGGCTCCGTGGTAGAGCGCTTGCCTTGCATGCATGAAGCCCTGGGTTCAATTCCTCAGCACCACATAAACAGAAAAAGCTGGAAGTGACACTGAGGCTCAAGTAGTAGATGCTAGCTTTGAGCAAAAGAAGCTCAGAAACAGTGCCCAGGCCCTGAATTCAAGCCCAGGACTGGCAAAAAAGAAAAGAAAAGAAAATACCTTTGAACCTGCTAGAGAGACCCCTGGGGAAGACAATAGACACTGAGAAGGGGCCAGGTACAGGAAGAGGAAGCCGCTGAGCAGGTGGGGAGAACACAGGCCACGTGGCACAATCAAGAGGCTGTGGGGCTGTGCTCAGTTCTTCAGACGGTTTCGACTACCTCCGTGTCACAGTGGGCCACACGCACCGCAGTGGGCCTCAGGTCAGAGCCACCCTAAGACATGGCTAACATCGTAGAGGACATGGGCGGGGGGCATTCCTGATCTCCTCTCTGAGCAGCTGATGGTGCCATCCCATCCGCTCATCACTCTCCCTGCCTCAAGGTTTTACCTCAAGTCAGGCCAGAAATTGGAGTTAGTCGGGCGCAGGTGGCTCACATCTGTCATCCCAGCCATCTCAGGAGGCTGAGATCTGAGGATCATGGTTCAAAGCCAGTCCAGGCAGGAACGTTTGTGAGACTCTTATCTCCAATAAACCACCAGAAAACCAGAAGTGGCGCTGTGGCTCAAGTCATAGAGTGCTCATCTTGAGCTGAAGAGCTCAGGGACAGCACCTAGGCCGAGAGTTCAAGCCCAACGACTGACAAGAAAGGAAGGAAGGAAGGAAGGAAGGAAGGAAGGAAGGAAGGAAGGAAGGAAGGAAGGAAGG
>NW_012267345.1:2085477-2093921 GCF_000151885.1 Dipodomys ordii
CACGCTCCCACAGAAGTCACCACCCATGGTCTCTGCACGCTCCCACAGAAGACCACCCACGGTCTCCGCCATGGATGCCCACGCTCCCACAGAAGTCACCACCCACGGTCTCCACCATGGACGCCCACGCTCCCACAGAAGTCGCCACCCACGGACTCCGCCATGGATGCCCACGCTCCCACAGAAGTCGCCACCCACGGTCTCCGCCATGGATGCCCACGCTCCCACAGAAGTCGCCACCCACGGACCCCACTGTGGATGCCCACGCTCCCACAGAAGTCACCACCCATGATCTCTGCACGCTCCCACAGAAGACCACCCACGGTCTCCGCCATGGATGCCCACACTCCCACAGAAGTCGCCGCCCACGGTCTCCGCCATGGATGCCCACGCTCCCACAGAAGTCGCCACCCACGGTCTCCACACGCTCCCACAGACGTCACAGGGCTGCTTGACCGCAGAGGAAGATCAGATGCTAGGGTGACTTATCCAAATGAGCACTCTCTGGTTGCTACCTTTCCTTCTTTTCCCTCTGTATCTTCTGGCCAAATTCAAAGGGGAGACTGAAGCCCAGGACTGAGCATAGGTTCAGAGAGAAAATACCCAAGAACCCAGGTGCCGGTGCTTCATGCCTGTAATCCTAGTTATTCAGGAGACTAAGATCTGAGGATTGCGGTTCGAAGCCAGCCAAAGCAAGAAAGCCCATAAGATTCTTATCTCCAATTAAACCAAATAAGCCAGAGAAAGAGCTGTAGCTCAAGAGCACTAGACTTGAACACAAAAGCTCAGGGACAGCACCTAGGCTCTCAGTTTAATCCCCAGGATCAGCAAAAGGAGAAAACGTCCAGGATGTCCTTTCTGTGGCCTGGGGAAAAGAAGGGAAATTAACTCAGGACAGAAGGGGACAAATGCCTTGGTCTGGTTTGTTTTCTGGACTAGGGATTGAACACAGGTCTTTGTGCACATTAGACAATGCTTATTCTCTTTGCTGGTCCTGGGGCTTGAACTCTGGGCCTGGCGCTGTCCCTGAGCTTCATTTACTCAAGGCTAGCACTCTACCACTTGGGCCACAGTGCCACTTCTGGCTTTTTCTAAGTAGTTTATTGCAAATAAGAGTCTCACAGACTTTTCTGCCCAGGCTGGGCTTCAAACCATGATCCTCGGATTTCAGCCTCTTGAGCTGCTAGTATTATAGGCGTGAGCCATTGGTGCCTGGTGCCCATTTTTAATTATTACCTTTTTTTTTGGCTCAGTCATGGGGCTTGAACTCATCAGGGCCTGGGCGCTGTCCCTGCGCTCTTCAGCTCAAGGCGAAGGCTCTACCTCTTGAGCTACAGCACCACTTCTGGTTTTCTGGTCGTTTATTGCGGAGATGAGTCTCATGGACTTTCCTGCCTGGGCTGGCTTTGAGCCACAATCCTCAGCTCTCAGCCTCCTGAGTGTCTAGGATAACGGTGCCCAGCTAGTTATTACCCTTTTCTTCCCTGCTGGTCCTGCCTTTGTTCCAGTTCTGCCACGGCACCCAAGTCAGAAGAAGAGGCTTCCCTCCTGACGCCAGGTGGAACTCTGGCATAGGTCCACACACCCTCACTCCCATCCCATCCTGGCCCAGGGAAGATTCAGTCACAAGATGCTGACACAAATGTAACAACCACAGGGCAAGAAAAAGCACTGTGGATAGGAGCAAAGTGCACACAGGTGTGCACACAGCTGCATGGGGGCACATGGACCATCCTGGGACAATCTACCTGTGGTCTTAACCCTGCATGGCAACCAAAGGCTTCGAGAACAGAGAGGGCAGACCACACTCCCCCCTCAGACAGACCCCACAGGCAGACCCCCGACGGTGTCCCCACAGGCTACAGCCAGAAGAACTGCAGAGGCCCTGAAAACTGAACTGAGCACCACACAGGAGGGGTTCAAAGTGCTCAGCCAGCTGTGTGTGGTGGTGTGTGCCTGTAATCCCAGTGCGAGGGAGGTTTAGGTAGTAGAATCACAAGTTCCAGGCCAACCAGGTAAAAATAAGACCCTGTCTCAACAAGAAACACCCAGGCACCACTGGCGGGGATCTGAGGATTGAGCTTCAGAGACAGCCTGAGCAGACAAACCTGCAAGACTCTTATCTCCAATTCGCCAACAAAAAGTTAGAAGTAAAGGTATGGCTCAAGTGGTAGAGCATCATCCGTGAGCTAAAAAGCCAAAGGAGAATATGAGGTCCTGAGTTCAAGCCCCAGTACCAGAAAAAAAAAATCAGCCTGACCAGCCAGGTCTAGCTCTTGCTGTAATAGCAATGCTAGCCATGAGACTGAAGTTTCATAGCATAACACTCAAATTATCTAAGCATAATACAGAATTGTATGATCTACAATGAAGCCAGCAAAGTCTAACTCTCAAGGGAAAAAATAATCATGCGAAATCCCCTTCCTAAATAAAGAGAGAGAATGGCTGAGAAAGACATCAGGAAAATAATTCCATTCATAATTGCCTCCAAAATAACCTCATGTTAGGTATCAAACTAGGAAGTGAAAGACTTCTATAAGACCTTAAAAAACAAACTAAAGAAGACATCAGAAGATGGAAAAGCATGTCATGCTTGTGGACTGTCAAAATATTGTAAAAATTATCATACTGCCAAAAACAATATACAATACCATGCCCATTGAAATCCCATTATAATTCCTCACAGAATTATAGAATCAATGAAAAAAATCATACGGAGGGAGAAATACCCAGAATTAAAAAAGCAATTCTAAGTAATAAGAGCACAGCTGGAGGTATCACAATACCAGACTTCAAATTATATTACAGAGCTGGGCTCTGGTGGCTCACACCTAGCTACTCAGGAGGCTGGGATCTGAGGATCGCAGTTCAAAGCCAGCAGGAAAGTCTGTGAAAATCTTCTCTCCAATTAGTCACTAAAAAAGGGGGAGTAGGGGAAGAAAGAAGAGCTGTGGCTCAAGTGGTAGAGTACTAGGCTTGAGCAAAAAGCTCAGGGACAGTACCCAGGCCCAGAGGTCAAACCCCAGGACTGGCCAAAACAAAACAAAACAAATTAGGAAGGCTGGGAATGTGGCTTAGTGGTAGAGTGCTTACCTAGCATGCATGAAGCCCTGGATTCCATTCCTCAGTACCACATACACAGAAAAAGGTGAAAATAGATCTGTGGCTCAAGTGGTAGAGTGCTGGCCTTGAGCAAAAGCAGCTCAGAGACAGTGCCCAGGCCCTGAGATCAAGCCGCAGGATTGGCAAAAAAAAAAAAAGTTAGGAGTTAGAGGCATGGCTCAGTTAGGAGAGCACTAGCCAGCAAAAGTGGCAGGTACTGAGGTCGAGTCCTGGTCTCAAACCTAAAAAAAAAAAGAAAACCAATTATACTATAGAACCATAGTAACAAAAACAGCATGGTACCGGCAGCAAAACAGACCCAAAGGCCAATGGAACAGCATAGAAGATCCAGAAATAAAACCACACACCTACAGCCAACTAGTTTTCAACAAAGTAAAAGCCTTTCAACAAGTGATTCTGGGAAAACTGGGAATTTATGTACAGGAGACCAAAACTGGACCTGTATTTCTAATAAAAAAAAAATCTCTATCCTGTACAAAAATCAACTCCAGTTGGATCAAAGAGCTCAAAGTAAGACCTGAAACTTTAAATCTACTATAAGAATATATGTAGCCGGCCAGTGATTCCATGCCTTGAGGTGTCTGCGTATTCACACCCATCGTTCTGCTGGCCGCCCGCCTGTGCAGGTGGCCCCTGCCCTGCCCTCCATGGGTCTGGGTTCCCAGGGCTGTTCCAGATAACTGCCAATGTCACTGAGGCCCCTGTCCTGTGGCCCTGGGCCCAGGCTCCATTAACCTAAATGTAGCTCCTTAGCGCTAACCTAGGAACCACCGCTGCCCGCAGAGGGGCTAGGCCCCCCAAGCCCTGGCCCCAGGCCTAGGTCCTTCAGCATTGAACACTTCCTTGCTTTTTTCACATGTTTTATGGAATTGTCCACATGGTTTGAAATAATAAAATGTAGAAAGAAAGAAAATATGTAGCCAGGTGCCAGTGGCTCATGCCTGTCATCCTAGCTACTCAGGAGGCTGAGATCTGAGGATCATAGTCCAAATCCAGGCTGGCCAGGAAAGTCTATGAGACTCTTATCTCTAATGAACCACCAGAAAACCAGAAGTGATGCTGTGGCTCAAGTGGTAGAGCACTAGCCTTGAGCTAAAGAGCTGAGGGACAGCGCCCAGGCCCAGAGTTCAAGCACCACGACCAACAAAAAAAGAAAAAGAAAATACAGGAAGTGGTGCTGTGGCTCAAGCGGTAGGGCTCTCACCTTGAGCTGAAGAGCGTAGGAACAGCCCTCAGGCCCAGAGTTCAAGGCCCACGACCGAAAAAAATCAAAAAAAAAAAAAAAAGAAAGAAAGAAAATACATAGGAAAAACTCTGAAAGATACAGGCACAAGTTAATTTTCCCTGACTAGGACTCCAGATGCCCAGAGGACAGGAATTGAAAGATAGAAATAACAATAGTAAATTAAAGAGTTTATGCACAGCAAAAAAAACACAAACAAACAAACAGTCACAGAAACCAAAAAAAGAGGGATTCCATAGAATGGGAGAACATTTTTGCTAGTTATTCAGCAGATAACAGATTAATATCCAAAATATACAGAGAACTCAAAAAAGTAAACAGCATGAGAACAAGTAATCCAATCAACAAATGGGCAAATAGTTCTCACAAAAAGAAATACAACATCCTTAGCCATAAAGGAAATGCAAATCAAAACTACACTAAGATTTCATTTCACTCCAGTCAAAGTGGTAGCCAAAAAACAAAACAAAACACAAATGCTATGGAGGATATGTGGAAAGAAGATCCTGATACACTGCTACACTGCTGTGGGATGAAAACTAATGCAGCCTCTGAGGAAATCAGTGTAGAGGCTCCTCAAAGCCTAAAAGGAGGTCTTCCTTAGGGCATATCTCCAAAGGAGAGAAATTAGTACACAAGAAAGACACCTGCATATACACGTGTGTCACGATGTTTACAACAACCAAACGATGGACTAAAACAAGGCTCCCAACAACAGATACATGGATAAAGATGTTGTGAGAAAAATGTTATACATAATATATATATGCACAGCCAGGCACTGGTAGCTCATGTCTGTAATCCTAGCTACTCAGGAGGCTGAGATCTGAGGATCGTGGTTCCAAGCCAGCCTGGGCTCAAAAGTCTTGAGACTCTTATCTCCAATAAACCACCAGAAAAATGGAAGTGGTGCTGTGGCTCAAGTGGTAGAGCACTTGCCTTAAGCTGAAGAGCTCAGGGACAGCACCCAGGCCCAGAGTTCAAGACCCACAACTGACAAAAATAAATAAATAATAATAATAATAAAAAAAAAATATGCACATATACACCATGGAATATTTTATATAACCATAAAGAAAAATAAAATCATTTCATTTAGACAAGCTCTCTATTTGTTTTTGCTCATATATGGAAGCTAGACCTAAAAGATACATATTCACGGGCATATACATACCCATATACCCATATACTTATACAGTTAAACCCAGAATGAATCAAGCTAAGAAATTACTCAGAAAGAACAGTGAGGAAGAATGGAAAAAGAAGGAGGGTAAATAAATAACTTTGTAATATACTGCAAGTCTGTATGAAGAAAGCGTTGAGGGTATGGGAAGGTGGCTCAGTGGTAGAGCGCTTGCCTTGAATGCATGAGGCCCTGGGTTTGATTCCTCAGCACCACATAAGCAAGCCCCACAATCAACAAAAAAAGAAAAAAGGCATTGAGAAACTCAATGAAATGAGGTTGTGGCCAGGGTGCCAAGCGGCAGAGGGGGTGGGAAACAGACTGTCGGGGGTGGGGACGAGCGGGAGGATAAAGGAGGTTGAATACTGTTAATAGGTTATTCGCAATTATGAAAACAAAACTCGGAAATACGTTGGGGATGCTATATTTGGGGGGGCAGGGAATACGGCAAGGAGTGTAACAGAAGGGTGAGATTGATTGGAAAACAGTGTAAACATATGTGAAGATGCAATAATAAAAACCCCTCTGTCTAAGTAACACAAGCTAATAAACAACATGCTTTATCATATGGGAAGAACTTAAGTGACTGGATTCTCATCAGAAACAATCAGGCTGGAAGACAGGAAACTTTTTTTGGGGGGGGTCCTGGACTTGAACTCTGGGCCAGGGCGCTGTCCCTGAGCTTCTTTTGCTCAAGGTTAGTGCTCTACCACTTGAGCCATAGCACCAGTCCCAGCCTTATTTGAGTAGTTGACTGGAGATAAGTTCCAGAGACTTTCCTGCCAGGGCTGGTTTTGAACCGAAATCTTCAGATCTCAGCCTCCTGAGTAGCTAAGATTACAGGCATGAGCCACCTCATAAATAAATATATTTATTTTGTCGGCTGTGAGGCTTACACTCTAGGCCTGGGGCACTGTCCCTGAGCTCTTCAGCTCAAGGCTAGCACTCTACCACTTGAGCCACAGTTCCACTTCTAGCTTTTTCTGTTTATGTGGTGCTGAAGAATCGAACCCAGGGCCTCATGCATGCGAGGCAAGCACTCTACCGCTGAGCCACCTTCCCAGCCCCACTAGTTAATTTTTTTTTTTTTTTTTGTCGGTCGTGGGGCTTGAACTCTGGGCCTGGGCGCTGTCCCTCAGCTCTTCAGCTCAAGGCGAGCACTCTACCACTTGAGCTACAGCACCACTTCCGGTTTTCTGGTGGTTTATTGGAGATAGGAGTCTCACGGTCTCTCCTGCCCCGGCTGGCTTTGAACCGCTATCCTCAGATCTCAGCCTCCTGAGTAGCTAGGATTACAGGCGTGAGCCACCAGCGCCCGGCCCCACTAGTTAGTATTTTTAACTATATTAAAGAAAACAAATTCAATCCCCAACACTGGGGCAACAGAGGAAGAGATCAAGTATAAAAATAAATGTTAATCTAGGATTCTGCAACATTGAAATATCCTTTAGAAATAAAGGCAAAGTAAAGACTTTCCATGTGAAGGGAAATGAAGAGATCACTCACAAATGGAGTCTAAAAGAAAGGACAATGAAAGTCTAGAAAATAGAAACGTAGGGCCTGAAGCTTCAGTAATGAAGAGCTACGCAAATGGGAAACTCAACAAACTATTTTCTCAAGCTAGGCCCAGCAGCACGTGTCCATGTGTCATTTATCTTAGGAGACTGAATCAGGATGATCACTAAAATCCAGGGGTTCAAGACCAGCCTAGACAACATAGAGGGATCCTGTCTCAAAAAAAACAAAAGCAAAAAGCCAGATGCCAGTGAATCACGCCTATACTCCTAGCTACTCTGGAGGCTGAGATTTGAGGATTGTGGTTTGAAGCCAGCTCAGACAGGAAATAAGACTCTTCTCTTCAATTAACCACCAAAAAGCTAGAAGTAGAGCTGTGGAGAGAACTCAGGCCCTGAGTTTCAGTCCCCACCACTGGCACACACATGCACATACAAATGGCTATATATAGCAGCTGAAAGTACACTCACAACAAGCACTATCAATGAGGGGAGGGGTGTGCTATATAATGCCAGTTAGATGGGCCAACACTGTGAATTCGAAAAGAAATGTTGGAGGGGGTGTGGGGGGAAGGAACCCCACTGCACTCACTGTTGGTGGGAATATAAACTAGTATAACCACTCTGGACTTCAGTCTGTAGATTCTTCAAAATCTTAACAACCCTCTCTACAACTCAGCCATACCACTCCTGGGCACCTACCGTGAGCACCATGAGCCAGAATATGATAAGGACATCTGCACATGCATGTTCATTGCTGCCCCATCCACAGCCAAGATATGGAAACAGCACAGATACCTCACAATAGGTGAGTAGATCCAAAATATGTAGAACCTACAGGGCTGGGAAGGTGGCTCAGTGGTAGAGCACCTGCCTCGCATATATGAGGCCCTGGGCTCGAGTCCTCAGCACCACAAAACCAGAAAAGTTCGGAAGTGGCACTGTGGCTCAAGTGGTAGAGCGCTAGCCTTGAGCTGAAAAGCTGAGGGACAGCGCCCAGGCCCAGAGTTCAGACCCCATGACCAAAAAAAAAAGCGAAACCTATATACAATAGAATTAGAATAAAATAACATGTTTTGCAGGGAAATGGATGGAACTAGAACAAAGTATGTTAATTGAGGTAAGCCAAGCTCAGAGAGACAAACAGCACATGTTCTCTCTTGCATGCAGAAATTAGATCTAAAATACACTGGAATATGATAAACTACACAGGATTCTAGATATTCACACAGTGAGACCAAAAGAAGAGAGAGGGGTAGGGAGATTCAGGGAGAGAGGGAGAGAGGGAGAGAAGGAGAGAGGGAGAGAAGGAGAGAGGGAGAGAGGGAAAGAGGGAAATAGGGAGGGGGGAAATAGGGAGGGGGGAGGGAGAGAGAGAGAG
>NW_012267345.1:2095233-2104576 GCF_000151885.1 Dipodomys ordii
CAGGATGGCTTTTTTTTGGGGGGGGGGAGAGGTCAGGAAATTCATGAGTCCATCTAAAAAAAAAAAAAAAAAAGCAAAAGCAGGACTAGAGGCCTGGCTCATGTGACAGAGTACCAGTTCAGTTCAGCAAATATAAGGAAGGCCCCGATTCAAGCCCTAGGACCACCAAAATTAAAAAAAAAAATACAGGGGCTGGGAATGTAGATTAGAGGTAGAGTGCTTGCCTAGCATTGCAGGAAGCCCTGGGTTCAATCCCTCAGCACCACTTACACAGACCAAGCCAAAAGTGGTGCTGTGGCTCAAGTGGTAGAGTGCTAGCCTTGAGCAAAAAAAACCTCAGGACAGTGCCCAGATCCTGAGTTCAAACCGCAGGACTAGCAAAAACAAACAAACTCATGTCCACTTGAAAATTTGTATTTTTTTTTCAAATTTTCCTATCAGCTTTATTCACAATAAACAAAACCCCAAACTGACCATGTATCATTAGATTCATGAAAAGCTATTGTATATTCATGAACAATACTCACAGATAAAATAGAATGAATTGGGGCTAGGAAGGTGGCTCAGTGGTAGAGTGCTTGCCTTGTATGCATGAGGCCCTGGGTTCAATTCCTCAGCACCACATAAGCAAAAAGAAAAAAGCCGGAAGTGGCGCTGTCCCTCAGCTCTTCAGCTCAAGGCTCTCGTTCTACCACTTGAGCCACAGCGCCACTTCTGGCTTTTTTCTTTTTGCTTATGTGGTGCTGAGGAATTGAACCCAGGGCCTCATGCATGCAAGGCAAGAGCTCTACCACTGAGCCACCTTCCCAGTCCTACTTGCCTAATTTTTATAAAATAGTACAACAGACAAAAATAAATCTAGAGTAACAACAAATCAATAAATACCTCAGACCTGAAATAAGAGAGTGACTATGAAACTGGACGTTGGCCCTGACTTCTAGAGAATTAAGGGCGAGGCTCTCCAACTCAGAGGCTTATAGCTCTAGACTCTGAGAATCAGAAACTCATGGCTCCAAATCCTCAACGTGGAGGCTTTTGGTGCTCTTGATAAAGGCTTACTGCTCCAGGCTTGGAGTAGCAGCAGCCCAGGACACTGTGTGCAGGTAGTGTCACAGCTCTGAGTTTCATTTCCCGGCCCTGTCATTCTCTGGAGCTCTTCCAGCATCCAGTTCTAAAGTACCTGGCCTTCTGCAATCTGGCTCTTTACAGACCCCTGCTTTCCATAATTTTAGCCCCCTAACACCTCCCACTTTCCTAGCACTTCTTCAGCAGTCTTCAATTTCTGCTCCCAGCTATTCTCTACAAGATTTTTTAGTTGGCTAATTATTTTGTAGTATTGGGGTTTGAACTAAGGGCATCATGCTTGCTAGCTAGCCCTCTACCACTCATGCTATACCTTTTCACTCAGGTTATTTCCGAACTACAATCTCACTTTTGGCTTGGTGGGGCTGGCCCGGACTGTACTCTTTCGATTTTGCCCTTCCCACTACAGCTGGGATAACAGATGTAACAGATAACTGCCTACCCGGCCTTCCCTGCTGAGATGGGGTCTCAGGGTCTCTGGAGCTCCCCGTGGGCTGGCCTGGAGCCACAGTGCTCCCAACTCCAGCTTCCTGAGTAGCTAGGATTACAGGTGAGAGCCACCACATCCAGCTCTCTGGAAAGCTTTCGCTGCCTCTGAGCCGCTGAGTAAGCTTCAGGCCCATAGCCCCTAAGTCCTCAGGGGCTTAAAACCTTGGAGTCATTCTCCAGCTGCTTTTTTATTTTCTGTGTCGTCCTGGGGCTTGGACTGAGGGCCTAGGCATTGTTCCTGAGCTGGTGCTCTAATACTTTGAGTCACAGCCCCTCTTGTTTTTTTCTAGTGGTTAATTGAAGATAAGAGTCTCACGATGGGGCTGGGAAGGTAGCTCAGCGGTAGAGTGCATGCCTTGCAAGCATGAGGCCCTGGGTTCGATTCCTCAGCACCACATAAACAGAAAAAGCCGGAAGTGGTGCTATGGCTCAAGTGGTATAGTGCTTGCCTTGAGCTGAAGAGCTAAGGGACAGTGCCCAGGCCCAGAGTTCAGGATCAAAAAAAAGAGTCTCATGAACTTTTCTGTCCAGACTGGCTTGAACTGTGATCCTCAGATCCTGCCTCCTGAGTAGCTAGGATTCCAGGCCTGAGCCACTGGTGCCCAACTGCAGATACTTTCTAGAGAGATCTAAGGATCACAGCTTGAAGCCAGCCAGGGCAGGAGAGTTCATGAGACTCTTCTAATTAACCACCAAATATCCAGAAGTAGAGCTGTGGCTCAAAATGATAAAGCATCAGCCTTGAGCAAAAAAGTTCAGAAACAGTGCCCAGGACCTGATTACGAGCCTATGACCAACCAAAAAAAAGAAAACAGAAAGAAAAAATGACCATTCAGTTGCAAGCTCCCCACTGAAGGCAATGGGCACACACAGAAGATTTGGCAGCCCTCACTCAAGTGGAAAACACACCAGGAGCCAGGCACCAGTGACTCACACCTGTAAACCTAACTACTCAGGAGGCTGAGATTTGAGGATCAAGGTTCAAAGCCAGACCAGGCAGGAAAGTTCCTGAGACTCTTATCTCCAATAATCAGAAGAAAAAAAAAAAGCCAGAAGTGGTTCCATGGCTCAAGTGTAGAGTGCTAGCCTTGAGCACAGAAGCTCAGAGACAGTGCCCAGGCCCAGAGTTCAAGTCCCAGGACTGGCAAAAAACAAAAACATTGAGGGGTATTTATAATGAAGAGCTAACATTTCCTTCCACAAACTTGATCCAGCAACACTAATTCCCTCAGCCTAATCCTTGAGGGACGGTTGAATCCTCGGTCTCAAGCAGAGGAGAAAGGTGACTACCAGTGACAGCACAGAGGTCCAACTACAGGATCTCCTCGCAGGCCCTGCACAGAGAGCTCATCAGCAGATGTTCAGGTCATGATGAGGAGGCGATCACAGAGAAGCACCAGGAAGAATCTGTACTCTCATTGCTGTGTAGTTACAAGAAGCTGCATGTGCTGAAATTCCTTCAATTATACACACACACACACACACACACACACACACACATATGTTTATTTACCACTTTTAAATCTTTAAAAAAAAAGCAGTAAAAAATGTTACTGGATACATGTGATATGGTAAATTGATTTCCAACAGGAATGTTAAGACCATTCAATGGGGAGTCTTTAAAAAAAAAATTGTGCTGCTGGTGCCATAGCTCACACCTGTACTCCTAGCTACTCATGAGGCTGAGATCTGAGGATCACGGTTCAAAGTCAGCTGGGGGAAGGAAAGTCTGTGAGACTCTTATCTCCAATAAACCACTAGAAAACTGGAAGTGGTGCTGTGGCTCAAGTGGTAGAGTGTTTGCCTTGAGCTGAAACAGTCAGGGACAGCGTCCAGGCCCAGAGTTCAAGCCCCACAACCAAAAAAAAAAAAAAGACACTGTGCTAGTTGGGTGCTGGTGGTTCTTGCCTGGAATCCTATCTACTCAAGAGTCTGAGATCCAGCCCAGGCAGGAAAGTCCATGAGATTTTTTTTTTTTTTTTTTTTGGCAGGCCTGGGGCTTGAACTCAGGGCCTGAGCACTGTCCCTAAACTTGTTTTGCTCATGGCTAGCACTCTACCACTTGAGCCGCAGCACCACTTCCAACCTTTTCTGTTTATGTGGTGCTGAGGAATCAAACCCAGGGCTTCATGCATGCGAGGCACCAAGCCACATTCCCATTATCTCCAATTAACCAACAGAAAACTGGAAGTAGTGCTATGATTCAAAGTGGGAGCTCACCAGTCCTGAGCAAAAGAGTTCAGGGACAGCACCCAGGCCCTGAGTTCAAGCTCCACAACAAAACACTGGGCAACACTAGGTATCCATGGACAAACAAAAGAATAATTCCCTATTCTGCCATAGCCAAGACCTGCCATCACAGGCCTGACCAGTTTCTTCCAGCTGAGCAGCACTGGTGCCTTTAAAAAAAAAAAAAGTGCTAGATAACTGTTTGTCCATGCAAATTCTTTTTTTTTTTTGATTGGTCGTGGGGCTTGAACTCTTGTCCCTCAGCTCTTCAGCTCAAGGCTAGCGCTCTACCACTTGAGCCACAGCACCACTTCCAGTTTTCTGAGTGCTTATTGGAGATAGTTTCATGGACTTTCCTGCCTGGGCTGGCTTTGAACTGGGATCCTCAGATCTCAGTCTCCTGAGTAGCTAGGATGACAGGCAAGAGCCACTGGCGCCTGGCTTTTTTTTTTTTTTTTTGTCAATTGTGGGGCTTGACTCTGGGCCTGTGCGTTGTCCCTCAGCTCTTAAGCTTAAGGCTAGCGCCCTACCACTTGAACCATAGTGCCACTTCCGGCTTTTTCTATTTATGTGGTGCTGAGGAATCAAATCCAGGGCCTTAGGCATGCAAGGCAAGGGCTCTACCCTTGAGCCACCTTCCCAGCCCCCATGCAAATTCTTACATTATGTGCAAAATTTACTCAAAATGGTCAAACCAGCCAGGAACCAGTGGCTTGTGCCTAATCCCAGCTGGCTACTCAAGAAGCTGAGCTCTAAGAGCTTCAGTGTGAAGCCAGGCCAGGCAAGCAAACCCACGAGACTCTTACCTACAGTTACCAGCAGGAAGCTGGAAGTGAAGATGTGGCTCAAGTGGCAGGGCACTAGCTATGAGTGAAAACGCTGAGACAGCATGAGGCCTGGAGTTCAAGCCCCAGGACAGCAGCATGGGGGGAAGAGCGAGAATCAAACCTAACAGCTGAAATCATAAAGCAACTAAGAGGTAAACACATTTGTGATATTGGATTTGGGAACAAAAGCATAAGTAATGAAAGAAAAAACAGAATTAAGAAGGATTTTGCCCCCCCCCCACTCAGTACATCTTTAGCTTGCCTATGTAAGATCCAATGAGAGCTTAAAAGGAAAAGAAAGAAAGAAAAAGAGACAAAAATGACAGGGATTGAAGTGTAGCTCAGTAGAGAGAAAAACAACATTTGATTGATCAAAGTTAAAAACTGGTACAGCAGGCCTAAGTAGCTCCCATCCATAACCCCACTTACTTGATAGCATTGGAACCAGCTTGGGCTGGGCACCAGTGGCTCATAACTGTCATCCTAGCTACTCAAGAGGCTGAGAGCTGAGGATCACGGTTCAAAGCCGGGGCAGGAAAGTCCATGAGACTCTTATCTCCAATTAAGTACCAAAATACTGGAAGTAGCACTTTGGTTCAAGTGGTAGAGTACTGGCCTTAAGCTGACGTGCTGAGGGACAGCGCTCAGGCCCAGAGTCCAAACCCCACAACAACCACCACCACCAAAAAGCTCAGGATGTCATGGTGTCATGTAGGAATAAGATACCAACTTGAAAGGTACCCCACAAAGTTACTCTTGCACAAGGGCTTGCCACCAGCCGAAACTCTGCAAGCAAACATACAGAGCACAGGCTGCTCCCATTTTATTCCTGACCCAGCAGGCCCCGCCCCTCTGCTCTCATTGGCTGGGCTCAGGTTTACAACCTGCAAAGGAGGGGTATGGCTTAATTAACAAGATGCAATTAAAACGCCAAGAGCTTCTAACAGGATGGCTTTTTTTTTGGGGGGGGGAGAGGTCCGGTCGTGGGGCCTGAACTCTGGGCCTGGGTGCTGTCACTGTGCTCTTCAGCGCAAGGCTAGCGCTCTACCACTTGAGCCACAGAGCCACTTCCAGGTTTTTTCTTTTTGCTTATGTGGTGCTGAGGAATCGAACCCAGGGCCTCATGCATGCAAGGCAAGCGCTCCACCACTGAGCCACCTTCCCAGCCCCCTAATAAGATGTCTTATTAAAGTGCTCAGGAAAAGGATGTATATAACTAAAATGTAATCAACAAGGGCCCAACCTGACCAAGGCAAGAACCCTTTGAAAAACAATTATTTTAAGATTAACAGAAAAGAAGCAAACTACTTTGATAGAAGAGAGGATTGTCTCATAGTAGGCTAAGAATGGGAGGACTGAGGTTCAAGGTGGCCTGGCCAGATTAAGTTCATAAGACCCCCCTTCTCAATCTAAAGCTAGATGTGGTAGTGCACGTGTGTGATCTCAGAAATGATGGGAAGCACAGTAAGTAGGTGGGCAAGAAGTCAGGTGCAGTAAAGCCAGGTACTGGTGGCTCACACCTGTAATCCTAGCTCTTCAGGCGCTGAAATCTGAGAATCGAAGTCTGAAGCCAGCCCAGGAAGAAAAGTCTCCATGAGACTCTCCAACTGACCACTCCAAAACCGGAAGTGGTGCGGTGACTCCAGAGGCAGAGCACTACTAGGCTGGAGCACAAAGAAGCTCTGGAACAGAGCCCAGGCAGAGTTCAAGCCCCACAACCAATAAAAAAGTAAAAAACAGGGCTGGAGGTGTGGTTTGGTGATATTGTGCCAAGCTAGCAATTATAAGGCCCTCAGTTCAACCCCCACTACATCAAAACAACAAAAACAAAGACTTTTTGTGCATCAAGAGATACTTTGAGAGTGACAGAAAAAACAGAGAATGGAAGAAAGCACCAACAAAACAACTGACAAAGGATTAGTATTCAAAATATATAAAGAACTCCTACAACAAGTGACTCAATTTAAAACATTGACAATGAATTTAGACATTTCTCCAAAGAACATATGCCAAAAGCACACAAAAAGATCCTAGGCATGGGGCTGGGAAGGTGGCTCAGTGGTAGAGGGCTTGCCTTACATGCACGAGGCCCTGAGTTTAATTCCTCAGCACCACATAAGCAGAAAAAAAAAAGCCGGAAGTGGTGCTGTGGCTCAAGTGGTAGGGTGCTGGCCTTGAGCTGAAGAGTTAAGGGACAGCGCCCAGGCCCAGAGTTCAGGCTCCACAACTAGCCTCCTGGTTCAAAGCCAGCCTGGGGAAGGAAAGACTGTGAGACTCCTATCTCCAATAAATCACTAGAAAATGGGAAGTGGCACTGTAACTCAAGTGGTAGAGCGCTTGCCTTGAGCTGAAGAGTACAGGGACAGCGCCCAAGCCAGAGTTCAAGCCCCATGACTGACAAAAAAAAAAAAAGTCTTAATATATTACAACCACATGATTGTCCTTGAGTTCAGTCCCCAGCATTGGTTGGGGGTGGGGGGACAATAGAATGTTTTCAAACAGTCCTTTACTATTCCTTGTAAACCCAGAAGCCATCCAGCAGGAATGGCTCCCACTGCCAAGGGAGCCTGGGAGCCCCTGACCCCTGCCTGGGCTGGGTCAGGCCAGGCCTCTGAAGACTGCCCTCAGGTGCTTCTCTGGCAGAAAAGGTGCAGTGTTACGGACACTGCAGACTGAGTGTCTCTAAAAGATCTTCTCCCACCAGTATTGCTTGAGATTGAGGCTTCAAAACAAAGAGCTTTAGCCAGGCATGGTGGTACACACCTGTAATTCCAACACTTGGGAGGCTGAGGCAAAAGGACCAGGAGTTTAAGGCTAGCCTGAGGTACATAGATCCTTTCTCAAATACACCTATAAAGATCAAACAGAGCACTTAAGAATTTCACATAAGGGGCTGGGAAGGTGGTTCAGTGGTAGAGCGCCTGCCTCGCATGCATGAGGCCCTGGGTTCAATTCCTCAGCACCACATAAGCAGAAAAAAGCCGGAAATGGCGCTGTGGCTCAAGTGGTAGAGTGCTAGCCTTGAGTTGAAGAGATGAGGGACAGCGCCCAGGGCCAGAGTTCAGACCCCACGACCAGACCCCCTCCCCCCAAAAAAACAAAAAACTCTTGGACATAAATTCATAAAAACAAGATAAAAATGCTACTGTGGGGACTGGAAATGTGGCTTGGTGGTAGAGTGCTTGCCTGGCTTCATAAAGTCCTGGGTTCAATTCCTCAGTACCTTAGAAACTGAAAAAGCTGGAAGTGGCTCAAGTGAACGAGCACTAACCTTGAGCAAAAGAAGCCCAGGGACAGTGCCCAGGCCGAGTTCAAGCCCCAGATCTGGTGGGGAAAAAAAAAAAAATGCTAGTGGGAAATTGGCCAGTATATCACATCCCAAGATCAGACTCTCCAGATCAGAAGTATATTCTTATGTAGACACTAGATCTAAATACACCAGGACCTGATAAATGATATAAGACTCTGGGAAATGATATAAGACTCCAGGCATTCACACACAGTGAGACCAAAAGACACTCTTCGGAGAGGAACACAAAGGAGCAACGCCCGGGTGCAGCTGATCATTCAAATAATAGTTACAGAAATGAACTCCAGGAAAGTGAAACAAGGTGTTTTTTTTCTTTGTTGTTTTCATTTTAGTCTTGTTTGTTCCTTTATAGGTCTTTGGTGGGGGGCACAGAAATGGAGGGACAAGAGTAAACAAATAAAGCAGTGATACTCACTAGACACTTGAAAAATGAACTATGCAATTTGTGGGTGGGGATGGGAGGGAAAACTGGAAAGGGATGACAGTCAAAAAAATGTGCTTTTTACCTGACTTACATAAACTGTAACTCCTCTGTCCACCACTCTTATAATAACAATAAAGAAGAGAAAGTTTAAGTATCTTCCTTTGAGCCAGGCATCAATGGCTCAAATCCTAGCTACTTAAAAAGGCTGAGATCCAGGGAACCATGGTTCGCAGCCAGTCCAGGAAGAAAAGTTGGAAGCTTCATCTCCAAACCAATCAGCTTTTTTAAAGCTAGGCTGAAGGTATGGCTCAAATGGTAAAGTGCCAGCTGAGCAAGCAGGAGGCCGAGTTCAAACCCCCGTGCCAGCAAAACAGAAAAGTTAAAGTATTTTTCCTTGATTAAAATACCACCGGAGGGGCTGGAGGTGGGGCTGAGCTTAAGCTCCAGAGCGGAAACCACCAGATTCCCAGCGCTCTGACCAGGGAGGGGCCCTTCCCTCCCGAGATCCTTTTGTGTGTACGTGCACACACAAACCACTCTGCACTTGGAGATCCTCCTTCTAAAAACTGTGCACTCGCTGTCTAGGCAGACACAAGCGAACAGCTCTGAACAGGCGGCTGCTCGGGGCTGGTGGCTCGCGCCTACCCTGGCAGCCACGCAGGAGCCCGGGGTGTGAGGCCTCCGCGGGAAGCCAGGCACCCTTACCTCCAATTTAACACCAAAAAGCTGGAAGTCTCGCTGTAGCTCAAGTGGCAGAGCGCCAGCCCTGAACGAAAAAGCTAAGCAAAGCCGGGCGCCGGTGGCTCCCGCCTGTCATCCTAGCTACTCGGGAGACTGATCTGAGGAGGATCACGGTTCAAAGCCAGCCTGGGCAGAAAAGTCCATGAGACTCTTATCTCCAATAAACCCTAGAAAGCCGGAAGTGGCGCTGCGGCTCAAGTGGTAGGGTGCTCGCCTTGAGCTGAAGAGCTGAGGGACAGC
>NW_012267345.1:2108327-2112857 GCF_000151885.1 Dipodomys ordii
TCACCTCTCAGCATGGGGGTCACCTCTCAGCATGGGGGTCACTTCTCAGCATGGGGGGTCACCTCTCAGCATGGGGGTCATCTCAGCATGGGGGGTCACCTCTCAGCATGGGGATCACCTCTCAGCATGGGGGTCACCTCTCAGCATGGGGGGTCACCTCTCAGCATGGGGGGGTCACCTCTCAGCATGGGGGTCACCTCTCAGCATGGGGGTCATCTCAGCATGGGGGGTCACCTCTCAGCATGGGGGTCACTTCAGCATGGGAGGGTCATGTCAGCATGGGGGGGTCACCTCTCAGCATGGGGTTGCCGTCCCCTCCCGGCCGAGCTCTCAGCATGGGGTCACGGAGTGACGGAAGAAAGGCCGAAGGACCTCTGGGTGCCCCCACTCTTACATTTTGGTCCATCAGTAAGGAAAGTGCCAGTTTGGGACATGGCCGCGCTGCTGGAACAGGTTCACAGCACACTTCAGGAAGGATTAGTAGAGTTGCATTTTCTTTCTGTTTTCAGCAGTGCTGAATGTACTCAAGCCAGTTATGGAAAAATCTTACTAAAAATTAAACATGCTGCCACCCTAGTTACTCAGGAGGCTGATATCTGAGGACTGTTTGAAACTAGCCCAGGGAAGTAAGTCCATGAGACTCTTACCTCTAGTTAATCACCAAAAAGCTGGAAGTAGAGCTATGATTCAAGAGGTAGAACCCTACTTAGTCTTGACCCAAAAAAGCTCAGGAACAGCACGCCCAAGCCCTGATTCCAAAACACACACAAGAATAAACTTGAAGCCAGGTGCTGGTGACTCACACCTGTAATCCTAGCTGCTCAGAAGGCAGAGATCTGAGGATGGCAGTTCAAAGCCAGCCTGGGCAGGAAAGTCCATGAGACTCTTATCTCCAGTAAACCAATAGAAAACCAGAACTAGTGCTGTGGCTCAAGCCAGAGAGCGCTGGCCTTGAGCTGAAGAGTACAGGGACAGCGCCCAGGCCCAGAGTTCAGGCCCCGAGAAAATAAATAAAATCCTATCCACCTAGGAAGCTGATATTTGACAATTGATGTTCAAAAGTCAGACATAGGGCTGGGAATGTGGCCTAGTGGTATACTGCCACACAGAAAAAGCTGGAAGTGGCATTGTGGTTCAAGTGGTGAGTGCTTATCCTTGAGCCTTTTGCTTCTTTTAAGCTTGAGGATAGCTTGAGTTCATGCCCCAGGATGGGTTGGGGGAAGGGGGGGACGGGCAGGAGGGGCACAACGGATTGTGAAGAAAAGTCCCAACACTCTCATCTCCAATTAATCAGTGAAATGCTGGACTTTATGTGTGGCTCAAGTAGAAGATACGCAGCTGTTAGTGGAAAAAGCCAAGCACAAGCTCTGAATTCAAGTTGTGGTACCAGCACAGGAAGAAAATGTAAATGAGATTTTGTCCATGCTGCTGTTTGGGTTATTGTCGTGTTTATTGTGGAACTAAATGGCAATAATGGTCAAAATGCTGAAAGGGTCAGGGCACAGGGATTGAGGGACCGCTGGAGACATGGTGGGCCTGCTTCTTGATCAGCGAGGGGAGCTAGGACCCAAAGTCAGGGGACCCCATTTCCCTTTTTCACCCATGCTCCCTGTCTCCCTGTTCCTCACTGCTGCCACCCTACTCCAACTTCTAGAGGGCCTGAAAGGGAAATAGATAATGTGAGGTTCTTTCTGCAGGACCCCATTGATCATGGAGATCAAGCATTAAGCACCTCCAACTGCAGCTTCTTTCCAATGCCTGAACTTAGTCTTCATTTGCATATGGGTGGTCCCTGCAGGTGAGCTCTGTCTGCAGAGGGTATGGGGGAGTGCTCTCAGAAGGATTAATTTCCTTGTGGGGCTGCCAACTATACATTCATGTTCCCTTGGAAATTGCATATGAAATCCTAATCCACCAAAACGATAAAAGGTAGGATTTTTTGTAAGATTATTGATGCACTTTTAAAAGGAACACTAGAGAGATGCTTTGCCTATCTACAAATAAGTACAAAGTAAGAACATGCTATTTCTGAGCCAGGGAACAACCCTCTTCAGGCATTCTGAATCTGCCATTTCATGATCACGGATTTACAACCTCCATAACTGGCAGTAAATTTCTGTTGTGTTTAAGCTACATTAGGTTTATTTTTGTTATAGCAGCCTGAGCAATCTAAGACAGCCAGTGTTAAGTGAGCAACCAGAAAATAGAAAAGCTTCCCAAAAAAGATGAACCTTGACAGGGATTGTGAACCAGCCTGAAGGCTCTCACCAGACACAGCTGGTGCCAATGAGCACCTGACAGTTGCTAATAGTTCTGGAATATGGCCAGAGCCACATACCACACAAGAGTTCATGTAGGAATGAGAGTGAGTACTTCATCAAGTAAGGGGAAAACAGGACAGTTCTTCTTTAGAGTAGAATTCCAGTAATCAACATTAGTGGCTGAGTCACTGGCAGTTGTGAAAAATAGTCAGCAAATTTGACATGAACAGGATTTGCCTGGTCTCCCCTAAGATACTTATATTCACTTTATGCTACTATGGTAACTAATTACTTCAAATTTTGTGGCTTAAAAGTTTTTAACCAGTTTTGGTGGCTGATACCTATGATACTGGCGTAGGCTTACCATCTATTCAAAATACCAGAATAATAGGTGGCCTATAACACTTCACTTTGCCAGAAATGCCTTTCGGTTCTTATCTCCATATATCCATGAAGAATTTGCAGCTTCTTAACATCCCAATGGAGAAAATACAAATCATCCCTTGTTGTCCTTTTTTTTGTTTTTGTTTTTGTCAGTCGTGGGGCTTGAACTCTGGACTTAGGCGCTGTCCCTCAGCTCTTCAGCTCAAGGCAAGCACTCTACTGCTTGAGCTACAGCGCCACTTCTGGTTTTCTAGTGGTTTTTATTGGAGATACGAGTCTCACAGATGTTCCTGCCCAGGCTGGCTTTGAACCAAGATCCTCAGATCTCAGCCTCCTCAGTAGCTGGGATGACAGGCGTGAGCCACCAGCACCCAGGTTGTTGTCCATTTTTGTAACTTAACTAGCTGCTGTGATTCTTCCATTTATCTGCTTCTAGTGGCAGTCTGTCCCTTAATATTTATTGATTTTAGTTTCCCAGGCTCATCTACATTGCCTCAAAAGAATGTGGAATTGCCACCATTTGGGAAGACGACATGAAATAAGATGCTGGAAACATAGAAAATCTCCGGGCTGGGAAGATGGCTCAGTGGTAGAATGCTTGCCTTGCATGCATGAGGTCCTGGGTTTGATTCCTCAGCACCACATAAGCAAAAAAAAAAAAAACTGGAAGTGGTGCTGTGGCTCAAGTGGTAGAGTGCTAGCCTTGAGCTGAAGAGCTGAGGGGACAGCGCCCAGGCCCAGAGTTCAGGCCCCACAACCGGACCCCCCCCCAAAAGAAAGAAAGAAAGGAAGAAAATCTCATGAAATTTACAGTCTTCAGTTAATATAGTGTCAGAATTATTTTCTGGTGTAACAACTGGATTGGGCACATGTCGGATGCCTACGTTAGGGACGACTGTGTGAAGTATATGTAGAAACTTATTTTTACAACTGTTTATATGTTTGAAATTAGTGCATGATGAAAAGGTTTTTCTTTGTTGTTGTTGTTTTCCAGTCCTGGGGCTTGAACTCAGGGTCTGGCACTGTCCTTGAGCTGCTTTTGCAGTGCTCAAGGCTAGCACTCTGCCACTTGAGCCACAGTGCCACTTCCAGATTTTTCTGTGTATGTGGTACCAAGGAATTGAACCCCAGGCTTCATGCATGCTAGGCAAGCACTCTACCATTAAGCCACATTCCCAGCCCCAAAAGTTATTTTCTGGCTTTTTGGTGATACGGATTAAACTAAAGGCTGGTCACAGGTCAAACATTTGATCTACTCCTGAGCTGCATTCCAAAAACCAGTAACCACTGGAGCCAGGCAATAGTTTCAGGTAAATAAGAGAAATCCACAGGGGGGAGTCAGCAAAACTTGTCAGCTGATAAGTACAAAACTGGCAAGCACTGGGAAATGTGAAGGAGTGATCGCAGAGGTGGTGATAAAGACACACACCTAATGTCAGCCTGGAGTGTCAGCACTCGCTCACACAGTTCCCTGACCCCTGGGGAGCTCAGAGTACATGGAACAACGCAGTCATTTCTAAAAACACTGGTGTTCATTCAATTTTTAGTTTTAGTATGTGGATGAGATGGGGCTCAGCACAGGAGAGCTGCCACATGGGAGAAATCTCTGGGTCCCACAAAAGCTCCATGTTGCGTTCCAGCCTGGCTCTTGTTCACTCTGGGGTCTGTCTTGGAGAAACAGGAAGAGGGGTGGTGGGTGCCGACACAGGTCCCGAGCGCACTCACACTCCCGCTAGGAGTTCCCGCACGGTGCCCCGCAGTGCCGAGTGATGAACTGAGGGGACACGTGCTCCTCCTCACTTTACACCCAGCAGCCGGCAGGCTCCCGCGCAGGCCCAGGGCCTCGGCCGCAGGGGGGCTGCGCGGGGCAGAGGGTGCGCGCGCA
>NW_012267345.1:2117374-2124092 GCF_000151885.1 Dipodomys ordii
CCGCTCCTCCCGCTGCTCCTTGTTCCTGCGCACCTCGGCCGCGTGCAGCTCCTGCGACGAGGGACGGGCTTGAGACGGGCCTGGGCCGGGCCGCGGCCTCCCGACTCCCCACCGGAGAGAGGGCGCCCCTTCCCGGAGCTGGACTTCAGAGCCAGCTCGCCCACTCCGGGTCCCACCAGGGCCCGGTTCCGGACCGGCGTGCGCTTCCGCAGTGCCCGACAGAGGGGAAGAAGGGGCCCCTACCGGGCCGTGCGGTGAGGTGCGGTCCGCCCCGCCGGGCCCGCCCCTCAAGCTCCGCCACTGACCCGCCCCTCAAGCTCCGCCCCAGGTCCCGTCCCCCAAGCTCCGCCACTGACCCGCTCACTGACTATCAGACTCCCCGCGGAGCTACAGTCCCCGCCCCTCAAGCCCCGCCCAAAGCCCCGCCCCTCAAGCTCCGCCCCAGGCCCCGCCCATCAATCTCCGCCACTGACCCGCTCGCTGACTATCAGACTCCCCGCGGAGCTACAGTCCCCGCCCCTCAAGCCCCGCCCCAGGCCCCGCCCATCAATCTCCGCCACTGACCCGCTCACTGCTACCAGACTCCCCGCGGAGCGACAGACCCCGCCCCTCAAGCCCCGCCCAAGGCCCCGCCCCTCAATCTCCGCCCCAGGTCCCGTCCCCCAAGCTCCGCCACTGACCCGCTCACTACCAGACTCCCCGCGGAGCGACAGGCCCCGCCCTCAAGCTCCGCCCCAGGCCCCGCCCCTCAAGCTCCGCCCCAGGCCCCGCCCCTCAAGCTCCACCACTGACCCGCTCACTGAGTACCAGACTCCCCGCGGAGCGACAGGCCCCGCCCTCAAACTCCGCCCCAGGCCCCGCCCTCAAGCTCCGCCCTGGGACCGCCCACTGAGTACTAGGCTCCGCCCCGCGCGCGCCAGCGCAGGCCCCGCCCACCTTCTCCCGCAGCCGCTCGCGCAGCGCCGCCAGGTGCGCCTCGCGGATCTCCTTGCTGAGCTCCATCTTGTAGTTGAGCTTCTCTTCTGCCTGGCGGCTGAAGTTGTTGTTCTCCTCCAGCGCCTTGTGCAGCACCTCGCGCTCGTGCTCACGCCGCTCCGCCAGGTGCTTCAGCACCTGTGCCTCCTGAGTCTGCGCGGGGCCGGGGGCAGAGGCTCAGACCCGCCTTCCCGGGACCCCCCCCTCCGCCTTCCCGGGACTCACCCCCGCCCCCCCCCCCCCCCCCCCCCCCCCCCCCCCCCCCCCCCCCCCCCCCCCCCCCCCCCCGGGCCCCCCCCCCCCCCTCCGGGGCCCCCCCCCCCCCCGGGACTCCCGCCCTCCCGGGAACCCGCCGGAAGCCCAGCCCCGCGCCGCCTGGGCTCGGGCTGGCTCGTCTCCGCCCCTCCCCGCGAGCGCCCCGCAGCGCGGCTGCCCCGGCCCGAGGCCGGAAGGGCTGCGTGTGGCTCCCCGCACCCCTGCCCCGGGCTCCCGCCGTGGAGCTGGCTGGGAGGAGGGGACGGAGCCCACAGCGCCTTCCCGGGAACCCCCGCCTGACACCCCGTCGTCCACCCCCCCCCGTGTGTGGTTCCGCCTCCCGCTGGCCGGCACCCGCCCCTCCTCGGATCCCGGGTCACCGCCCTGCCCCTTCCGGCTCCGGGCCTGGGGCCTCCTCCGCCAGAACTCCTGCCGGGGTTGCTTGCCTTCCTCCGCTCCTCGGCGGCCTCTAGCCTCTTCTGCAGCTCTTCCAGGGAGGCATCCTTCCTCTTGGGGGGGGAGGAAAGCACAGGGCTCTCCGGGGACAGGTCAGAAGGTGACTTGAGGATGACCTCAAAGCTCTGACCAGAAGCTCGCTTGTCCAGCTGCTTCACCTCCATGTCTGCAGAGCAAGACCAGACGGGAGGTTCAGAAGGCCGGAGACAGGGACAGGGTGAGGGGCACGCTCCCCCCACAAACCCCAGTCAAAGGCTGAGGGAGGGGTGCAGCTGCTTGACCCCCCCTCCCAGAAGCACCCTCTGCAGAAGTCACCAGGTCATAGAGTCAGAAGGGCCACAGAAGAAGGCGGGCGGGCAGTACCCAGCTGGGTAGGGCCAGCAGCAAAGTGGTCACACTTACCCCCATACTGGTAGATGGTGTTGGGGTGAGGCTGTGAGTAGAAGCAGGAGCAGATTAGTGACAGCACGGACAGCTCCTTCATCTTCTCCTTGTAGGCTGTGGGTGTGAGGCCAGGGTGAGCAGGGGCCATCACCTACAGACCCTGTACCCAAGCTCTGCCTCTCAGAGTCTCCTGCCTCTGGTGTGTCTCCCTGTCTCAATTCTGACTCTGGAATTTGAGTCTGGCAGTGCCTCTCTGCACGGTGCTCAAACTCAGGTCCTGGGTGCTATGAATTTTTTTTGCTCAAGGCTAGTGCTCTACCACTTGGTGGTTCAATGGATATGTGTCTTAGAGACTTTTCTTTTGTTTGGGAGGGGGGGCCCGGTTGTGGGGCCTGAACTCTGGGCCTGGGCACTGCCCCTCAGCTCTTCAGCTCAAGGCCAGCACTCTACTCCATCTCTCCACTCCAGTGGTTTTCTCCTTGGCTTTTCCATCGCATTCTCCTGCATCTCTCTGTTTGTTTTGAGACAGTGTTGCCATATACCTGGGGGTGGCCTCCCACTCTCAATCCTTAGGCCTCCACCTTCAGAACACCAGTGCTCTGCACACTAGTGGGCTTGTTCTACCATGCCCAACTTGTGTCTTCTCCCTGCCTGTAGTTGTGTTTATGTTCTACCAAAATTCACATACTGGAATCCCAACCTCCTCACCACAGTGCTAGGAAGTGAGACCTTTGGAAGATGAGGTGGTGATGACCATGGAGCACTGCTGGATGGGATTTGTGCTCTTACAGCACAGGGTCCTGAGTGCTCCCTCAGCCCTTCCAGTGTGTGAGGACACAGGAAGAAGGAAGCATCTACGAACCAGAAAGCAGTTCTCACCAGAAAACCAAGTGGTATCCTGACCATGATGGTCTCATCTCTCCTCATTTATTCTGTGAGGAATGAATGTGTGCTGCCCGGGAGCCAGCAGCCTCCAGTGTTTTGCTGTGTCAGTCTGGACACACTAGGACACTTTTTGTTCCGTATGTGATCATGGGGCTTGATCTCAGGGCCTGGACACTATTCCTGAGCTTTTTTGCTCTAGGCTGGTACTCTACCAGTTCAGCCACAGCTCCACTTCTGGCTTTTTAGTAGTTTAAGTTTTTTTTTTTTTTTTTGGTCTGGTTGTGGGGCCTGAACTCTGGGCCTGGGTGCTGTCCCTCAGCTCTTCAGCTCAAGGCTAGCGCCACTTCCGGCTTTTTTCTTATGTGGTGCTGAGGAATCGAACCCAGGGCCTCAGGCATGCAAGGCAAGCACTCTACCACTGAGCCACCTTCCCAGCCCTAGTTTAAGTTTTTGGAGATGAGAGTCTCACAGACTTTCCTGCCTGGTCTAATTTTTAATCAAGATCCTCGGATCTCAACCTCCTGAGTAGCTAGGAGTACAGGCCTCAGCCACAAGTGCCCAATGTCCAGACTAAGGCCCTTGTATCTGTCTTTCTGCCTTCCTGAGTTGGCCTGCCATTGTGTTTATAACCTTGTTTATCTCTGGCCACAACCCCTCTGGTGTGGTCTAGTCTTCTGGTTGTCTTTCTCTACAATTCTGTGTCACTTCTCTCTGTGGCTTGTATGTCCCCATTACAACCTTCCCTCTCCCTTTCCAACTCATGCAGACAAAATTATCCATCGCTTTCATGACTAGGCCACCACCCATGTAAACAGTATCCTCACCTTCTCTCCTGTTCTTCCTCTTAGCCTGCTGTGTTTCTTGCTTTGTTGCCCAGTTTGAACTTGAAATTTTGTTTCAATCGGTCCTTTCTAGGTATCCCAAATAGCAAGAGCTACCAACATGTACATCTGTGCTTGACTGGGCAGTCCCTTCTGAGCTGTAAGTCTGACTGAAGCCCTCAGTCCTCCCTGATTTCCCCAGGGATAAGATAGCTACTGAGAGGCAAAGCCAGGCCTTTGCCCTTCCATGTAGGCTTGGGCCCCAGGTGCCATCAAGGACAAAGAGAAGGGATGTATCCGTTCAGCACCACAGCCCACATCTTGCCCTTCTAGATCAAGTGCCTACCAGCCAGTGTTCCTGCTTGAGTCCAAGCAGAAAAAGAGATGAACCTGGCAATGATATCCCTGACCTCATGTCAGAGAAGATGTCTCCTGCTCGAGGATTAATCTGGCTGTTCATGGCTCATTCTCTGTGAGCCAACTCCAGCTTAGGCATGTGGCCCATTGTTTCAGCAATGCCCAGGAATTCTGTAAGCTACCCTGTTCCACAGGGGAGACAGTGGGGCCCGGCTTACAGGGAGACATGAGCAGCATTCCTCAAAGGACAGTTCCAGGTGGTCTATGTTCCTTCCATCAAGCTAGCAGCTTCCAAAAACTAGAAGACTCTAAGACCCAGGCAGCAGCCTCCTGGGCTGAAGATAAGCTTTTTCTTTTTCTTTTTTTTTTAACTCTGAGTCTGGACACTGTCCCTCAGCTCTTCAGCTCAAGGCAAGCCCTCTACCACTTGAGCCACAGCGCCATTTCTGGTTTTCTGGTGGTTTACTGAAGATAAGTTTCACGGTCTTTCCTGCCCAAACTGGCTCAGCCTCCTGTGTGTGAGCCACCATTGCCCAGCTGAAGATAAACCTTCTTACATTGGAAGAAGGAATCCAGTTGCTGTGTACAGTTATCTAACCGTGTCTTTTGAAAAGACAGATAAGAATTTGCACAAGCATTTAGATGGACAAGAAACTTTCTGGTCACATTTCACACAGACGATGTTTTTAAACTGTGTTGATGTGGAATTGGGAAAACTGTTAGTGTAGAAAGAGGACACAGAAGAAATGACCAAACACTTTGTGATGAACTGGATCTTTCCACAACATTTCAGTGAGTGTTTATATTTGATCTAATTTCCTGCTGACCTGGACTAATTTGAAAGCAACACAGAGCCAAGAGGCTTTCAGGGAGCAGAAAGGAATCTCAGGGAAGACCAGAACCAAGGAGAGGTTCTGAGGGGAAGAAGCCACATGTCTTGCTCATTGTCGTCAAGAGGGTTCAAAGAGAAATGGAAAGAGGGTCAGGAGGGGAACAGGCCTCAAAGAGCTTTGGCTTGACTTGTGGTTTTATTC
This sequence comes from Dipodomys ordii, assembly GCF_000151885.1. NCBI lineage: Eukaryota > Metazoa > Chordata > Mammalia > Rodentia > Heteromyidae > Dipodomys > Dipodomys ordii. The sequence goes on from NW_012267345.1 coordinate 2,122,542, forward strand.
TTTCAAAAGCAAGATCTACTCGTGTACTATTTGTGTTATTGAAGCAAATTCAACAAGGGAAACAGAAGCCCTGTTTACAGGCAGCATCCGGTCAAAAGACATGGGTGCATCCAGCCGTGTGCTCAGGGTGAGGGGGGGGGGGTAAGAGAGCCTCTGGGCTGGAGCAAGGATGAACCTGCATCCAAGGAGAGGCCAGGAAGGAGGGGGCTTGACTCAGCCCCCACCTTCCTGTTAACAGACTCCGGAATGATCTCTCAGATCATTCTTCCTCTTCACGCATCCAACACCCCAAATGGATTGTCTTATGGGCCAGTACTTGGGGCTGGATATCTTGTCGGAGGTCCTCCGCTTGTGCCTGAAAGGTACACAGGAAAAGGGGCTGCAGCTAGCTGCAGACAGGGAGCAGCTTAAGGACCTGGTAGCTGTCACCTGCTCCTGGGGCAGGCCCCCGGGGTCAGGGAGGCCAGCCGGCCGGCCAAGAGCCCTGCGCCCTCGGGAGAGGTGCAGAGAAGGCCTGGGGGCCGGTGCGCGGTCGCGGCCGGGGGAGGGAGGAGGAGCTACAGACGTGGTCAGTTTGGCGCCGAGGGCCCCTGCGGAGCTTCCCGGAAGACGGGTCCTCGAGGAGCCAACGGACCGGAAGAGGACGGGCGTGGACCGACCCTGCGGGAAGCGGAAGCGGGCTTCGGGGCGGGGAGCTGGCCCGCAGCCAGCCCGGCGGGGTAGAGAAGGCGTCCCGGGCCGAGACTGGAGCCTAGGCGCGCGGCGCGGGTCCCCGCCGCCCGAGATCTGGGGATGCGCCGGAGGCCGGGAGGCTGGGAGAGCAGAGTGGGCCAAAGCCACGCACAGGGAGCTTCCCGGGGGCGCGGGAGGGCCGGGGACCCCCGGTCGGGCGCGCCGGTCACCTCCTCGCCAAACCCGGCTCCGGGGGCGCGGGGAGACCGCGGTGGGAGCTGCTGCGGCGGAGCTTGGTGGTGCGCCCGCGGGCTGCGGGCTGCGGGCTGCGGGCTGCGGGCTGCGGGCTGCGGGGCGGAGGCGGCGGCCGGGACAGCCGCCCGCACACAGGTGCTGGGGAAAAAGGAGCCGCCGGGTGGGCGTGGCGAGGGCGGAGCCTGCGGGGTGGGGCGTGGCCAGGGCGGAGCCGGCGGGGTGGGGCGTGGCCAGGGCGGAGCCGCCGGGTGGGGCGGGGAGCGTGGCGGAGCTCCCCAGCGTCCGGGCCGCTCTCGGGCAGGCGGGCTCCCTGGGAAGGTTCGGGAATGAACCCGCATCCCGGCCGCTGGCCCCGGAGCCGCGGTGCGAATGGCGGCGCGCCCGACGGGCGCCGCGCTCGGTCCTGCTCGCCCTGCGATTCCGCCTCGCCCTCTCCGGGCCCCTCCGTACTTCCCTCGCCCCCTCCTGCAGAGGGCCCCGCCCTTTCTACTAACGCCCCGCGGGCACACACCCCGCAGACACACGCTCGGCGGGCACACACGGCCGGCACACACCCCGCGGGCACACACCCCGCGGGCACACACCCCGCGCACACGCACGGCCGGCACACACCCCGTGGCACAC
>NW_012267345.1:2126002-2130036 GCF_000151885.1 Dipodomys ordii
GCCAGAAGTGGTGCTGTGGCTCAAGTGGTAGAGTGCTAACCTTGAATAAAGCAGCTCAGGGCAGTGCCTAAGTCCTGAATTCAAGCCCTAGGATTGGCAAAAGAAAAAGAAAAGCAGTGCTTCCCCTGAAGGTTGGAAAAGTCCAAGGGATTTGGAACAAGAAAGGTTCTCGGCCAAGTGGAAGGGACGTAAGAGGTGCTTCCAACTTGCAGTTACCAAGACCTCAGTGCTACATTCACAGGGAGTGAATTCTGCCACCATGAATGAACTTGGGAACAGGTTTTTCTGAAGAGCCTCCAGACAGAACTCACCTTAGCTGACAACCTCATTGCAGCCTTTGATTGCCAAGAGCTGTGCACTAATTCATAAGAGTTGTCTCAAACTGCTGAGTGGTATCAATCTGTTATAGACACACATAAACTTATAAAACTAATGCACATACACAGAGCAGTTCTGTGTGTGCATCCTTCACTGGAACTTAGCCTTGGTAGGGATCTGGGAGATAGAAGGAGCACACAAAGCTTCTAAGTGGCGGTAGCCCCAGCACAAACAGCCGTTTCCTCAGGTTGAGCCACTGCAGCTGCAGCTGTTATGATTCATGTGGTTTGTATGAGTTCAGTGCAGGCACTTGAACTCAGGCTCTCAGATCAGCAGGTGTAACCCCCTCTGATCTTCCAGTCTCCTGGATTCGACAGGTACAGGGGACCCTGCCTGTCCTGTCTTGGGCCTGTGGATTCTTGTCTGGACCCCTGGGATCAACCTTGTCGGCAGCTCTTGGCACAGTGGTGGGCACACATTTGGTGCATCTGCTATGTCCAGGTTTTGACTTCTCACCATCTCAATTGCAGAAGTTCATGAGCAGCTGATTCAAATATATTTTTCCTGAACTGTGAGTTTATCAATCAGACCCCCACACTGGTCTTCTAAAATTAACCCTGCCTCCACAGGGGAGCCTTGCACTTTAGAAGGGCAATTGATCATCCATCCAGCTGACATCTATGGAGCACGCAGTAAGACAAGATCAGAATACAGAAGTCCTAGCAGTCCTAGTAGAAACTGGCAATGAGCAGATCCCGGAAGCCAGATGTGGGTTTCCTTCGATTCCAGTTCTCTCCTTTCACTGACTGCAAAGCAGACGCCATCTCACATCTGGATGGATGGAACGGGGCCTTTTAGACTTGACTCCGGTCTTACTGGCTCCTTTGAGTCCTCGTGCCCTCGAGGGTCTTTTGCTTCGCAGTCACATCTCAAATTTTCCAGTGCCAACATGACTTTTTCACACTGTTTGCAGACCACAGCTCAGCCTCTTCTGGCCTCTAGTCAAAGCAGCCCCATTTCCCTTCCTGGCACTCATTACACAATCCCATGTGGGACTGTCATGTCAATCAATCCTGTGGGTCAGATGGACTATGTCCACTTTGAGAGCTTCTCTTGCCTGTGGGAGCAGACAACTCCAGTTTGCTGATTTGGTGGAGGTCCCTTTGCCTGCTGAGTGAGGCCTGCTGCAGTGAAATTCGGGTTCTGCACCCCCAGTCTCTTAGGGTTTTTTTTGGGGGGGTCCGGTCATGGGGCTTGAACTCTGGGCCTGGGCGCTGTCCCTCAGCTCTTCAGCCCAAGGCTAGCGCTCTACCACTTGAGCCACAGCGCCACCTCTGACTTTTTCCCCCCTGCTTATGTGGTGCTGAGGAATCGAACCCAGGGCCTCAGGCATGCAAGGCAAGTGCTCTACCACTGAGCCACCTTCCCAGCCCCTTAGGTTAAGTTTTATGTGTTATAATTCACGGGCCTTGTGCAGGCTGCCTACCTATGTTGTGGGGCCAGAGTTGACTGAAGCAGCTAGCCAATCAGCTCATGGGCTTTGAGTCCTCAGGAAATAGCTGGGTCTCTGGGTTTGCCTGAAGAATCTCCAGACAGAACTCAGCTTAGCTGACAACTTCTTCATACTTCCCAGGGGACCAAATGTTCCTCAGGAATGATGGGCATCAAGGTAAAGGGTGGGATTTTTTTTGGGTGGCGTCAATCATGGGCTTGAACGCTGGGCCTGGGTGCTGTCCCTGAGCTCTTCAGCTCAAGGCTAGTGCTTCACCACTTGAGCCACAGTGCCACTTTCTGGTGGATTTATTGGAGATAAAAGTCTCATGGAGGGCTGGGAAGGTGGCTCAGTGGTAGAGCGCTTGCCTTGCATGCCTGAGGTCCTGGGTTCGATTCCTCAGCACCACATAAGCAAAAAGAAAAAAGCCAGAAGTGGCACTGTGGTTCAAGTGGTAGAGCGCTAGCCTTGAGCTGAAGAGCTGAGGGACAGCGCCCAGGCCCAGAGTTCAGGCCCCACAACCGGACCCCCCCAAAAAAAAGGTCTCATGGACTTTTTCTGCCCAGGCTGGCTTTGAAGCATGATCCTCAGATCTCAGCCTCCTGAGTAGTTGGGATTACAGGAGTGAGCCACCAATGCCTGGCAAAGGGTGGGATTTCTGGCTTCTCCTTAGGTAATCTGTTAACCAGGCTATTTTTCAGCTGCTCACACGTAAAGGATGAATAATGAAAGAATGTGTGTTAGAGCTCTGTGTCACCACATGCATAGAGGACTGAAACTCATGTTTGGTGCCCTTTCAAGTGTTGTGTAGCCTGTCATCTTTTCCAATTCTCTACAAAGAGCTAAAAGTGTCTGAGATAGTTCAAATAAGTGGACAATAGGAAGTGCCCCAAGTGTTTTTTCCTTTTTTTAATTTTTTATTGTGAAAATACTGTACAGAGGGGTTACAATTACATGGGCAAGACAAGGAGTACATTTCTTATCAAGCATTGTAGCCTCCTCCTTTGTTTCCCCTTCCCATCCCTTCCCATCCCCACCCTCCACCCTCCACCCAATCCTCCCCGAAATATATATAGATATATATTTTTTGGACCCAGCCGTGGGCCTGAACTCTGGGCCTGGGCGCTGTCCCTCAGCTCTTCAGCTCAAGGCTAGCGCTCTACCACTTGAGCCACAGCACCACTTCCGGCTTTTTTTTCTGCTTACGTGGTTGGTGCTGAGGAATCGAACCCAGGGCCTCAAGCATGCAAGGCAAGCGCTCTGCCACCGACCCACCTTCCCAGCCCTTGGGATGTCCTTAAAAACTGTGCAGGCCCCTCTCTCCTGGGTCCCCCATTTATTACCAGCCTGTGCTAAGTGCTTAGGATTCAGAAGAACCTCCTGTAACTACTGGGAGACACTGATTGGAAAAGAAGCTGGAACAAGCAGGGATAAAGAGAGGGGGTAGTAAGAACTCTCAGGCACTGGTCTTGAGCAAAGGACACTCATTGCAGGTTTTATGGTGGGCTTGTAAGTGGCAAGTTAAAAGATGCTTTTGCTTGGGCTGAGAATTTGGCTTAGTGATAGAGTGCTTCCTAGCCTGTATGAAGCCCTGGATTTGATTCCTCAGTACCACATACACAGAAAAAGCTGGAAGTGGCAGTGGTGCGGTGGCTCAAGTGGTAAGTGTGCTGGCCTTGAGCGAAAGAAGCTCAGGGACAGTGCCCAGGCCTTGAGTTCAAGCCCCTGGACTGGAGAGACAGAGAAAGAGAGAGAGAGAACGAGAGAGGAGAGAGAGATGGTTTTGCTGGGCCATGTGAATTACCCCCCCCCCCATTTTGTATCTGTGCCCTTTGGTCTGAGTCAGTCACCTTGGGCTACAGGATAGAGAAGATTCACAGACAAATACCTTGTGTGGAAGGTACTTGTCTCCAACAGGCTTTCACATCTCAAGAGGCCATTCCCCAGATAACTTGCTCCAGAACATCCACACAACTCCCCCAGAGACAGAGGCTGAATTCATGGCCTAGGAGCCACACCTTACTTGGTACTGCTTCCTGTCGTGGTTTACCTTTCTCCCCAGATTTAACCTAGCCAGGGCCCTGCCCCGAGGGGCCGCAGGAGGCGCTCGGGCTCGAGCTGCTCTCCACGCCCGCCTCCCGCAGGGTGCGGGCCTCTGCCTGGGCCCAGCCTGGCCTCTGCACTTTGGGGGGGTGTGCGGGCCTCTGCACTTTGGGGGGGGGTG
>NW_012267345.1:2131621-2166672 GCF_000151885.1 Dipodomys ordii
CAGCCTGGCCTCTGCACGTTGCGGGGAGGGGGTGCGGGCCTCTGCCCCGGCCCAGCCTGGCCTCTGCACGTTGGGGAGGGGGTGCGGGCCTCTGCCCCGGCCCAGCCTGGCCTCTGCACGTTGGGGGAGGGGGTCGGGCCTCTGCCCCGGCGGGGAGGGGGTGCGGGCCTCTGCCCCGGCCCAGCCTGGCCTCTGCACGTTGGGGGAGGGGGTGCGGGCCTCGGCCCCGGCCCAGCCTGGCCTCTGCACTTGGGGCGGGCTCAAACAGTCGCGTTCAGACTCGGACTCCAGCAGCAAAAGACGCCCCTGGCGGAGGCGGGGAGCGGCGCGGGGAGCGGCGCCGGCCTGGCCCGGGGGCAGAGCCGAGACACCGGACGTGACGCGAGAGTGTGACGTAGGGAGGGTGTGACGCAGGGGCGGTGCGCCCAGAGACGCCGAGAGGCTCCGCACCCGGGCCGGGCCGCGCGGCCCCGGAACGGTTTCCTCCGGGGGCGTTAAGCGGCGGACCGGAAGTGGGGCCGGAAGTACCCGGCGGACCGCAGCAAGTGAGCACCGCGGCCCGCCAAGTCCGAATTTGCAGACGGCGCGGGACGCGGGAGCTTCGCCCGGAGCCGGTCCGTCCCCGGGGCGGAGGCGCGGGGCTCCGCGCGGCGCGCAGGCCTGAGGCCTGGCTTCCGTCGGCCGGGGCCGCGGCGCTCCCCGGAGCTCGGGCTTCTGCGCCGCGTGCGTGCTCAGCGGAGCGGGTGCGGGGGGGGGAGGCGCGCCCGGAGATCCGGGCCGGTGCGGTGCCGGGACTGCACGGACTTGTGTCCCGGGACGCCTTTTCGCTACGTTGGCAGCAAGGAAATCCCCTGAGCCGCGCGGGCCGAGGAGGCCGAGGAGGCCCGTAGCGTGCTTGCCCGGGGTCCTGCTGAGGCTGAGTCCACCTCCTTTTCTGAGCAGGGTGGAGGTCTGGGGCGGGCCTACTCGGTTGTCATCAACCCAAGGCTCCCCCTAAATAGGGTATAACACGGGGCTGGGAAGTTGGCTCCGTGGTCGAGTGCTTGCCTCGCATGCATGAGGCCCCGGGTTCGATTCCTCAGACCACATAAGCAGAAAAAAAGCCAGAAGTGGCGCTGTGGCTCGAGTGGTAGAGCGCTCGCCTTGAGCTGAAGAGCTGAGGGTCAGTGCCCAGGCCCAGAGTTCAGGCCCCACGACTGACAAAAAAAATAGAAAAAAGGAAAAATAAAGTGCAGGGTTTAACATGCTGGCCTTTTGCCCTCCAAAGGAAGGTCTTCCAGAAATTGCTGACAAAAGAATCTCTTGCCTTTCCTGTGTCTGTTGTAGGGATTTCTGTAGAGAGCACATGATGACCCAGTTCCACATGCTGGCATTACTTACCTGAGGAGGCTGAGACGCCAGGATACTCAGAGGGGACCCAGACAGCCTTCATCTCAGCCCCCCTTTGTGCTATCCTGAGACCAGGCTGATATGCCCAAGATAGTTCTGAATGGTGTGACAGTGGACTTCCCTTTCGAGCCCTACCAGTGTCAACAGGAGTACATGACCAAGGTCCTGGAATGTCTCCAGAAGGTAAAGCCACAGAGGCGTTTGTTTGAGGGTAGGTCAGTGGGGTAAAAATTTAGTGGAGGTCTAGTACATCTCTTCTCCAGCACATTCCAGCCAGGCCCTGCATTCTACCATCAATAGGGTTTCAAGGTGGGTAGGAGATTCTCCATCAGTCAAGTGAACAGAAGAGATGATTCTTCATGGGGGTGTCAGGTGTGCCTTGGGACCCTCTGAGTAGATAGCATCTGAACTGATCCCAGTGGATGGAGAGTGGCTATCATATCAGGAGAAAGTGTTTCCATATAGAGGAGCCTAGTTTTGGGAGGTCTTTGAATCCCAGAGGTGTGCAGGGAAGTAGAAGAGGGCAGGTTACTTACTGCTGGGTTTCTTGGGGTGTGCTCCTGTACCCTGCTCACCCTTCCCCGCTGTAGTTTCTTGTTGAGAACTCTTATATAGGCCATCAGATTCAGATGGGACAGGGTGAGTGCCTGGATCCAGAAGTGCAGAACACTTTCCTATTTTGAGACTTGACACTTAATCATCTTACTATTTATATTAGGCTGAAAGACGTTGCCACATTTTGGGTAATGCTCTGAAAATTGTTTGCTAATTTAATTGGTGTCTTGTCGGGCAGGAGTGGGAAATGTTTTATGGATTTTTGTTCCTTAGAGCTTTTGCTACCTGAGGGTGGGGTGGGCTATGTCTCTTTTGTTGTTGTTGTAGGTCATGGGGCTTGAACTCTGGGCCTGCACACTGTCCTTGAGCTCTTCAGCTCAAGGGTAGCGCTCTACCCCTTGAGCCTTGGCACCACTTCCTGGGTTGTACCTCTTAAAAGAGTCATCCTCTTGCTTGCGGGGCTGTCTCCCAGCCCCCCCCTCTTCTCTGCACTCTGCTTCCAATCCCATTCAGAAGGTGAACGGCATTCTGGAGAGTCCTACGGGCACTGGGAAGACGCTCTGCCTCCTCTGCACTACACTGGCCTGGCGTGAACACCTCCGCGACGCCATTTCTGCCCGCAAGATTGCTGAGAGGGTGCAAGGGGACCTTCTTCTCCATCAGCAGTTGTCATCCTGGGGGAACTCCACTGCTGCTGATGGAGACACCATAGGTGACTCTTCTTCCTGGGCTCTCCCTCCTGACCTTGTGTGGGGACAATCGGGAAAGGATGGACCCAGGAACAGGGCTAGTCCATCTGGCCTAATGTTGTTTTCTTTAGAGTTGAAGAGAATTTTGTACCCTCAACATCATTTCTATCTAGAGAGTAAAGTAGGGTAAGAGCTTTTTCTGGAATTAGGGCACCACAGGTATCCACATCTGTGCGGGGTTCGTGGTTGTTGGCAGGGCTGAGTTAGCTTAATTCTGCTTGTGTAAACACATGAGAACATTGCCTGAAGTCACCCCCTTTTACTCTTTCTTATGTTTGGACAGATTGCTATGCAGACATTCCAAAGATCATCTATGCTTCCAGGACCCATTCACAGCTCACTCAAGTCATCAGTGAGCTTCGGAGCACCTCCTACCGGTGGGTTAGCAGCTTTACACTTGCCTTATTAGCACAGTGAGCTTGGTATGGGGCGAGCGTGCATGTGTGCAGGAGGTGAAGCCTGCTGCTTGTAAAAAGACAGCTTTGTGGGGCTGGGAAGGTGGTTCAGTGGTAGAGCGCTTGCCTTGCACGCCTAAGGCCCTGGATTTGATTCCTCAGCATCACATATGCAAAAAGAAAAAAGCCGGAAGTGGCACTGTGGCTCAAGTGGTAGAGCGCTAGCCTTGAGCTGAAGAGCTGAGGGACAGCGCCCAGACCCAGAGTTCAGGCCCCATGACCGGCCCCCCCCAAAAAAAAAAAAAAAAACAACTTTGGTAGGGTTCTGGTTTAGCTCAGTGGAAGAGCCCTTGTTTGGCAAGTACAATGCCCTGAGTTTTGCCCTCAGTTTTTTTGGGGAAAAAAAACCAAAAACAATCTTGAGGAAAAAGAAAGTACTACTCTGTGTTGGTGGTTACTCAGGAGGCTGAGATCTGAGGATTGTAGTTCAAACCAGCCTAGGCAGGAAAGTCCATGAGACTCAACTCCAATTAACCACGCAAAACTGCAAATGCAACTGTGGCTCAAAGTGGTAGAGCAAAGAAGAGCTCAGGGACAGCACTCAGGCCCTGAATTTGAAGTGGTAGAGCACTAGTCATGGGTACAAAAGCTTAGGGACAAAACCTAGGCCCTGAATTCAAGCCCCAGTTCATGACCAACCACCCCTCCCCCCCCAAAAAAAAAGCAACTTTGGCCTCGTACTCTAGGCTCCTTGTGGGTTGTAGGGGCCAGCACTGTGCGTGCGTATGTGTGTGTGTCTGTCTGTCTGTGTCTCCCCGTCTGTCCAGCTTTATTCATGAAGGGAGACAGGGCTGCCTCTTGCCAGTTCCCAGCCGAGTCTTGGGATCCTGCCTGTGCTCCTGTGTGGGACATGGATAGCAGATTGTTCTGTTGAGCCTTTCCTGCCTTACCTCCCACCTCTGTCCTGAGATGGTCACATTGCAGCCACTCTTGCCACCAAATTCCCATGTGCTCCTTTGAGTCTCCACACAGCTCACCTTGCTGGGCCCGGCTGCTGGGCCTTGACCCCTTGGCTCTCTGCCAGGCCTAGGGTATGTGTGCTGGGCTCTCGGGAACAGCTGTGCATCCACCCTGAGGTGAAGAAGCAAGAGAGTAACCACCTGCAGGTGAGCTGCCGCCTCCACGGCTCTGTTGGGCTGGTGGTGCTTCTGGTTTTCAGGCCCTCGCTGTGTGCCAGCAGATGTTGACCACAGGCCTTTTGCCTCCTCGTGGTTGCGGCCAAGATTGAAAGTTTGTTGGGGGCAGGGCATGGAGAGGAGCTGGCAAGGGCTTGAGGATAGATGGCCCTTTCTCAGGCACCTTATGGCTTTCTCTGCTCTTCTTGGAGATCCATTTGTGTCGCAAGAAGGTGACTAGTCGCTCCTGTCATTTCTACAACAATGTAGAAGGTAAGCCTTCCCACCTTGTCCTGCATTCGTACTGGCTTGAGGCACGGTCACCTCTTCTCTACCCCACCTGCATCGCATGGGCAGGGGGCTTTGCTATAGCTCCCGTGGGAATGTGTCCGGCCAGTGTTCCACTCCAGAGGTCAGTGGGCACTGCTCAGCTGGCACTGGCATGGGTCCTGAGGCATAAGGGGAGGTTTGGGCCGTAGCATCAGTGCCCATGCTGTCCCTGAGCCAACGCTTCCACTCCCTGGCCTCTGCCCAGGCCTGAGAGCTGCAGTCCGGCCCCCTCTTGGGTTTGACTCCTTACTGCTTAGCCTTTTAGAAGGTTGCCCAGCTGCTCTGGCTTGTTACGAGTTCTCTAGCAGCTGGCTAGCCCTGGCTGTCTTTGGAGCAGGCGGAAGCCCCATGAGGGCTCCAGGAGGAAGGGGAGACCTTTGCTCATGAGGAGAGAGGAGAGAAGCTGCGAGTTGAAACACTGCCTGGCCACATCCCCTTGGGCCTGGAAGGGAAAGCAAGCATGGGGCCCACTTTTTGTGGTGGCTCTCCATGCCTGTCACCCCTCTTGGCCTGCTTCTTTTTTCTGCTCCCCACTACACTCGCTTGCTCAGCTCTGTTTAGGAAGTACAGCTGGCTTTCAGCTGCAGCATGTGTTGATTGGCTGGTCTGCTGCTGTGCCCCGCCCCTGCGAGTCCTGCTGTCCCTGGGGGGTTCGGGGAAGTGCCTATATGTGTGCGTAGTTTGTGTGTGCTTTCTGGCCTCCGCAGGTAAGGACTGGGCCTTCGTCTGTCCCACGAAGGGAAGGGCACGGAAAGGAGGCTCTTTGTCTTCCCTATGTGGTTGCCTTCAGACTCTGGGACACTTGATAGAAGTTCCTGTTCTTGCGCACGTGATGTGGGGCCCAGAAGTTAGCAGTTTACTTCCCCAGGGTAGTCCCGTGGCCAGGGCAGGACAGCCATCAAGGTCCTTTCTGTTCTGGGCCTTGCAGCTAGCATGGGTGGCGCCAGTACCCAGGCTGCTGTCCTGAGGAAGAGGATGGACCTCCCCTGGCCCTGCCAGCTCCCCGCTGGCTGTGACACGCCAGCTTCCTCCCGCTGGGAGGGTGGTGTTCTCACAGGTCACGTTCTCCGTGTCCCTGGGTGACGAGCCGTTAGGCTCTTCCGAAGGCTCCTCCCGCCCTGGAGGTTGAGAGGGTGCCTGGGCCCTTGGGGGTCTGTTTTGGCATCGGTCTGAATCCTCCCTCCGCATCAGGCTGGGCACTGCCTGCCGGGTGTGGCGCTCGGCTCCCCTGGGCTCTTCCTCCAGGGTCCTCTCCCGGGCCCAGCCTCCAGGCCAGGGCATGCGTCCTGGGCGTCCATGCGCACGGGACCCTCAAATGGCCCCTGAGGTGTGTGCTGACCCTGTTTCTTTTCTGCAGAGAAAAGCCTGGAACAGGAGCTGGCCGCTTCCATCCTGGACATTGAGGACCTTGTCCGAGGCGGGAGCAAGCACAAGTGAGACCCTTCCCTTCCCATTGAATGGCGCTCACGGCAGATGGTTGTGACGTGGAGGGAGGCGCCGCGCGCTGACGTGACGTGACGTGACGTGGAGGGAGGCGCCGCGCGCTGACGTGACGTGACGTGACGTGGAGGGAGGCGCCGCGCGCTGACGTGACGTGACGTGGAGGGAGGCGCCGCGCGCTGACGTGACGTGACGTGACGTGACATGGAGGGAGGGAGGCGCCGCGCGCTCACGGTAGACGTGACGTGGAGGGAGGCGCCGCGCGCTCACTGTGGACGTGACGTGACGTGGAGGGAGGCGCCGCGCGCTCACGGTGGACGTGACGTGACGTGGAGGGAGGCGCCGCGCGCTCACGGTAGACGTGACGTGACGTGGAGGGAGGCGCCGCGCGCTCACGGTGGACGTGACGTGGAGGGAGGCGCCGCGCGCTCACTGTGGACGTGACGTGGGAGGGAGGCGCCGCGCGCTCACTGTGGACGTGACGTGGGAGGGAGGCGCCGCGCGCTCACGGTGGACGTGACGTGGAGGGAGGCGCCGCGCGCTCACGGTGGACGTGACGTGGAGGGAGGTGCCGCGCGCTCACGGTGGACGTGATGTGACGTGGAGGGAGGCGCCGCGCGCTCACTGTGGACGTGACGTGACGTGGAGGGAGGCGCCGCGCGCTCACTGTGGACGTGACGTGACGTGGAGGGAGGGAGGCGCCGCGCGCTCACGGTAGACGTGATGTGACGTGGAGGGAGGCGCCGCGCGCTCACGGTAGACGTGACGTGACGTGGAGGGAGGGAGGCGCCGCGCGCTCACGGTAGACGTGACGTGACGTGGAGGGAGGCGCCGCGCGCTCACGGTGGACGTGACGTGACGTGACGTGACGTGGAGGGAGGCGCCGCGCGTTTTCTCCTCACGTTTTCACGCAGACTCGTGACGACGCGGGGCGCCGCGCGTTTCTTTGCTGTTTGTGGAAGCGACGGCTGCGCGGTTCACTCGGTCCGGAGCAAAGAGGAGGCCCCGCGTCCCTCTGCCCCCAGCGCCCGCGGCGGCCCTCGTGGACAGAGCCTGTGAATTTAGAAAAACATACTTGGGGGGCTGGGAAGGCGGCTCAGGGGTGGAGCGCTCGCCTTGCATGCCTGAGGCCCCGGGTTCGATTCCTCAGCACCACATAAGCAAAAAGAAAAAGCCGGAAGTGGCGCTGCGGCTCAAGTGGTAGAGCGCTAGCCTTGAGCTGAAGAGCTGAGGGACAGCGCCCAGGCCCAGAGTTCAGGCCCCATGACCGACAAAAAAAAAAGAAAAACATACTTGGAGCCAGGCATCCCCGCTGGGACAGACAAACCCTTCCACTTCTTAGGTACAATTAACCAGCAACAAGCCAGAGCTGGAGGCAGGGTTCAAGTGACGGAGTCACCCCTGGAACGAGAGTTTAAGCTCTAGTACAGACACAGAGAGATGGGAAAAGGAGGAGGAAAGGGGAAGAGAAAGGGGAGAGTTTTCTTTGTGCTTATTCTGCAACGTTCTTTACCACTTAATACACTTTGAGTTCCCGTGTGGGTACTTAGCTCCCTTCTGATAGAGCATATCTCCATTGGGCACAGTATGAGTAGCCGACTCAAACACTTGAGGCCCTAACTTCCATCTCCAGCACAGAAAGGGAAAGAGGGAGGGAGGGAAAAAGTTCTGCTCTTTTTTGTTGTTGTTGGTCGTGGGGCTTGAACTCTAGGCCTGGGTGCTGTCCCTCAGCTCTTCAGCTCAAGGCTAGCGCTCTACCACTTGAGCCACAGCACCACTTCCAGTTTTTTATGCTTATGTGGTACTAAGGAATCGAACCCAGGACCTCATGCATGGGAGGCAAGCACTCTACTACTGAGCCACCTTCCCAAATGCAAAAGTTCTGCTTCTTAAATTAATTATTATTTGTGCCAGTCCTAGGGCTTGAACTCAGGGCCTGGACACAGTCCCTGAGCTTTTTAGCTCAAAACTAGTGCTCTATTACTTGAGCCATAGTTCCACTTCAAGCTTTTTGGTGGTTAATTGGAGATAATTGTCTCATGGACTTTCCTGCCTAGGCTGGCTTCAAACTACAATCTTCAGAGCTCAGTGTCCTGAGTAGCTAGGGTTACAGACATAAACCACCAGTGCCTGGCACCCTGCCTGCCTTTTTTGTTCTTGGGTTTTTTTTTTTCTGTACTTCTGTATTGTTTTTTTTTTTTTCTTCTCTGATGATTCAGGAACAGGCCGGGATTTTGTTGATTTTTCACACGTTTTGTTGGTTTTGTGGTGATAGGGTTGAACTCAGGCTTTTCTCCTGGCTTCACAGAGTTTTGAAGTAGATGATCTTGTCAAGGAGCTGTTACCTCATGGGTGCTGCCTGTGCCAGCTCTGCTGGAGGCCTGTGTGCAGGGTGAGGGCTCCGTCCCGGTCATAGGGTGCCCCACGTGCCCATGGGGGCACTTACAGGCTCTTCTTTCCCTTTTCTCCCAGAGTATGCCCTTATTACCTTTCTCGGAACCTGAAGCAGCAAGCTGACGTCATCTTCATGCCGTACAACTACTTACTGGATGCCAAGGTGAGGAGCTGATGACTTCTGATGTCCAGGGGATGTCCCTAGACTGGGGAGTCAACCACGGAAAGGAAACCAGGAGCGAGCCTCTGCTGCTCAGGCCCTCAGAGCCGCCGCTGAGGGTGGGTCCTGCCCCTCCGTCTTTCATTAGGGGCCAGAAGCGGATCTGATGGGACTGTGAACAGCTGCTGGTTCTGAGCAGCCTGAGCACAGGCAGGCTGGTGGTGAGGAGAGTATCAGGTAGAGCCTCTGGGACAGGGCCTAGCTTCCGTTCTGGCAGGAGGTGCAGAGAACACAGGAGATAGGAACATTTTCCTGTTGTCAGTGGTTTCTTTCTAGTATGTTTTTGTGGTACATCTTTTTGTTCTTCACCCTTCATTTGTCATGGTCTGTGTATCACTGTTATGTTTTGGTCAGTTGTGGGGTTTGAACTCAGGGCCTGGGCGTTGTCCCTGAGTCTCTTTGTGCTCAAGACTAGCACTCTACCACTTGAGCCACAGTGCTTTTTTTTCAGTTGTGAGGCTTGGGCACTGTCCCTCAGCTCTTCAGCTCAAGGCTAGCACTCTACCATTGAGCCACAGCTCTACTTCCAGCTTTTTCTGCTTATGTGGTGCTAAGGAATTGAACCCAGGGCCTCATGCATGCGAGGCAAGCGCTCTACCACTGAGCCACCTTCCCAACCCCTACTTCCTGTTTCTGAGTGGTTAATTGGAGATAAGAGTCTCATGGGGACGTTTTTGCCCAGGCTGGCTTTGAACTTCAATCCTCAGATCTCAGCCTGCTGAGTAGCTAGGCAAGAGCCACTGGCACGCGGTAGCTCTTAAAAGCCAGAGGGGGAAAGTGGAGACAGTCTGTGGATGGCAGATCGAGCAGAGCAAGCGAAGCTGTAAATGGGTTAGCTAGAGGTTAGACTAGGTGCCCGTAGCAGAGGGCCTTCGCAGCAGTGGAACAGGGAGGGTTGGAGGCCTGCGGCTCTGGTGAGGTGAGCTGTGGGTCGCACCTGAGGGACTCGTGTAAGACCTGCTGCAGCCGTGGGTTTGAGCTCCATCTCCACGGCTAACACCATGGTTGCATGGAAATGGGAGTGCTTTGCAAGAACAAGACAGTTCTGTCTTATTTAAGCTTTGTTTTTTGTTGTTTTTTTAAAAAAAATTCCAGTAGTGGTGTTTGAACTTGGAGCCTTGGGGCTCTTCGTTTTTTGTTTTTTTTTGGGGGGGGTCCGGTCATGGGGCCTGAACTCTGGGCCTGGGTGCTGTCCCTCAGCTCTTCACCTTAAGGCTAGCACTCTACCACTTGAGACATAGCGCCACTTCCGGCTTTTTTCTTATGTGGTGCTGAGGAATCGAACCCAGGGCCTCGATCATGCGAGGCAAGTGCTCTACCACTGAGCCACTTTCCCAGCCCCAAAACATTTCTTTTTTTTGTCGGTCGTGAGGCTTGAACTCTGGGCTTGGGCACTGTCCCTCAGCTTTTCAGCTCAAGGCAAGCGCTCTACCACTTGAACTACAGCGCCACTTCCGCCTTGGGGCTCTTCTACACCAGACTTTTCTTCTCTGGGCGATAGAATATTATGAAGTTAGTTATATATTGTCATTCCTGGCTTTGCAGCTGAGAGAACAAAGACACAGAATTTTAGAACCTTGATAGTCTCAGAATAATTAAGGAGCTAAGGGTTTCAGTTAACCAGCAAGAAGCTGGCAGTGAAGCTGTGGCTCAAGTGGCAGAGCAAAAAAATATAAAGGACATGTACAGACAGACCCTAAGTTCAAACTCCAGGACCAGGGGCTGAGAATGTGGCTTAGTGGTAGGGTGCTTGCCTAGCATGCACAGAGCCCTGGGTTCAACTCCTCAGCACCACATAAAACAGAAGAAGCTAGAAGTGGCGCTGTGGCTCAAGTGGCAGAGTGCTAGCTAGCTTTGAAAAAAGAAGCTCAGGGATGGTGCTCAGGGCCTGAGTTCAAGCCCCAGGACTGGCAAAAAACAAAACAAAAAAACCCCCAACCCCCACAGATACCCAATTACAACCCAGATTGCTTGTATCAGAGCCTGGGCACTGAATTTTTGAATGTCTCCAGGTGTGTGTACGCGTGTGTGTAGTGTCAGGTCTACGACTCCTGGCTGTCATGGCTTCCTGGACAGGAAGCTAGACAGGCCCTTCTGGTATATGTACGTGTTCTGGGACAGACTCCTGGAGCACCAGGCTTTGGTCAGACCTTGGCAGCTTCTAGGTCGCCTTCCAAAACTGCTCTGGAACAGCTGTCCTTCCTGACTGCTGGGTCTGAGGGCTCCCTGTCCCTGCCCCATGTGTGTGTGGGGTGTGTGTGTGTGTGTGCTTTTGTGTGTGTTTCTGTCTGTGTGTGTTTCTGTGTTTTGTGTGTGCTTCTCTGTGTGTGTGTGTGTTTGTGTGTGTGTATGTGTTTTGTGTTTGTGTGTTTCTGTGTATGTTTCTGTTTCTGTGTGTGTATGTTTCTCTGCATTTCTGTGTGTTTTGTGTGTTTGTGTGTTTCTCTGTGTGTTTCTCTCTGTGTGTGTGTTTCTGGGTATGTGTGTTTCTGTGTGTGTCTGTGTGTTTCTGTGTGTGTGTTTCTGTGTGTGTTTCTCTGTGTGTGTGTCTGTTTCTGTGTGTGTCTGTGTTTCTGTGTGTGTTTCTGTGTATGTATGTGTTTCTGTGTTTTGTGTGTGTGTTTCTGTGTGTTTGTGTGTGTATGTGTGTTTTGTGTGTGTTTCTGTGTGTGTGTCTGTTTCTGTGTGTTTCTGTGTGTGTTTCTGTGTGTGCATGTTTCTGTGTGTGTGTTTCTGTGTATGTATGTTTCTCTGTGTGTGTGTTTCTGTGTGCGTCTGTGTGTGTGTCTGTTTCTGTGTGTGTGTGTTTCTGTGTGTGTATGTTTCTGTGTGTGTTTTTGTGTATGTATGTGTGTTTCTGTGTGTTTGTGTGTGTATGTTTCTCTGTGTGTCTGTTTCTGTGTATGTGTGTTTCTGTGTATGCATGTGTGTTTCTGTGTGTGTCTGTGTTTCTGTGTGTGTGTTTCTGTGTGTGTCTGTTTCTGTGTATGTGTGTGTCTGTTTCTGTGTGTGTGTCTGTTTTGTGTGTGTGTCTGTTTTGTGTGTGTTTCTGTGTTTTGTGTGTGTGTGTCTGTGTGTGTGTTTCTGTGTATGTGTGTGTGTTTCTGTGTGTGTCTGTGTTTTTCTGTGTGTGTTGTGTGTGTGCGTGGTGCCTGTGGTGCCCATCATGTGCCTTAGTCTCCCTTTCCCTGCCTCTCCCTCTCCTGTTTTGCTCCAACCTGACTTGCCTTCTCTGCAGAGCCGCAAGGCACACAACATTGACCTGAAGGGGACAGTTGTGATCTTCGATGAAGCCCACAACGTGGTGAGTCTGCTGCCGTCACCCTGAGGTTTCCTAAGACTTTCTGTTTTTTGTTATTGTTGTTGTTGTTGGTTGTGGGTCTTGAACCCTGGGTCTGGGCACTGACCCTCAGCTCTTCAGCTCAAGGCTAATGCTCTACCACTTGAGCCATGGAGCTACTTCCGGCTTTTTCTGCTTATGTGGTGTTGAGGAATTGAACCCACGGCCTCACACAGGCGAGGCAAGCGCTCTACCACTGAGCCACCTTCCCAGCCCGCCTAAGACTTTCTTGAGCAGCCCCACTGAGACCCTGGAGACCCAGGTACTGCTGCCGCCCTGTCCTGTCTGACTAGATGCCTTAGCTGGCCAGAAACTAGCCAACTGGACCCTGGAAGCACCCTTAGGCACGAATCCAGAAGTAAGCCCCTCGTTAGACCTTCCCCCTCTGGCCTGCCTGGGGCAATGGCCTGGCTCCGTGGTCTCCGGGACTCTGCTCTTGTCATTCTTCCTGCAGGATCTCTGCATTCAGGTTACTTGGCCTGGTCCTGAGAGGTGTGTCACAGCAGAAGTTCCCCCTTGGTCCTCCGTTGGTCCTTCGTCATTAGCCTGTTCCCACACTGCCTCTGTGGCCTGCTTAGGGCTGTGTGCTTGCCTTGGAGGCCGGGAAGCATGCCTGGCCACTTTGGAGTTTGGGGAGAGGCTTGGGCCTCCTGGGCCTGGGCGGCGGGCACTGCCTGCAGCCCCTGCTTGGCTCTAGAAGTAGTCCATGTGTCACATCTTCTGACTTTAGAAGCCAGAAATAGTAAATTTTTATCTATGAAACATTGGCAACTAACATGAAATAATGAACTTTAAACATGGGTATAGTAGCCAGTTATCTCAGCGGTGACCAGGGGCCAGGGCTTTGGGGACTTCATGTCGCTCCCGCTCCTGGGACCCCCATCCTGGTGTTCTTCAGCGACAGTTTGCTTGGGTTCTCAGGAGAAGATGTGTGAAGAGTCGGCGTCTTTTGACTTGACCCCCCGAGATGTGGCTTCGGGACTAGAGGCTCTCGACCAGGTTTTGGAGGAGCAGACCAGGGTGGCACAGCAGGGTGAGCTCCACCTGGAGTTCAGCATGGACACTCCCAGCTCAGGTGAGTTTGTCAGGAGCTGAAAGGCGTGGACGAGGTGTGGAGTGGCCGCCCAGAGGACAAAGTGCCCTGCACAGCACCTCGGCCGGGCTTGGGCCCTTCTGTCCTGGAGGCATTTTAGGATGACCTTGAACCTGTTCCTCCTGGGATTAGAGTTATATGCAATTCTACTGTTTTTTTTAAGCTTTATCAAGGATTTATGCTCATTTTAGAGGATGAAATATGGAGAATCGGGGGTGGGAGACATTCCCATTCCTTATGCAGATAACGGGAGTTACAGACTCAGAAATGACAGTTGCTGTCTGCAGCCCTTATCTTTCTGAGCTGAGGGAACATGCTTGGCTTTGTTGCCTAGCAACTCCAATTTTTAAATAATGCTTCTAGGTGAGTGAGGCCTATCCTAAACACTCTACCACTAAACCACGTTCCCGGCTCCACACATGTAGGTTTCTTTTTTTTTTTTGGGTCCGGTCGTGGGGCCTGAACTCTGGGCCTGGGCGCTGTCCCTCAGCTCTTCTGCTCAAGGCTAGCACTCTACCACTTGAGCCACAGTGCCACTTCTGGCTTTTTTCTTTTTGCTTATGTGGTGTTGAGGAATGGAACCCAGGGCCTCATGCATGCAAGGCAAGCGCTCTACCACTGAGCCACCTTCCCAGCCCGACACACATGTATGTTTCTAAGGGTGAAAGACACAGCCTCATATTTGAATGTGGGCTGAGGGCTTCAAGTAACTTTTTCTCTTGAGTGCTCTCCATCCTGGTGCGTGTGTCTCGTACTTGTGTGCGTTCACTCATGCTGGCTTTTTTTCTCTTGTACCCGTCCTCTGTCATGCTGGGGCGCTGGGACCTCGGGCAGGCAAGCGTGTGGTCGGGCAGAGTGCTGTGAAACCATGAGTGTGCTTCCTTCTCTCATAGGCATCAATATGAATCTAGAAGACATCGCCAAGCTGAAGAGTAAGTGCTGCCCTTCCTTTCCCGTGGAGACTGGGTGGCCCCGCCTCTGATGACCCTTTGACTTGCAGTGATTCTGCTTCGCCTGGAGGGGGCGATTGATGCCATCCAGCTGCCTGGTGATGACCGTGGAGTCACCAAGCCTGGGAGGTGAGGGACAGACTAACCCTGCGACCTGTTGCTCCAGGAACCACTGGAGCTGGTAGGCAGCCGACACTGGGCTCTGACTTCATGGAGATCTGGGTCTGACTGCCCAGGCCTTAGGCTTCACCCACCAGCAGAGTCTTTTCAGTGTTTGAGGCCCAGCAGGAGTGGACCTTGGGTATGTTGAAATAGTGTTCTCAGCCCTTTCCTCTGGCTGGCTCCTTGTGGCCGGGAAGGTGCCTGTTAGGAGAGCTTGTTGGGGTGACCCGTGTAGTTTCCCACCATGTGAAGGGCTCTGGGAGACCCAGAAGATTCTGAGCACTCCACAGGCCTCCAGATTTATTTATTCAGCAGCAGGGTTTGGCACCTACGGTGAAGGCAGCCGAGGGACTGTGGTTGGGGCTGAGGGGTAGCTCTCCTGGGCACAACACACCCAGTGACCATGCTGGTACCAGTCCTGTGGAGTGTGTTGTGGAATCTTGAGCTGTTTTCCTCCTCCCTGGGCCATCTGATTTCCTCTGAGCTATAACCCTCTCAGAGGCTCCCAGCTCTTTCCAGATAAGCAGCCAATGTACAGTGCTGGCCTGCCTCCTTGGCTTTCTCTCCCAGACTTACCCTCAGCAGCCCCACCATAGGGCTTGCCGTAGCTTCCACTGCCCTTGCCCTGTCTCTTTCCCAAGTTCTTAGGGAACCTTCCCAGAGCTACTACCCAGAAGTTTGATCAGGACCTCGCTTTACCCAAGGTGGAGGCTCACCTCATCCCAGGGCCCAGTGTCTGGGTCTCACACCAGGGCTGCTCTTCCCTCCTGTCTGGTGGCTCCTGAGGGCAGAGCCTCTGGCCTCCAGCCTCGGCCTTCCTGAGGGCTCAGCCCGTCCTCTTTCCTCTTCGGCAGTTACATCTTTGAGCTGTTTGCTGAAGCCCAGATAACGTTTCAGACCAAGGGCTGCATCCTGGATTCCCTGGACCAGATCATCCAGCACCTGGCAGGACGTGAGTGTCTGGGCCACAGCCAGCCAGCGGCCCTGGCGCAGACAGGGCTGAGGCGGAGGCGTCGGCCCGGCGCGGCTGTGTGTGTGTGCTAGAACCGCACCACCAGTGTTGGTAGCCTGCTTTGGTCCCTCCTCGTGAGCAGGAGTCTGGCCTGCAGGCCCCGGGGCCTTGCTGGCATAAGGCAGGGCTTGGCACCATGGTCAGCACTGCTGGCTCCCGGGCTTCCTTCGCCTGTGGTTTTCGTGTCAGCTCCTTGCTGTCCTACAGGTACTGGTGTGTTCACCAACACAGCTGGCCTGCAGAAACTGGTGGACATCATCCAGGTAGGAGCCCACTTTCAACTACTTGTGCCTCCTTTCCTGAGGGAAGTTGGCGAGGTGTTTCCAGGACAGGACAGGGGTCTCCTGCTGCAGGTCTGATTGGCTAACCCTTGTGCTTCTTTCCTCTTGCCTTGAATGCACTCCAGCTCTCTAGAGAGGCAAGGGACAGTGGGTCCAGCCATGCTAGCTGCTCAGTGGCCAGACACACCCAGGGGTGGAGAGTGGCAGCCAGGCAGCCTCCAGGCCCCTCAGGGTCAGGGAGGACACACATCCTTACTTGCAGATGGGCCCTGGCTCTCCAGCTTGAGAGTCAGTGATTTCTTGAATAGCATCTCAAGGACAGGACAAATGGGAGCCCCTAATAGGAGGAGGAGGGGGAGGGAGGGGAGACGGTTGACCAAGAAGCAGGTCACCACTGGGACTAGCAATTCCATGTGGAAAATTTCCACCTTTTCCTCCCTTTGGCTAAGACGATCCCCAGGCCCCCACCAGAAACTCACCAGTGCATTCTTTGTGTCTGTCCCTGCAGGCCAGCACTCTGGTAAAATTCAGAGCCTGTGTATGACTGCCTTATGTCACCAGTGTTGCTGTGTGCACACCCACACAGCGTATGTAGGTGCGCGATTCTGCATTTGTGTGTGTGCCTGCACATGCACGCGCATACACACACACACACGAGACCTTGGTTCAGGCCCCTTATACACACACACACACACACACAAGACACCGGGGCACACCCCCCATACACACACACACACACACACACACACACGAGACCTTGGTTCAGGCCCCTTATGCACACACACACACACACGTACACACAAGACCTTGGTTCAGGCCCCTTATACACACACACACGACCTTGGTTCAGGACACACACACACACAGTCCGTGGAAGACACACACACGGACACACACACACATACAGTCTGTGGAAGACATTATCCCTGCTGGTTAGGTAGCAGCTGTGAAGCGTTGTCACCTTGGGTTAAGCCTGATTTTCTGCTTGCCCCTGCGGTCTGTTTCCCTTGTGCCTGGTCACTGCAGTATCTCTTGGTCACTTTTTTTTTTTTTTTTGCCAGTCCTGTAGCTTGAACTCAGGGGCTGGGCCTGTCCCTGAGCCTCTTTGTGCTTAAGGCTAGTGCTCTACCACTTGAGCCACAGTGCCACTTCTGTGATTTTTTTTTAGTAGTTTATTGGAGATAAGAGTCCCATGGGACTTTGCTGCCTCTTGAGTAGCTAGGGTCACAGGTGTGAGCCACCAGCACCCAGCTCTTGATCACTTGATGCTGCCTTCTCTTCAGGTAGCACTACTTGAACACTTGTCTGTTTCCCCTTTGTAGAGCTCTTCATCCTGTGTGTTGACCACTGTGTGCATATTCTTTGCTGTTAGGAGTTTTATTGTATAGTCTCATTGTTCCCAGCCCGGGCTGAGAGGCCTGGTCACTTCTGGTTTTCTTTCTTCTTTTTTTCTTTTTTGTCGGTCATGGGGATTGAACTCTGGGCCTGGGCTCTGTCCCTGCGCTCTTCAGCTCAGATGAGCACTCCACCACTTTAGCCACAGCTTCATTTCTGGTTTTCTGTGGTTTATTGGAGAGATAAGTGTTTCATGGCCTTTCCTGCCTGGGCTGGCTTTGAACTGTGATCCTCAGATCTCAGCCTCTTGAGTAGCTAGGATTATAGGCCAGAGCCATTGGTGCCCCGCTTCACCTCTGGTTTTGTAAATGTTCTTGGAGTGGCCTGGCTCTGTGTAGGTTGTGAACCTGTCCTGTTCCCTGGGAAGAACAGCTGCATGTTCTCATTTACTGAGGTTTGGTAAGTTCTGATATTGGCTAGAACAGATTCCTTCTCATTATTCCTTTAAACTTGTCTCGATGTTTTGTCTACCACATGACTTTTGGAGTCAGGCTAGAACATTAAGTATCTGGATGAATTGGAGCTCCCAGGAGCCACAGTGGGCAGGGTCCAAGTCAGAGGAAGCTTGAAGGCTACTGTATGCAGTGTGGCGGTGTATGCAGACTGTGCGCAGATTGGCACTTGCTGCAGCTGCCTGGGGGGGAGGGGCAGGATTGGTGCATAGACAGGTGATGAAGACTTGTCTGCTTCTTTCACACACCTGTTCTCTGTTCAGGCCTGAGGACGTGTGCCTAGAGAGAAGGGGCTGCCAGGCGCCGTGGCTCACGCCTGTCATCCTAGCTACTCAGGAGGCTGAGATCTGAGGATTGCGGTTCAAAGCCAGCCCGGGCAGGAAAGTCCAATAAACCACTAGAAAACCAGTAGTGGTGCCGTGGCTCAAGCGGTAGAGCGCTCGCCTTGAGCTGAAGAGTGCAGGGACAGCGCCCAGGCCCAGAGTTCAAGCCCCACAACTGACAAAAAAAAAGAGAGAAGGGGCTGTTGTGCTTGGCTGTGCAGCCCTGCGGGTCTGTCCGTCCTTGCTGGGGACTCGGAAGAAGGAAGTGACTTCAGGCTTCTGCGTGCTGGGCCAAGAAGACTCAGTTGCCCTGCTGCATCATGAAGGGCTTTGTGCTTCTGTGCTTTCTTGCCTTTCAGATTGTGTTCAGTGTGGACCCATCCGAGGGCAGCCCTGGTCATGTGACTGGGCTGGGAGTCTCACGGTCCTATAAGGTGGGAGCCGCCCGGGGATGGGGCAAGGCTGGGGTCTCACACCTGTGGGGCAGCTTTCAGCCCGCGTTTTCCCTCCAGGTGCATATACACCCTGACACCGGCCACCGAAGGGCAGCACAGCGGTCAGACTCCTGGAGCACCGCCGCATCCCGAAAGCCGGGTACAGGCCTCCATGTGTACTCAGTGATGCTATGCTCAGGGCCAGGCCCAGCTGCAGCCCCTCCCTTTCCCTCTGAAGACCAAAGACCTCAGGAGGTCTAAGGCTCTGTCACCTGCTCAGCAGATTCCCGCCGTTGGCGGTGATAGGGCCCAGCCTGCCAAGAGCATAGTCACCGAAGCCAAGGCAGGTGGCAGAGCAGCCAGCCAGCCCCAGGCCTGGCCCCTGCCTGCCTCAGGCCTCCATGTGAAGGGCACGAGGCCGCGCCTGCCAGCCGCCGCAGCAAGGTCTGCCTGCAGTCTCCCCTCCTTGCCCGCTGGCTCGGCTCGCTTCCCAGCGTCTCAGCGCGGCGCCAGCACTGTGCAGATGGAGTCTGAGGCTGGCGGTGAGCAGTGAGGCTCCCCAGGCTCCACGTGCTGTTACCCCTGGGGCTCGGGGCTCCCTGCCTGGCTCAGTCTCCCTCCTGGCAGCACTGCGTTCCCTGCACATGTCAGGTAGGGTGTGTTGCCGTCCTGGCCCCCATTGCTCATTCCAGCGAGACCTTACCTCTGAGCTTCTGTGAATGCCCCATCCTTTCTGGGCCGCTGGTTCCAGTTCAGAGCCTTGTGTGGGATGCCGGTAGGAAGAAAAGGACCGGTGTGGGGGCAAGGTCAGCCAAGGTCAGCCAAGGACTGTGGCCTCCCTCACATGAGACCTCCTGACAGGAAGTATCCATTCTCAGGGAGGCCTGTATTGTCCTCAGGCACCAAGGGGCCATGTAGAGTATGGCTCCTACTGCTGAAATCACAGAAAGGCACTTCCCTGGTAAGATGCTAACAGCAAATTACTTCTTAGAGGTGGACTGGTGCCTGTGCGATGGCCCTGGCTCTTCCCTGGGCAAGACAGACTCCCCGGCGACATGGAAGCAAGCCTTGCCTTTCACAGGAAGCGAACTCATCCCCACTGGTGCCTGGTCTTTCAGTGTCTTATTTTTACTTATTTAATTATATTTATTTTTGCCAGTCCTGGGTCTTGAACTCAGGACCTGGGCGCTATCCCTGAGCTGCTTTTTGCTCAAGGCTAGAACTCTACCACTAGAGCCACAATGCCACCTCTGGCTTTTTCTGTGTATGTGGTACTGAGGAATCGAACCCAGGGCTTCATGCATCCTAGGCGAGCACTACCACTAAGCCACCTTCCCAGCCCTTCAGTGTCCTCCTGGTGTTGGTTTAGCTTCTAAAGCTTTCAGAGACTTGAGGATGAGCAGATGGCAGCCTGTCAGCCCCAGGATCTGCCTGGAAGTGGCCTTCCCTCCAAACCAGTCACCTATGGCTGCCAGAGTCCAAACCTGCTCCCGTCTTCTGCAGTCATGCTTACAACGTGCTGTGATTACATGATGCTGTCTCCCTCCCGTGTGCTTCTAATGGCGTGGCTCTAAGACCAGCGCCACAGTCCTACCTTCTGCAGATGTTGGGCCCTCTCCGGGTGTACCCCAACGTCTGCCTGGGTCTATTTCCTGCCCTCCAGACCCCCAGGAGAGGAGTTGGACTGCAGGTTGAGCGTAAGCCTTTTGTCCACAGCCTCTGGCTGTGGGTAAGGAGGATGACACATCGGCCTCCCAGGGCCGTCCTCACGCCCCTCTCTTCTGCAGGGAAGGTGCTGAGCTACTGGTGCTTCAGCCCCGGCCACAGCATGCGGGAGCTGGTCCACCAGGGCGTGCGCACCATCATCCTCACCAGTGGCACGCTGGCCCCACTGTCTTCCTTTGCCTTGGAGATGCAGATGTATGGGCTACCTCCGGCACAGGCCTGGGCTCACGATGGGGGCAGGGGCGGGGGTGGGGTTCCCCACGGCCAGGGTCCTGGGTGTTCCCGTCCTCAGAGACCACCTGCTGTCTGTTCTCAGCCCCTTTCCAGTCTGCCTAGAGAACCCACACGTCATCGACAGGCACCAGTTCTGGGTGGGGGTCATTCCCAGAGGCCCGGATGGAGCCCAGCTCAGCTCTGCATTTGATAAACGGTAGGCGTCTTGGCTTCTGGGTCTCCCTGCTGTGGAAGGGGCCCTGAGGTCCAGTCCTCGGGCAGCTCTTCCTGGCCTTTGCAGGTTTTCTGAGGAGTGCCTGTCCTCTCTGGGAAAGGCCCTGGGTAAGTAAGTGCCGCTGTACACGAGCCCTGTCCCTGAGGAAGCCCCACGGGGGGACCCCCACTCCACGTCTCACTCCTGGAAATCCATGGGAGCTCTGCAGAATTTCACCCTGCCCGACTACAACCACTGTTTGTGCAGGCAACATTGCTCGTGTGGTGCCCCATGGACTCCTGGTCTTCTTCCCTTCGTACCCGGTGATGGAGAAGAGCCTGGAGTTCTGGAGGGTGTGTTCCCTGTGTGTGTTCCTGAAGTGGCCAGCAGCCCGTGCCTGCCCACCTGACGGGTGGAGGGCTGCTGCCTACGTCCCGGCTTCCTTCCCTCACAGGCCCGGGACCTGGCCAGGAAGGTGGAGGCTCTGAAGCCTCTCTTTGTGGAGCCTAGGAGCAAAGGCAGCTTCCCAGAGGTCTGTGCCCAAATGAGTTCTGCTGCCCACCATCCTGTGAGGCCCCAGGCTGGCCGCCGTTTCCCACCAGGAGTTGGGGTGCCTGTGCGTCCTTCCTGGCCTGGATGTGTGCCTTGGAGAAGGCGTGCGCCCTGTGGTGTGGAGACTGGAGGGTCACTTGTCCGCCCCGGGCTCCGCAGGTCCCACTTCCTGGGAAACCTTGGGAGGCCCCGCTCCTAGTGGGTCCGCTGTGAAGTTCTGCCCAAGTCCAGCCGAGACAACAGATGGCGGCGGGGGGCGGGGGGAGGTTCACATGAAAAGAATAAGGCTGGGGCACACAGCTGGACCGTTCTCCTCCTAGGTCATCAGTGCCTACTACCAGCGAGTGGCCTCCCCCGGGTCGAGCGGGGCCACCTTCCTCGCAGTGTGCCGGGGCAAGGTGAGGCCTCTGTCTTCTCCCCCCGTCCCCCCCCTGGCTGCCTGTCGGGCTGAGATGAGTGTGAAGCAGGCACTGTGTCTCCTATTCCTTGGGCTCGGTGTCTAGCAAGCAGGTGCCAGCTGTGCTGCTGGCCCCTGAGCCTATTGGGGCGATGCATAGGCCAAGGGCAGGCAGGGGTCCTGAGCATGATATTGGTCATGGGCTTTAGGAGTCACAGGCCCAGCAGGGGGCCAAGTCAGTTACCACACCGGGAGGGGCTCCTGTAGAAGCTGGGGATATGTGCACACTCGCTTGGAAGCTAGCGGCTCCTGGCCTGTTCTCTAGGCAAGCGAAGGGCTGGACTTCGCAGACATGAATGGTCGAGGTGTGATTGTCACGGGCCTCCCGTATCCCCCGAGAATGGATCCCCGGGTGGTCCTCAAGATGCAGTTCCTGGACGAGATGAGGAGCCAGGGTGTGGCTGGAGGGCAGGTGAGAGTCCGTAGGGCTGGGCCTGGGGACAAGTGCTGCTGTGGCCGGCCGTCTCCACGACACACACCGCTGGCCTTGTAGTTCCTCTCTGGGCAGGAGTGGTACCGGCAGCAGGCATCCAGGGCCGTGAACCAGGCCATTGGGCGCGTCATCCGGCACCGCCAGGACTATGGAGCTGTCTTCTTGTGTGACCACAGGTACGTTTTGCTCTTTGAGGCATTTTCTAGTCCTGAGCCCTCCCTGCATGGAGCTCCCTGTAGCCCATCCGAGCCTGCTGGTGGATACCAAGTCTTTGCTTGTGATGTCTGTCCAGACCTAGTGTGCCGGAGCCTGCCGGCAACGAAAGGGAATCCTGAATTAGGGGGTGAGGACGGAAAAATAAAGACATAGGACAAAGGATGGGGTCGGGAGGTCTGCAGCTCAAGACTGCAGCACCATTCATTTTTAACTCTCCTTATTATATACTGTTAGAAGAGGTAACATAAGGTCACCATAGTGCAGAGAAGCAAGGAAAATTTTAATAAAAACAAGGTGCAGCCGGGCGCTGGTGGCTCACGCCTGTCATCCTAGCTACTCAGGAGGCTGAGATCTGAGGATCGCGGTTCAAAGCCAGCCCGGGCAGGATAGACCGTGAGACTCCTATCTCCAATAAAACCACCAGAAAACAGGAAGTGGCGCTGTAGCTCAAGTGGTAGAGTGCTTGCCTTGAGCTGAAGAGCTGAGGGACAGCGCCCAGGCCCAGAGTTCAAGCCCCACAGCCGACAAAAAAATAAAAACAAGGTGCAGATTGAAACAAAACAAGGTCAACTGATAGAAAGTAAAACAAACTCTACAGACAGCAAAGCAAACCCGGGCACCGGGTGCTTTTCATGAACGCCAGTTTCTTGTACATGCCTTCAAGTGAGCACAAGGGTCGAGATGACCTTGGAGTTTTACTGTCGGCTCCCAACACTAGTGGCCCTTAGCTCCTGCGGCAGAGGACTCAGACTGATGGCCACGTGTCTTCTAGGTTTGCCCAGGCCGATGCCCGAGCCCAGCTACCCTCCTGGGTGCGCCCCTACGTCAGAGTGTATGACAGCTTCGGCCATGTCATCCGAGACGTGGCCCAGTTCTTCCGTGTAGCTCAGAAAACTGTGAGCTCCTAAATGCCCGGCTAGCGGTGCCCGTTCCCAGGGGCCCATGGAGGTGGGGGAGGGTGAGATAGGGCCCTCAGGTCCCACCAAAGCGGCTGAGCCAGTCCTGTGTGTCCGCAGATGCCCACGCCTGTCCCCCAGGTGGTGGCCCCAAGTGTGGGCGGAGATGGTGTTCTGAGGATGGCCCTGCCCGGTGCCCCCCTGCCCGCCAGGAAAGCCACGAGCCTGGATGTGCACGTCCCCAGCCTGAAGCGGAGGGGTACAGGTGCGTGAGGTGGGCCTGGGGCCACAGCCCTCCACTCTCCGCTGAGCTGCACTGCCACGCTGCTGTTCCCGCAGGACCACCAGCCACTGGGGACTCCGAGAGCTGCCTGTGTGTGGAGTATGACCAAGAGCCAGCATCGGTCCAGAGGCGGCCCCTGGGGCTGCTGGCTGCCCTGGAGAGCAGCGAGCAGAGGGCTGAGATGCCTGGGGGGGAGGAGGAGGTAGGAACGAGGAGGGGCCCTCTGAGCATCTCCATCCTGCTGCATCTCCATCCTGCTGTTCCTTCCAGTGACTTCTAGGCAGGGCAAATGGCTTCTAGGCAGGCGGGCCCTGGTCCTCGGGCGGTGCCCACTGTGGGTCAGGCTGGCCTAGTCCACCCAAGCTCAGACTGTTCTTGCCACCTGCAGGCCTGGGACACTGAAGGCTCACAATGTGCTGAGCTTGTCTGGTGTCCCATCCCCGCTCTTTCTGGAACACATTCCCTACGTGTCTCTACCCCTGCAGTGCCCACTGACAGTTCTGTGTTCTCAGAGGTCTGTCTTCCTGGTGGCATCCCCACACTGCTACCAGCTGAGTGACGGCGCTGCCTCCAGGGTTTGGGCAGGATGCCTTCCACCGCAGGGCCGGAGGGATGCCACAGGATTTGGGTTGGGACCTGTCATCCTCAGGCACTTGGGCACTCCATGCAAGCGGGAAGGTGTGAGAAGAGGTTGGCTGATGAGCAGAGAGGAGGAAGGAAGAAGGTCAGATTGGTTAGCCGCCTGGTATGTGAGCCATCCTCCAGAATTGCTCTTCGTGCGTGGTCATGTCTGGAAGTCTGGTCCCTGCTGCCTGCAACTGGTGCCATCTGGGAGTGGGCTGGCTGCTGAGGGACAGCTGGGTAGGACAGGGGTGAAGCCACCTCGGGTGCCTGGGACTTTGCGCGTCTGAGGTGTGTGCGGAGTGAGGCAGAGCTGAGGAGGCCCACTGCTGTGGAGGCCCACCTGCCGCACTTGGCCCTGGCTGCACCGGCTTCTCCCAAGGCCTCTCCTGACTGCCTCGGCCATGTGTTCAGCAGGAGGATCCCGCAGCTGGTACCCAGGTGGGCAGAGCCAAGCTGTTCATGGTGACTGTGAAGCAGGCACTGAGCCAAGCCAACTTTGACACCTTTACCCAGGCCCTGCAGAAGTACAAGGGCTCTGATGACCTCGAAGGCCTGATGGCTTGCCTTGCTCTCCTCTTCGCTGAAGACCCCAAGAAACACAGCCTGCTCCAAGGTGCGCCAGCCTGCAGGGGCCGGCTGTGGATGCCGCCCACAGCGGGCAGGGGGAGGAGGGCTGAGAGGAGGCTGGTTGAGGCCCACGGTCCTTCCTGTTTCCTCAGGTAGGGGCTTTGAGAGTAGCATGCAGTCCGCAGAGCCTCCACGCTCAGTCATCTCCCCCTAGGTTTCTACCAGTTCGTACGACCCCACCACAAACAGCAGTTTGAGGACATGTGCTTCCAGCTCACGGGCCAAGGCTGCAATTACTGGCCGGAGCCCCGCCTTCCCCAAGGGCAGCCCGCACAGCCAGCCCTGGACTCCATTGGTAAATGGGGACTCGGCCCAGGCCCAGAGTGCAGGTGGTACTTGGAGTGGCTGGGGCAACCTTGGGCTTGGTCTCCCGGCTCTGGCATGGGAGCTGACAGTGTAGCCGCACTCACGGGGCAAACCTTGCTCCCCACGGCCCTGGGCCGGGCCTCCCTGTATTCGGAGACTCCTGTCTGTGCGTTCTGGACACAGGACACCTCTCTGCCTTGGTGCTCCTCAGAGAGCCCCGCAGGACCAGGAAGGCCTGCCCTCCAGCTTCAGCACTGCATCCATTGCCCTGAGCGCCCTGCTCCTTGGTGCCAGCAGAATTGGCAGGCTGGGGAGATGGGGAAGCCTCAGCTTCCACATGCCTTTCCTGACTGCTGAGCGGAGGCGAGGCCCAGCCTTCCCTGGTCAGATCTGACTCCCTCCCTGGGAACCGTTCCAGGCCCTCCAGAGTCTGTTTCTTTGGGAAAGAGAGAAGTTGAGTCTAAACTGACAATGTCCAAGGATGTACAACTGGACCCTGGAGAGCATCTGAACCAAGGCAGGCCCCACCTGTCCACTGGACTGCTTGCTACAGGTATCTGGTTCTCTTAAGACCCAAGTGGGGCCTTCCCTTTGACCTGAGAGTGGCTTCAGATTAGAGCTGTTCTCCCAGGGGATGGGAAGGGGCGGTGGGAACCCTGTGCCACCTCTGCTACCAGGAAACCCTGGCCGAGATCGCCAAGTAGAGTCTGGAGTGAAGCCAGGCCAGCTTGCTGTGAGCACCTACCTCGCGGATGTACGCAAGGCCCTGGGATCTGAAGGCCACGGCCAGCTCCTGGCAGCGCTGAGGGCGTACAAACAGGACGATGACCTTGACACGGTGCTGGCTGTGCTGGCTTCGCTAACCACCACAAGGCCTGAGGACTTCCCCTTGCTCCGGAGTAAGTGGTCCCAGGCGGGCAGGGGTGCTGGGAGAGGCAGCGCCTGAGAGCCTCCTTCCTTCCCTAGGGTTCGGCATGTTTGTGCGTCCCCACCACAAGCTGAAGTTCCTGAAGACCTGCTCAGACCTGATGGGTCCTCCCGCTGCTGCCGGTGCCAGTGCCGCTGCCACCGCCACCACCGGCACCACCACCGGCACAGATACTGGCACGGGCACAGCGGGGCCTCCTCCCACCAGCACGGGCACAGATACCGGCACGGGCACAGCGGGGCCTCCTCCGGGGCCTCCTCCCACCACCACCGGCAAAGGCACGGGCACAGCGGGGCCTCCTCCCACCAGCACGGGCACAGCGGGGGCCTCCTGGTCTAATCACCCCCGGCACGGGCACGGCAGGGCCCCTAGGCTCTCGGCATGAGAGCCCAAGCAGGCCGCACAAATGCACATGTGGGTCTGCCAGGCCAGGTGTGGGGCCTGCCTGGGTGCTCCGCCTACCTTGCCCAGGTGCCTGCACCCAGGGCGCAGCAGGGCAAGCGCTAGTCCTCCTTACACTTGTGTCTTTAGGCGCCTTGCTGTGGGAGAAACCTGGGAAGACTCAGAGCAAGATTTCATCCTTCCTTAGACAAAGGCCAGCTGGGAACGTGGAGGCCAAGGGCACCGCCACCGAGCTGCCCCACGGGCGCCGGAAGCCCGGGCCCGGGCGGGGTGAGCTGTAGAGGGCGTGGTGGCAGGCAGGGTGTGGCTCTGGGGGCTGAGGTGGGCTCACACGGGCCCCTTGCAGCTCCCTTCCTGTGCCCGGGCTGTGGGGCAGACGATGCAGTGCCCTTCCAGTGCCCTTCCTGCGACTTCCACCGATGCTCGGCCTGCTGGCGCCGGCACATCCAGGTTGGCTCTGCCAGGTGTCACCCCGGGTAGTGGGCCGTGAGGAGGGTCAGGCCTGCAGCCAGGTCCCGGCCTGAGTGCACACTGCAGTCTGGGCATCTCCACAGGCTTCTAGGACATGTCCTGCTTGCCAGGCCGCCACCAGGAAGCAGAGCATCGCACAGGTCTTCTGGTTGGAGCCCAGTGAGGGCTAGGAAGACCGTAAGGGCCTTAGGCCAAGAGGCCCTCCCAATCCCCAGCCTGCCTGGACGGCACAGGCAGCATGCCTGCTCAACTCCGGAACCAGCTAATAAACTGGCAGCTGCCCAGAGTGTTTGTGGGGCTTGGTGTGGAGGAGCCTCCTGATAGGGGCCCCTCTGGACTAGCCTGAGCGCTACACACTAGGCTCCTGAGCAAGTTCCCTTGGGGCAGACCTTAGATAGCCCCCACCAAACCACCGCCCTCTGCACTCGCCTCTCCTACAGCTCAGTCCAAGGATGCCCCGGGGGTGGCCTCATTCACCCCCTTTAGTGCCCAAGAGGGGGTTTCCATGAGGCATGGTGCAGCTGGCCTGCCCTTACCTCCGTGGGGGAGGCTCACGTTGAACGGCGTCCGTGCAGAATCACAATCACCGTGAGGACAGGCTGGGGCCAGCGCCACCGGCACTGTGTGCTCTGCTCTTGGTGCTGGCCGTGCCCACCTGCCTGTGGCACGATCTATACCCGAGTGCTTGGGTACCGGGACACGCCACCCTGCTTCTCACCGGCTGGCCTTTCTTGGCATGTACTTCTACCTGGCCCGCCAGTGGCTGCCCCAAGTGGGTGCTGGGTGGGAAGGGGTGTGGTCACTGCAGGGGAGGGTGCAGGCTGCTGCTGACCTGGCAGCATGGCACAGATGACTGCTCTGCCCGGGGCTTGGCCCTCATTGTGCCCACCTTGTGCACCAACCACACTGGATTCAAGGCTGGGTGAGGCAGGTGAGCCAGCACCATCATGGGTGGGCAGGATCAGTCAGAGAACCTGGTGATCAGGCTGGGAAGGGCCTGCACCTGTGGGGTCCCAGTTAGGGTCCCTCCTGAGGAACCCTAAGTACTGAATACAACCACATCACACCTTCCTGCTTCCTCTGACCCAGAAAGCTCAAAGCTCTTGGGAACAGATGGGTCAGGTCTTGCCCTGTCCCTCTGTACGGTCTGTGAGCATCTAGATATTCCCACCTTCCAGTTCCAATCCGTCTCCAGGGTTTGTGCACTGGGGTCTCCAGTGACCTGCCTACCTGGCCTAACTTTCCTGGCAGGATGGAAGTGTGAACTTGTCACCCGCTCTGCTTTTCCAGGGCTTCAAGATGGCAAATCCTGGTGCTGCCCAGGACAGCCACCAGGCTTGGTGGCTTCGGCTCCAGGAGCTCTGGGTGCGGGGAGGGGGCCGGATGCTGCAGACCCACCAGCTTCAGGCACACTGTGGCTGGGCTACATGGGCTGCAGAGGTAGACCAGGGCACACATCCCACTAAGGCCCTCTGGGGTGGCTCCCCTTTACATTCCCAGCCCAAGTGAGCTTGGCTGTGCACCAAAGGAGACTTTAGATTTATTTCATAAAGCTGTTTTGTGAAGCCAGCTGCTTTCAAGTTTTGTGTCTACTCCAAGACCAGCAGGGGACCACATCCTCTGCTTCCTGCCCACTGTGGTGTGCCTAAGGTCACTCTGGAACTCGTCTCCCCGGGAGGCTGGCTGGCAGCACAGAGCCAGGGCGTGGAGCACCTGCAGTGCCAATCCTATCCTTCCAGCCCCATCCTCTCCCCAGGACTCCCCAGCCAGTGCCTTCTGGGAACCAGTGACTGAGGAGCCAGCCTTGCCACCTCCCCTCCTGAGGCTGCAGGCCCAGCCCCTCCTGCAAGCTGTGCCTGAACTTGGACAGGAGCCGTCTGACCTCTCCAGGAGTCACAGCCCATAGGCCGTCTGGAGGGATGGAGGACCAGGGGCCAGCCAGGCAGTCCTAGCTCCACAGTTGCCCTGGCCACAGTGGCAAGGCCAGAGATTTCAGCCAGGCCCCCGTGAGGGGCAGGCGGCCACCCTTCCCCACCCCCTAGCTGGGGATGCGGACCCACACAAGCAGCTGAGCTGTGTGGAGGGCGTAAGGAGATGCACACCCAGCGCTCCACACAGCAGCCCACTCCCCTGGAGACGAAGCACGGTGCGAAGGGGCAGCTGAGTAAGGCTCATGACTTCTGACCCTAGGCTGCCTCAAAGCTTGCAGCACAGTCAGACACGGTGTCCCACAACTGCGATCCCAGCACTCTCTCAGGAGGCTGAGAGGACCAAGACTTTGAGGCCAGTCGGATATACCGCGAGGTGTCTCAACAAAACAAAAATACTTGGGGGTCCCACTGCCCTCTAGGAGTGTGATCTGTGTCTCAAGATGAGCCCTAGAACATCTCCATAATCAGTCCTGGCCAGAGCCAGCCCCAGCATTCCATGACGTTCCCCGCAGGCCTCCCGGGAGGCAGGCAAGGCTCCCCCCCCCGCCCCCCGCCCCCTAACACCTGGCCCCGAGAGGGCCCTGGGCCCAGGGTCTGTGTGGAGCCAGGCTGGTCCGGGAGCCCCATACCCCTCAGCAAAACCCTCCGGATGCCTACTTTTCCAGTCACAGAAAAAAGTTTCTTAGAGAAAATAGAGCGAGTGAAAGAACCAAGAGACAAAGCGAGCCCAGGGCCCAGGGTCCGCAGCCGAGCCAGCGTGAGGACTGCCGCGCTACGTGACGTCCCTCTGCCGCGGCGGCCGGTGCACGTTCCGCACAACGCACTTCACCATCCAGTCGATGCCCTCACGCACTCCCTTGCTGCAGAGACAAGGGTGTGAGTGGGGGCCCGGGCCCTGGGGACCCGGGGCGGGGGGGAGGGGGTCAAGGCCCCCACTCACCCCGTGAGGGCCGAGCAAGCCTGGGTCAGGCAGTCTCTCCGGCCAATCTTGCAGGTACAGTCACTGAACGCGGTCTTGATGTCCGGTATGGAGAGGCAGGTCTGGGGGCGGGGGGCGGGGGGGGGGGAAGAGAAGGGGAGAGTAAGGTCCTGAGGAGCAGCCTCAGGGCCTGGCCACCTCCCACCTGCTCCATGGGGTCCCAGGAAACACTTTCTCCCCAGGGAACCGAGGATTCAATGCCCTCCCTTGGCAGCCAGTGTCAGGACACTGCACTCAGCCCAAGTCTGCCCATGAGTGGTAGAGCCCAGAGGACTTGTTCACAGGTGGCTCCAAGGCCACAGCCCCGCCCCATGGGCAGCCCCAGCAAGATACTGTGCTCTGAAAGAGAGGCGTGAATGTCAAAGGTGGCAGACCCATCCCCCATGAGGCTTCTTTGCTCTCCTTTTCCTTGATGGAAGATGGACTCCTCTGTTTGGAGCTTAGGAGCCACAGGGGCAGGGACAGTGGGAAGGTCTGCAGGAGTAAGGGCACAGGCCAGGGAGGACAGGAAGTGGGGGGCCAGGGAGGACAGGAAGTGGGGGCGCAGGATTGCCTTGGAAACAGAGCTGCACCTCCCTCCAGGTGCTGGCCGCCACCACGCTTTGCAGATGACAGGACTGCAGGGCCCCCTCCCTCACAGGGCCCCGGGCTCAGGCTGCACAGAGGTTGTCCCAGGGCCAGCAGGGCCAGGTTGGGTCAGAGTTCACACTCAACGGGGCTCAGGTCCTCCCATCCCAGGCCCCAGCTCCTTGGGCAGGACACACCTGCCCTCCAGTGGAAAGAATGTGCCGTGTGTGGCAGTGTCCACTAGCACCAGTGGGGGGAAGGTTTGACGTGAGAACCTCCAGGGGGACAGACCTGCCTTTGTGTGGGCCCAGGAAGCTGGAGGTCCTGAAGGGCTGGGGCAGGAGGGGCCGTGTGCGGACGGGGCTTACCTCCACATCCTGCTTGTTGGCCAGAACCAGGATGGGGACGCCGTCCAGCGCCTCGCTTGAAACCACCTTCTCTGGGGAGAGTAAGAAAGGCAGCACCTAGCGCCACCCTGCCTCTCCCTGGATACCTGCTCGAGGGTCCGCAGGTATGGAGAAAGCAGCAACGTCCTTACCCCTCCCTCACACACCAAGCAGTCTGAGTAACAGGCCTGGCAAGGGAGCACCATGGGCCCACGCAGCCCTCCCTCAAGACCACACCCCCAGGCACTCACCAAAGGCCTGTTTGGACTCCGACAGTCTCTCCTCGTCCGTGGAGTCGATGACGTAGATGACACCGTGGCACTCCGCATAGTACTGGAAGGAAGCAGTAGACGCTGGGGACCAGAGCCTCCCTTGCCAAGGACCAATGTGGCTACGCACCACTGCTGTGCCACTGGTGGCGTTCTGGGGGTCCTGCCCCCTCCCCCCGCTCGGGACAGCCAGGGGACAGGAGACCCAAGCGCGCCATCCAGTCACTCAAGGAAAGACTTGCTGACCCCGAGAGATGGCTGACCTGCTAGTGCCACTGCCGCTCCTAAGAACTTGCCTGCAGCCCTGGCCTGATGGTGGTGATGAAGGTGAGAAGCAGGGTTGAGAGTGAAGGAGTCCAGGCCGCAGTCAGCAGGGGTCTTACACAGGTTAGCACTGCCCTGCCCTGCTCTGCCCGGACAGAGCTGGCACTGCTGTGCTCAGACCTGCAGACCTCTGCAGACTGGAGGTGGCCAGTTCTGAACTTACTAAGTGAGCAGTGGACAGCACTGCTGAGGTCAGACAAAGCAGCAGGGCGCTTCTCCCCCAGGGGAAGACCCACATCCATGCAGAGCAGAAAAACAGTACACACTCGCGCTGCGCCTCAGGGTGACACTGACTGGCCTGGAAGGCCACGATGAGCCACGAATCTCTGCACGTGGGTGACCACAGGGAGAACAGGTCCTTTACGCTCCAGCCGTGAAGACATCTGTGTCACCCTGCCCACTCCCCTGGTCCTCCCCAGGAATAGGAGACCCGCACTGGGCAACTCCCACAGGGATCTGCAGCAAGACCACACGGGCTGCTCTGGCAGAGACAGGCATAGCACAGGGGCTACTACTGGAAAGCTGGCAGGCCCTACTGCGGACAGCGCATCGCCACGGTGGAAATGGTCATGGTAAGGCTTCCAGTAAGAA
Organism: Dipodomys ordii; assembly: GCF_000151885.1. Taxonomy (NCBI): domain Eukaryota; kingdom Metazoa; phylum Chordata; class Mammalia; order Rodentia; family Heteromyidae; genus Dipodomys; species Dipodomys ordii. The sequence continues at coordinate 2,163,105 of NW_012267345.1, forward strand.
TCAGCCAGCTGCACCTGCAGCCCCAAGCAAGGTGGCAATGTCACGGGCATCAGACCCTGAGACCAAGCACAAGAAGAGCAGCCCTGTGGTGAGATGAGGGGCACACTGTGGCCGCAAGGACCTGCAAGACCACAAGAGGGTAACATCCAGGACACCCAGCTGGCCCTGTGTGCATGCGAAGTTGCTGAGATGTGTGTGTACGTGCAGACCTGAGGCTGGCAGCATGCGCCACCTAGTCACAAACGTGACGACAGAGGATATTTGGAATGAACTAGGGGCCCCTGTGTCCAGGCCCACCAGGACATCTGCGGAGCCTGAAATGCTTGGCTTGCCGACATGGTGGCTTATGCTCCACGATGGGTAGCAGGGACCATGGTGGCAGACTACAACATTAAAGAGACAGGCTCCCTCACCCAAGACCAATGGAACCACTGCAAGGCACCCAGCCTGGTGGCACTAACATGGCTGGGCACCAGGTGTTTGATCTCAGGGTTTCTCTGGCAGGAGTGGGGGCTCCCTAGATACAAAATGCCAGCCCACGGTCCTGTAGGAAGTCACATCACAAGAAACTCGTGGCATGCGCCTCTATCATGTCTGGTCAGCTGCAGTTCCCCGTGCCCCCCACACTGCAACCCTCCCCGCTAGAGACAATCATAAGCCCCAGACTCTGGCAGACACAGCACCCAGGAACTCAGTGGGGAACAGTGATGGGAGAGACTCTGAGTGTGCAGAGTCATGCAGGCACACCATGGCTGAGCACAAAGTCCAGTGACAACTTCTCCAAGTGGGCGAGAAGCAGGTGACTGAGCTGCCTGCAGAGGGGCTTCGGCACCAGGCCACACCCCAGCAAAAGAGAGGCAACCAGATGAACACAGCTGCTAAGGCAGCTCACAGCCCTTACCCAGCCTTCGTCAATCTCTTCTGAGGAGGGGCCCCTTCCCAGTGGAAAGGGACAACTTCGCGCGGTGCACAGGGGAGCCAGCATGGCTACACAGAGGCAACCAGGGCTTCCCGTGGTGGCCTCCTCCCGTGGTGGCCTCCTCCCGTGGTGGCCTCCTCCCGTGGTGGCCTCCCCGTGGTGGCCTCCCCCCGTGGTGGCCTCCCCCCGTGGTGGCCTCCCCCCGTGGTGGCCTCCTCCCGTGGTGGCCTCCCCCGTGGTGGCCTCCTCCCGTGGTGGCCTCCTCCCGTGGTGGCCTCCTCCCCGTGGTGGCCTCCTCCCGTGGTGGCCTCCCCGGTGGTGGCCTCCTCCCGTGGTGGCCTCCTCCCGTGGTGGCCTCCCCGGTGGTGGCCTCCTCCCCGGTGGTGGCCTCCTCCCCGGTGGTGGCCTCCCCGGTGGTGGCCTCCCCCCGTGGTGGCCTCCCCCCGTGGTGGCCTCCCCGTGGTGGCCTCCCCGTGGTGGCCTCCCTCTGGCTCCTGCAGGCTGTCCACTTGGGCTGCCAAGAGCATCTGATGAGGTCATGTCTACCCATACTCTTATCTCTATCCAATCAACTACCAAAAGAAATTGGAAGGAAGCCGTGGCTAAAGAGACACAACACAAAAAGCACCGGCATAAAAAATAAATAAACAAATAAATAAATCTGGTGTCAGTAACTCTTTTTTTTTTGTTTCTTGGTTTTTTTTGGGTCCAGTCGTGGGGCCAAACTCTGGGCCTGGGCACTGTCCCTCAGCTCTTCAGCTCAAGGCTAGTGTTCTACCTCTTGAGCCACAGCGCCACTTCCGGCTTTTTCTGCTTATGTGGTGCTGAGGAATCGAACCCAGGGCCTCATGCGTGCAAGGCAAGCGCTCTACCACTGAGCCACCTTCCCAGCCCTATCAGTAACTCTTGCCTGTAATCCTAGCTACTCAGGAGATTGAGATCTGAGGATCAGGGTTCAAAGCCAGATTGAGCAGCAAAGTCTGTGATTCTCTTTATCTCCAGTCAACCACCAGAAAACTGGAAGTGATGCTGTGGCCCAAAGTGGTAGGAGCACTAGCCTTGAGTGCAAAAAGCTCAGGGACAGAGCCCAGGCCTTGAGCTCAAGCTCCGCAACTGGCAAAAAAAAAAAAAGGGCAGTTGCTAGGCACCTGGCCAGCATGGCAGGCAGGCCCAGTGGGAGACACAAGCTGACCTGTAGTAACAACCAGAAAAACCCTTAAGTTAGCAACTGTGCCACGCTTTTGGGGGCAGGGAAAGCCCCCTGGTTCTCTTTTTTTCTTTTATCCTCTCCCAAGAAAAAAACATGCACTGACAGCCCTGTGGCACAGCCACTACTACGTAATTTTCTATGACATCAGAGCTACCTTGATGCATGGTAGGGTGCTAAGTCATTCCCTGAAACAGTCAAAGAACTGGTTCTGGGTCCTCAAACTCTCAGCAACACCACGGCAGCCTAAGGACAGCCCTCCTGTGAGCTCCCACAGGAAGCCCTGCACTGGCCATCCTGGAGATTCCTTTGGAACAGGTACTTCAGCATGGCCACTCTTGTATGTGTTTAGCAAGGACGGCACAGGGAGTCAATGAATGGGAACAAAAACTTGTGAGGAAAATGGGTAATGGGAGAAAAAGAGCAAGGAAAACCATTCAGAGTAGCAGCCAGGGCAGGTGGCATATGTCTTACCTTGTCCCACAAAGACTGCAGCTCTTCCTGCCCCCCTAAGTCCCAGAACATGAGGCGAGCTTTTCCCACGTCCACAGTGCCGACTAGGGAGAGGAGAGAAGGGGCTCGCTCATGACCCTGATCCCTGCACATCGATGCCCAACTGTCCTGGGGACAGAGCAGATCGCTTTGGTACCACTCTAAGGGGCTTTACAAGGCTCTGTCCACTGGCTAGGTGGGCTGTGGGAAGCATCCTCCCCCTAAATCCACACCCTAAAATGCCCCCTTACTGTTCAGACCCACGGTGGTGGTGATTTTGGAGAGACTCATCCCCTTATAGTTCTTGTTAAACCGGGTTTTTGACTGCTCCAAGAAGGTCTAAGGAAAGAGAAAGAGGTACACAGTGTGGCTTAGGGCAGAAACTAGGTGCTTTTCCTAAATAACCCTTCTTGGGGCCTACTCCCTAAGTAAAAATGAAAGGCAACGTGTTCACGAAGCCCATCAGAAGCAGGAGGAGCTCTGATTCTGCCTGGTGATAAACTTGCCCATATGAACCAAACACAAGACTGGGAAGGTGGCTCAGTGGTAGAGCGCTTGCCTTGCGTGCATGAAGCCCTGGGTTCGATTCCTCAGCACCCCATAGGCAGAAAAACCCAAAAGTGGCGCTGTGGCTCACGTGGTAGAGCGCTAGCCTTGAGCCAGAGAAGCACAGCGACAGCGCCCAGGCCCTGAGTTCAAGCCCCAGGACTGGCACAAAACCAACACAGCCCTCCAGGCAGGGGAGGGGAGCCGGCAAAGGAACAGACACTCACCGTCTTCCCGGCATTGTCCAGGCCCAGGATCAGGATGCAGTACTCATCCTTCTGGAACATGTACTTGTACAGCCCCGACAGCAGCGTGTACATCCTGCCCGGGGCCCAGAGCCGTCACGCCGAGCCGCGCGCACGGGCCTCCCGGCCCCGGCCCCGCCTTCCCTGCCTCCCGTCCCG
>NW_012267345.1:2167877-2176387 GCF_000151885.1 Dipodomys ordii
CGGGCCTCGGCCCCGGCCCCGACGCGGCCGCCGAGGCCGACCTGCGCCAGCTGCAGGGCGACCTGAAGGAGCTGATCGCGCTGACCGAGGCCAGCCTGGTGTCCGTCAGGAAGAGCAAGCTGCTGGCGGCGCTGGAGCCGGAGCCCGCGGCCCGGGACGATGCCGAGTACCTGGCTTTCCAGAAGGCCATCGCGGAGGCGGCGGAGGCTCCCGCCGCCCCCGGGGCCGACCTGGAGACTGTCCCCGAGGGGGAGGCCAGGCCAGAGCCCACCACCCCTGGGCGGGAAGAGGGGGAGGACCGAGACCCGGAGGAAGAGCTGAGCGGTGCCAAAGTGAACGCGCCCTACTACAGCGCCTGGGGAACCCTGGAGTACCACAACGCCATGGTGGTGGGCGCGGAGGAGGCCGAGGACGGCACCGGCTGCGTGCGCGTTCTCTACCTGTACCCCACCCACAAGTCCCTGAAGCCCTGCCCGTTCTTCCTGGAGGGAAAGTGCCGCTTCAAGGAGAATTGCAGGTAAAGCCCTTGCTGCCCTCATGTCGCCCCCGGGATACGGACACGGGACCGAATCGCCATGGCCCTCTCCCTGTTGGGTCGCCTCGTGCTGCCCCCTCTACCCAGTGGAGTGGCGGGCAAGGTTTTACAGCACTGTTCTCCATCAGGTACTTGCTTCCTTAAAGGGGGCTTTCTTGAGTAGATAAAGAAAACTGGAGGGGTTGATGGTGAGAATACAGCCCCAGGCCCATCATTAGCTTAATTCTTTAGAGTGAAACGTTTAGTTTTTACTTGTGCCAGTATGGCTTGAACTCAGGGCCTGGAGACTGTCCCTTATCTTTTTCTTGTTTTTTTTTTTTTTCTTTTGGTTGGTCATGGGCCTTGAACTGTGGGCTTGGGCGCTGCCCCTGTGCTCTTCAGCTCAAGGTGAGTGCTCTCCCACTTGAGCCACAGCGCTACTTCGGTTTTCTAGTGATTTATTGGAGGTAAGAGTCTCACGGACTTTCCTGCCTGGGCTGACTTTGAACCGTGATCCTCAGATCTCAGCCTCCTGAGTAGCTAGGATTACATGCGAGAGCCACCAGTGCCTAGCTTTGTCCCTTATCTTTTTAACCCAAGGCTGGCACTGTACCATTGGAACTACATTTCTGGCTTTATGCTAGTTAATTGGAAATAGGAGTCTCCTGGACTTTCCTTTTCAGCCTGACTTGGAACCACAATCCTCAGATTTCACCTTCTTCAAGTAGCCAGGATTACATATGGATAGATGAACTTCTTTAGCACCTCAGCCTAAAACAACTCTGCAAAAATAACTAAGACCGGGGCTGGGAAGGTGGCTCAGTGGTAGAGCACTTGCCTTGCATGCATGGGGCCCTGGGTTTGATTCCTCAGCACCACATAAGCAAAAAGAAAAAAAACCCTGAAGTGGCGCTGTGGCTCAAGTGGTAGAGTGCTAGCCTTGAGCTGAAGAGCTGACCCAGGCCCAGAGTTCAGGCCCTACGACCAGACCAAAAAAAAAAAAATAAGACCCTTATGACAAGCAGTTCTTGTTCTGTGGCTCACCCTCTTAAGTGTCACAGTGGGTAAACTTGGCCGTTTTCTTTTTTTGGGGGGGGGGAGTGGGGCCTGAACTCTGGGCCTGGGCGCTGTCCCTCAGCTCTTCAGCTCAAGGCTAGCGCTTTACCACTTGAGCCACAGCCCCACTGCTAGCTAATTTGGTGGTTAACTGGAGTCTCGTAGACCATTCTGCCCAGGCTGGCTTCAAACTACAATCCTCAAATCTCAGCCTTCTGAGAAGCTAGAATGACAGGCGTGAGCCACAGTGCCTGGGAAAGTGGGACACATTCTTTTATCCTCAGTGGAATGGGACTTTGCAGCCCTAATCTCTGTGCTTGGAGAGCACACTCTCACTGCTAGTGGTGCCATTGGGTCATTAGCGTGCCCTGGGCACCTAAGACAGTGAGGTGTGAGAAGGAACTCTGCGGAATGCCGGCCTGGGGGGAGGCAGAGACTCTGGTGGGAGTTCCCCAAGCCTTCCCCGCTGTGTCTCCCTCTCCCCCACTTGCCGATTCTTTCCTTGTAAGACAGCCCTGGCTGTGTCATGCAGCGAATGCTAGCCCTCAGCTCCTCTTGCAGAGTTAAGATAGTTTCCTGTCTGAAATAATGGTGTATAGTGCTGGTTGGTGGTTAGTTTTTTATGTCTTTATTTGGTGAAGTTAACAGTCCCAGTCTTGTGTCTGTCCCCATGTTTCCTCTTCATTCAGGCTTGGTTTTGGTTTTAAATTTACTGTTGCACTGATGTCTAAAAGTCACAGCACCAGTGTAATAACTGGGGTCTTCTAGTTTTTATTTTGTATTTTCAGACATACTCTAACGTATTTGTGAGGTTATATATCATAACCCAGGTTAGCCTCAAACTCCTGGTTTTCCTGCTTCAGCCTCCTAAGTAGTAGGATTACAGGTGTTTGCCAGCACACCCAGCTTTCCTAGTGTGTGGGGGGGGGTTGGGGGGGTTGGTGTGGTCAGTGATAGGACTTGAACTCAGGACCTGGGCACTGTCCCTGAGCTCTTTTGCTCAAGTCTAGTTATACCACTTTGAGCTATAGCTCTACTTCTGGTTTTCTGGTGGTTAATTGGAGATAGGAGTCTCATGGACTTTGCTCCCCAAGGGTGGCCTCAAACTGTGATCTTCAGATCTCAGCCTCCTGAGTAGCTAGGATTACAGGCCTGAGCCACCAGCACCCGGCTTCTTCAGTTGTTTTGAGGAGGAATTAGTATGTGTACACCTACCTCCATCCTCCAATGTATCTGTTGGTGTCTGAGACCTAACATTTGAAGAGGCCGCAGAAAGCTCTTAGACAAAGTAGCTGCTGTTCATGATAGCCTAGCACATGGTGAAAGAGAAGCCAAGTGTGTGCACATGTATGTGTGTTAGAGTATGCATTGTTTAGCATGTGTATAAGTGTGCATTTAGTGCACATGCATGCTGCACATTTGTTTTGTAAGAGTATGCATATACTTGTGTGTTCTACGTGTGTTTGCATGCAGTGTATAAGAATGTGTGCATATGCACAAGTTTGCATGTTTGTGTCTGTGCAGGTGTGTTATATATGGGTATATGTGTGAAACTTTATGCTATGTATGCATGGAAAGTATGTGAGAGTGCTGGGAAGGTGGCTCAGTGGTAGAGCGCTTGCCTCGCGTGCATGAGGCCCTGGGTTCAATTCCCTCAGCACCACATAAGTAGAAAAAGCCGGAAGTGGCGCGGTGGCTCAAGTGGTAGAGCGCTAGCCTTAAGCTTAAGAGGTGAGGGACAGCATCCAGGCCCAGAGTTCAAAAGTATGTGAGAATGTAAATATACCATATATGCACATGTAAGTGAAAGTGTATGCGTGTGTGAGGAGTTCCTGTGTGTGTGTGACAATGAACTTATCTGAGTGTAAGGGAGGAAGTGTGTGTGTGCGTGTCTCCCTCCCTCTGGGCAAGGCTCTGGCGATGGTGGCCATGCTCCTAGAGGGCTGCATCTGAGCTGCCGTCTCCTGCGGCTGTCTGCAGGTTCTCCCATGGACAGGTGGTCTCTGTGGATGAGCTGCGGCCTTTCCAGGACCCAGACTTGAGCTTGCTACAGGTGGGCTCTGCTTGTCTGGCCAAACACCAGGATGGCCTCTGGCACCCAGCACGGATCACAGGTGAGGCTGCCTTCATAGTCTCCCTGATGAGCTTCATATGGCTACTCCTTAGCTCCTCTGGGTTGGGTGCTGGGCTCCCACGTGGGCCTAAGAGGAACAAGTTTGCTCTCAGTCTCAGCCCTCCCCTCTTCCCTCCGTTTCTCCCACAGTCCCACCTGTCAAAGATGTTAACCTAGCCAGGCGCTGGTGGCTCACGCCTATAATCCTAGCTACTCAGGAGGCTGAGATCTGAGGATCGCAGTTCAGAGCCAGCCAGGCTAGAAAGTCTGTGAGATTTTTTTTTTTGGGGGGGGGTCCAGTCATGGGCCTGAACTCTGGGCCTGGGCGCTGTCCCTCAACTATTCAGCTCAAGGCTAGCGCTCTACCACTTGAGCCACAGTGCCACTTCCGGCTTTTTTCTTTTTTGCTTATGTGGTGTTGAGGAATGGAACCCAGGGCCTCAGGCATGCAAGGCAAGCGCTCTACCACTGAGCCACCTTCCCAGCCCCAACTTGGCCATTTTCAAAATCTGATGATATTGTAGCTGAGTCTAGCCATCTACACTCCCCTCCAGGCCCTCTCTGTCCTCACCCTGCTAACATCTGTACCACAGCTCGCATGGGCTATACAGGCACTTGCTCACACTCAGTTCCAGCCTAGCCATCTATACTCCCCTCCAGGCCTTCTCCTCACTCTGCTAACACCTGCACCACAGCTCGCATGGGCTATACAGGCTCTTGCTCACACTCAGTTCCAGCCCCTTCAGCAGGACCAGGCGCTGTTCACTTAGGAGGCATCTTTCGTCAGCTAGGGTGAAAGGGGCACATTCCTCATAATTTGGATTCCCAGTGGTGCAGTTCATAAATACAAGGGAGGATAAATACTATTTGTATCTTGTTTACTTACTTTCCAAGATTATGAATTGATATTCATTCTAGGAAGGTGATGAATTAGTTATTTAAAAGACATAATATTGGGGCTGGGAAGGTGGCTCAGTGGGAGAGCGCTTGCCTTGCATGCTTGAGACCCTGGGTTCGATTCCTCAGCACCACATAATCAGAAAAAGCTGGAAGTGGCGCTGTGACTCAAGTGGTAAAGCACTAGCCTTGAGCTGAAGAGCTGAGAGACATCACTCAGGCCAGAGCTCAGGCCCTATGACTGACCAAAACAAAAAAGAACACCCATAATATTCTGCCAGGCATTGACTTACGCCTGTAATCCTAGCTTACTCAGAAGGCTGAGATAATGAGGATTGCAGTTCGAAGCCAGCTCAGGCAGGCAAGTCTATGAGACTCTTACCTCCAATAAACTGCTCAAAAAAAGTTTAAAGTTGGATCAAATAGTAAAGCACTAGCTTTGAGCAAAAAGCTTAGGGACAGCACTCAGGCCCTGAGTTCAAGCCCTTGGACTGGCACAAAAAAGTATCAGTGGCTCAACCTGCAATCCCAGCTGCTCAGTAGGCTAAAATCTGAGGATTGGCTGTTCAGAGCCAACCTGGACAGGAAAATCCATGATATTCATATCTCCTATTAACTAGCAAAAAGCTGGAAGTGGAGTTGTGGCTCAAGTGCTAGAGCTACAGCCTTGAATGAAAAAGTTAAGGGACGGTTTCCATGCCCTGAATTCCAGCCCTATTACCTGTGTGCCTGCCTATGTCTGTATAATCCCCTACTGGGCAAAGTTGTACATACCTGCAATCCCAATACTTAGGTGGCTAAAGCAAATGGATAACGAATTCATAGCCTTCTGACCCTGGATTATTTACATGTGTTTGATTCCATTACAGTTTCAATCTTTAGAGTCACAGATTGTCCCAGTTATAGCCTGTGGGTAGAATACTCTCAGCAAGTTACTTCCTGCCCAGATCTGTTGTGGAAGTTTTTAGAAGCCTTGGTTTCACTTGATATGAAGGGGCATTTAAGACCCCCCCCATGTGGGTACCACCTTGCCGATTGTCATCAGCCAGTTATCATTTTGGGTCTTTTCAGGAAATATCCGTGGATACAGTGTACTTGTAAGTACACATGCATAACTATTTCATGAGTTCACACAGATATTCCCAGTTCAAGTGAATGGTGACTGTATTTACACTCAATCTCTGCTGGTCCCATGTTTTTCTCTCCCCACCCATTCCTGGTTCATAGGTCTATGAGGTAAGGGCTCCAGCTGTTCTATAACAGCTTGCTTGTTTTATCCACTGTATGTACACGACAGTCTCAGAATAGCAGCATTCATGCCTCTATGTCCAGTTGTGGTGGAGAGTACTGTTAGAAGTGGGGTATTTTGGTTTTGTATTTTTTGTTTCATGGGGCTTACTCAGAGGCCCTGGGTGCTATCCCTGAATTCCTTTGCTCAAGGCTAGCATTTGCCCCTTTGAGCCACAGCTCCACTTCTGACTTTCTGATGGTTAATTGGAGATAAGTCTCCTGGACTTCCCTGCCCCAGCAGCTGGCTTGGAACTGTGATCCTCAGATCTCAGCCTCCTGAGTAGCTAGGATTGCAGGTATGAACCACCACTGCCAGGCTAGAAGTGTTTTTATATAACCCTAATTACCTCTACAATGTTTACCATGACTTGTTGGAGCTTCTTTCAGGATGAGCTCAAGGGAGTAATACCTGGTAATCTGGCTTGTTGAAAGATTTTATGTTGCCAGGCACCAGGCGCTGGTCATTGTCATCCTAGCTACCAAGGAGGCTGAGATCTGAGGATCACCATTCAGTGCCAGCCCAGGCAGGAAAGTCAGACTTTTATCTCCAGGAAACTGCTCAGAAAACCGGAAGTGGCGCTGTAGCTCAAGTGGTAGAGCACTGGCCTTGAGCTGAAGGGCTGAGGGACGGTGCCCAGGCCCAGAGTTCAAGTCCCACGACCAACCAAAAAAAAAAAAAATGTTCACAATATTTGAAGGTCAGTTTTGTTTTCTGGCCCCAAAGGTTAGTTTTATTGGGTATAAAAAATTGCCTCACATTTTTCTCTCTATATTAAGTTCAGTGGTTTTACATTTTGCTGTGGGTTAATTCTCAGTTTATACTCTTTCAATAAGTAATTCTAGGGGCTGGGAAGGCGGCTCAGTGGTAGAGTGCTTGCCTTGCATGCATGAGGCCCTGGGTTTGATTCCTCAGCACCACATAAGCAAAAGGCTGGAAGTTGTGCTGTGACTGAAGTGGTAGAGTGCTAGCATTGAGCTGAAGATCTGAGGGACAGCGCCCAGGCCCAAAGTTCAAGTCCCATGACTGACAATAAATAAACAAATCCAAATGTTTTTTATTTAGAAACATTTAAGAACATTTTCTTCCATTGTACTAAGTCATAATGTGTTTTGCATTCCATGTTAATTCACCTATCTTTAAAATCTTTGTTACTTTCTTTTTGGTACTAATGTTTGAATTCAGGGCTTCACACTTGCTTGCTCTGCTGATGCCTTACCACTTAAACCATGTCTCCAGCACTGTTTTTTGCTGATTATTTTTGGAGATGAAGTCTTTGACTCTTCTGCTTTGGCAGTGAGTCACTGGCGCCAGGGTTCACTATTAGGGCAACATGTATATAGCATGTGGCCCATTTTAACCATCTTTAGATAGGCAGTAACAGTGACGTTCATAGTGTTATATACTTTTATCACTACAATTTTTTTGTTTTGTTTTGGTCATGGGGCCTGAACTCTGAGCCTGAGGGCTGTCCCTCACTCAGCTCTTCAGCTCAAGGCTGGCACTCTACCACTTGAGCCACAGCGCCACTTCCAGCTTTTTTTATGAGGTGCTGAGGAATCGAACCCAGGGCCTCATACATGCAAGGCAAGCGCTCTGTCACTGAGCCACCTTCCCAGCCCCTCATCGCTACTATTTTTAGAACGTGTTCATCCCCAATTAGGAACCCTGTGCCCATTAAGAAATAGCTCTCAGGGGCTGGGAAGGTGGCTCAGTGGTAGAGCGCTTGCCTTGCATGCATGAGGCCCTGGGTTTGATTCCTCAGCACCACATAAATGGAAAAAGCCAGAAGTGGCGCTGTGGCTCAAGTGGTAGAGCGCTAGCCTTGAGCTCAAGAGCTGAAGGTCAGAGCCTAGGTCCAGAGTTCAGGCCCCACAACTAGCAAAAAAAAAGAAAAAGAAAGAAAAAAAGAAATAGCTCTCAGTACCTCTGTCTCCCAAACCTTGAGAGCATCAACTTTGTCTCTGAACTCACTGAGCTCTAGAGTATATGAATTAAGCAACCCTGTTCCAAAAATCTGAAACTTCCTGAGCCTTGACATGGTGCCACAAGTGGGAGATTCTAACCAGACCTCATGTGACCGGTCTCATGAGGCCACCCTAAAAGCAGTGTAAAAGGTTCTTGAGGCTGTGGGTATAAACTTTTTATGTCTCATGATATATATGAAAATATTCCCCCCAACTCTGAAATCTGAAATGCTGATATCAAGTTTTTCAGAAAAAGAACACTGAAATTATGCCAAATTTTAAGTCTTCAGAAATTTCCAAAGATTCATAGCAATTTGGCCAATTACTCTATGTATGTTGAAAGGGATATTTCTGGGACACTTTTTTTTTGGTCAGTTGTAGGGCTTAAACTCAGAGCCTGGGTACTGTCCCTGAGCCTTAAGGCTAGGGCACTACTGCTTGAACCACAGTGCCACTTCCAGCTTTTGAGTGGTTAATTGGAGATAAGAGTCTCACAGGGGGCTGGGAAGGTGGCTCAGCGGTAGAGCGCTTGCCTTGCATGCATGAGGCCCTGGGTTCGATTCCTCAGTACCACATAAGCAAAAAGACAAAAAAGCCGGAAGTGGCGCTGTGGCTCAAGTGGTGGAGCGCTAGCCTTGAGCTGAAGAGCTGAGGGACAGTGCTCAGGCCCAGAGT
>NW_012267345.1:2184762-2198917 GCF_000151885.1 Dipodomys ordii
AGTCTGTGAGATTTTTTTTTTTGGGGGGGGGTCCAGTCATGGGCCTGAACTCTGGGCCTGGGCGCTGTCCCTCAACTATTCAGCTCAAGGCTAGCACTCTACCACTTGAGCCATAGTGCTACTTCCGGCTTTTTTTTCCTGCTTATGTGGTGCTAAGGAATCGAACCCAGGGTCTCATACATGCAAGGCAAGTGCTCTACCACTGAGCCACCTTCCCAGCCCGTCTGTGAGATTCTTATCTCCAGTTAACCACCAGAAAAGTAGTATAGTGCTAGCCTTGGGCAAAAGGAGCTTAGGAACAGCGCCCAGGCCCAGAATTCAAGCTCCATGACCCAGAAAAAAAAATGCTGTTGACCTGTGTCCTGTCTCTTCGCTCCCTCCCCAGATGTGGACAGTGGCTACTACACAGTTAAGTTTGACTCGCTACTGCTAAAGGAGGCGGTGGTTGAGGGGGACAGCATCCTGCCCCCTCTGCGCACAGAGGGCCCAGAGTCCTCCGACTCAGACAGCGGAGATACAGATGACTCCAGCTATGCTAGAGGTATGGCAGCCACTTAGGAGCCAGAGGTAGAGAGTCAGGGTTTGGAGCAGAATAGGTGAGGTTAGCCCGGGAGAGATCCAGCTGACAGGAGTAACTGGGGAGCCACGGCAGAGCCCGGGACCAGAGGGTGTGTGGCAGGCCTGAGGCCACAGAGGCAGACACAACCCCCTGATCCAAGGTCCCAGCTACATTGTGTTTCTATGGATGAGCTGCATTTCGTCCAGGACCCAAACTTGCTACAGGCATGTTCTGTATGTCTGGCCAAGCACCAAGATGGCCTCAGATACCCAACAGAATCACAGGAGAGGGGAGGGACTGCAGGTGCTGGACTCAGCAGGGCGTCACAGAAGGTGACAAGTCCATGGACTTGTCAGTGGGCTGGGTCTTTGGTAGAGGGTAGCAGAAGTGATCCTTGCAAGTAGAAAGCGTATGTTCAGACAACCAAGGCAGAGATTTCAGGAAGGGAGCTTGTCAGCAGTGTCCAGCCCTGTGAGAAGTGGGTAAGGATGAAGGTAGAAGCCGGGCACTGGTGGCTCACGCCTGTCATCCTAGCTACTCAGGAGGCTGAGATCTGAGGATCGAGGTTCAAAGCCAGCCCAGGCAGGAAAGTCCGTGAGACTTTTCAATGAAAACCACCAGAACACCAGAGGTGGTGCTGTGGCTCAAGCAGTAGAGCACTCGCCTTGAGCTGAAGAGCTGAGGGACAGCGCCCAGGCCCAGAGTTCAAGCCCCACAACCAACCAAAAAAAAAAAAAGATGAAGGTGGAGATGTCCCCAGGATGTGTGACAAGAATTGATGGTCTTTGAACCCCGAATCTGTGGTGATAGAGACCTGAGGAAGTGAAGTTGGCTATCTACCCAGAGATACCTGGGAGGCCCCGCCTAGAAGCAGACCCTTTGGTACCATTGGCTGGAATCCATGGCACCCTGGGAGTCTTGGCTGAGCCACTGCTCTGTTTCCTGCAGTGGTGGAATCTACTGTCGACCCTGGAACCTGCAGTTCTGCGTTCGCTGGCTGGGAGGTACACACACGGGGCATCGGCTCCAAACTCCTTGCCAAGATGGGCTATGAGTTGGGCAAGGGTGAGTGTGTGCTGCCCTGAGGAGGGTGCTGCGGTAAGGCCCTGGGCTCTCGCAGCGCCAGTGGCAGCCTGCGTCTTCCTCAGGTCTGGGCCGACGCGCGGAAGGCCGAGTGGAGCCCATCCATGCTGTGGTGCTACCTCGAGGGAAGTCCCTGGACCAGTGTGCTGAGATACTTCAGAAGAGGACCAAGAGGGCTCAGGCCAGTGCCAGCAGGCCCCCACGGTGCCGGGGGGGCAGGGGAGGACCTCGGGGCCGCCAGCCTCCTCGGAATGTGTTTGACTTTCTGAATGAAAAACTGCAAAGCCAGGCTCCTGGGGTCCTGGAGGCTGGGGTGGACCCCCCCAGAAGGAAGAACAAGGACATGTACCACGCCACCAAGAACACGAAGCAAGCCCTGAGCCTGCAGCTCTTCCAGACCGAGGAGAAGATCCAGCAGACCCGCCGGGACATCGGGAGCATCCAGGAGGCTCTCAGCAGGAATGCTGGCCGGTATGTGTGGGGCCCAGCCCAGGGTGGAGGGTGGGCCTGGGAGGGCGGGGGCCCCAGGAGGTCTCGCTAAGCGGCAGGCCCTTCCTAGGCACAGCCTGGCCACAGCTCAGTTGCAGGAGAGGCTCGAGGGCGCCCAGAGGCAGCTGGGGCAGCTTCGAGCTCAGGAGGCCGGCCTGCAGCTCCAGCGACGGAAGGCTGACACCCACAGGAAGATGACTGAGTTCTAGAGGCCAGCGTGTGCCGTGGGTGGCGCCCAGCACCCTGGTGGGAAGACCACCGTCACCTAGTTCCCAGGAGAACCTCCGGAAGAGGGGCTGCCTGCCCCAGGCTGCTCCGTGTCTGGCCTCACTGACCTGAAGCGTTTGGGCAGTGCGGCGTGCAGATGGGCTGCAGGTCATTTCTGGACACTGTTCACCAAGCTCGACTGCCAGTGACTTGGGGAATCTCCTTAGCAAGGACATTAAAGTGATTTCATTACTGTGTCACTCAGTGAAGACTTGGCTTGCTGTGGGATGGGGAAGGAGAAGTGTGTGAGGAGGCAGGCTGGGTTGGAAGGATCCCAGGTGAGGACCCAGTGCGTCCCTTCTGTCCCCTCTCCAGCCACGCGGCTACCACTCACCAGCGCGAGCTCAGTGTGCGGGGACAGACACGGAGAGCACTGGTAGTCACGCGTGCGGCCTTCTTGGCCACCCTGACCATCCAGGTGATCTGTGCCGCCCTCCTCGGGAGTGAGTGTTTACCTTGTTGGGTAGGAGGGATGTGGGCTAGGTCAGAACAGTGCTAGCTGGTAACAGAATCACACCTAGACCCTGGCGGTGTAGCAGCCGGGGAGCAGCTGCAGGGAGGGTTGAGCCACTGCTGGGAGGCGCTCTGTGCCGGGCAGGAAATGAGGTGGGGCGCCAGCCCACACCCGCAAGGACCTCTCTGCTGCTACCGACTGTGGAGGACAAGCAGCGTTGAGGCTGTGGTAAGTGCAGCCCGGGCGGCCCCAAGCTCCCTGATGCCATCCAGCTGTGACCAGCTCCACTGAGAAAAGACAGGTCCTGGGGCTGGGCCGGGGCAGGGAGGAAGAGAGCCGTGAGGCTGTCAGTGGGTGCTGAGTGAACCGTCCTCCACCGTCCGTGCTGGTGATGAGGGGCTTACAGGCCTCCCCAGACGGCCATGCCTGGACCAGGTCGGCTCTAGCGGCGGCCTGTGCCTTGAGAGGCTTCCCAGTGCAGCCTTGGCCATGCTTCTGGCCATTGCTGTGGCCATACTCGTCAGCCAAAGGTCCAAGCAACGCCTTTCTTCACCAGGAGCCCTGGCTAGAGGAGGGAAGGTGGGCAAGAGCGCGAGGCCTGGGGCTGCTGGGTGTGTGCCTGGTACCTCGAGTGCCCCTTTCTCCCGCCCTTAGGTGCTCCCACGACAGGATGGGGCTGCTGGCGCCCCCAGCCCCGCCAGTCCTCTGGGTCCTAGGGTGCCTCTCCCTGCTCCTTTGGCTGTGGGCACTGTGCACAGCCTGCCACAGGTACCGCATGTTCATCCAGTCCAGGATTCTGGCTTAGGTCCTTGCCCAACAGGAGCTTTGCATGGACCCCTGTGCCGGGGCAGGGGTGGGGCAGGGCAGGGCGGGGCGGCATCCAGCAGCCCTGCCCCTGCTTTGTTTTGACCTGATGATGCTCTTGTCCCAGGAAGCAGGCTCAGAGGGGACCAGCTAGGCGTCCTGTCGTCATGATGCCGGTGGGAACGGTGAGTGCCAGGCCGTCCCCCGGGCCAGGGAAGGGCCCGCGGGGGACCCACCAGCATTCCTTACCCCCAGTCGCATCTGAGGCAGACCTACCTCTGCTCCCTCAGCAAGTCCGACACGAGGCCGCAGGAACTCCACCGTGGCAGACTCCACAGCACAGGTGAGCCTCGTGGGCGGGACCTGGGCAGGCTGGCTTCAGTCCTGAGGCCAGACCTGCTCCATCACCTGAGTGACCTCTGCTTGGCTCCACCCCCAGCCCCACGACCTGCCAGCACGGATCTGCGTCCACTGTGGCCAGAGATGTCCAGGGGCAGCACCAGACTGCAGGCCGCCGCCTCTCCCTTCCTACCGCAGCAGCTGCCCAGGACCCCTTCTGCTACCACAGCCGCCACCTCCACCGGCCCTGAGGACACCTACTCCAACGTGGGACTGGCCACCGTCCCCAGGGCCAGGCTAGCAGCCAGTCCTGTGCTGTGGGGAGAAACACAGTTGATGAGCTGTGCCCAGCTTGAGTCCAGGGCCAGATCTACAGCGGCCGAGCATGCCTGCATCCCGAAGAGCAAGGGTCCCCAGGAGCTGCATGGGGGGGCAGGGGTGACCCCCGCTGCTCAGGTAAAGCCGGTCTTGGTGGGATGGGGTGGATGGGACCCGTGGGGCCTTGGTAGTGGATCTTCATACACACACACCCCTCCGGTCTGCACATGCACACACCCACACACCCGGTCTGTTCCTTACCTCCCCCCCCCCCACATACACACCTGTCTGCTCCCCCCCCACACACACACACACATACCCCCGTCTGCTCCCTCCCTCCAGGATATCCTGTACTCGAAGATCTGCAAGCCTAGACACAGGGATCCAGGACTTACCCTAGGCCAGCCAGACCCTCAGGGTCAGGAGGCAAGTCCTGCCCCAAAGAGAGGCCTGGCACAGGAAGATGCCCCCCAAGGCCTGGGCATGGACCGAAGCCCCCTGGAAAATGTGTATGAGAGTATTCAGGAGCCGAGGCTCTGAGCGCCTCCACCCCGTCCCCTCGGTTAACGCGAGCAGGGCCTGTCCACAGGACACCAAGGCCTCCCGCCACCCTCCTCAGCCATGGACCTTCACCCAGAGGACTCCCACCTGCAGGGCCCATCCCAGGTCCACCAGCTCATCCAGATGGGCCTGCACTCTAATAAATCCCCACCACACAGATGCGTGTGCTTGCCTCATAGTCTGCCTCTTTGGGAGTATGGGGGGTTGAACCCACGGTCTCACGGTTGCAAATGTCCTTCTTCCTGAGCTTTGCCCACAACGGGGTCTTTACTTGGCTGGCCTTGAGCTTGTCTTCCTGCCTCCACTTCCCTGGTAGCTAAGATTAAAGATGTGCATCTGCTTGCTCAGCTTGCCTTAAAACCTAGGAGAGCTGGAATTAGTGTTGTAGAAGGTTTAGAGATGTTCCCTCCCTGCCTTGGGGTGGGTTCTTGTTCTGGGTGCCAAGCTCTGGTGCCTGACCTGTGCCCTTCTCAGGAAGAGTGGAGAGGTGGAGAGGCCAGCGCTTTCAGGAGGTTTCCAGGGCTGAAGGCAGTGCGGCCAGCCCAAGGTCAGACCAGACCCTGTGTTCTTTGAGGGAGGTTGGCAGTGCCACACCTGTGGCCTGGGGACTTGAAGGAGGTGCAGTCCCTGCCCCGCCAGGGCGCCCTCCCCACCAGGACACCCTGCAGGGAAGCTCCAGGCCCTAGTAGAGAGGCAGGCAGGGCCTGGGCCCCCTCCCCGGCCCAGGCAAGGCAGGGAGCAAGCCCACAGGGAGCGGGGCTGCCTGGGAGCTGACGGCTGCCTGGGAGCGGGCAGCTCGGCTGCCAGCCGGGCCCCCAGCAGCATGGAGGCCGTGCGAACCTGAGCCCTTGTGGGTCCGCGAGGTGTCCAGGGCGGTCGGCTGGGCTCTTCCCTCTTCCCGCAGTGGCTGCCGATGTGGAGTGCGGGCCCCTTGGAGCCACGGGGCTGGGGGTGCAGGAGCGTGTCGCTGTGTGCACACTTGGTGCACGTGTGTTGCTGTGCAGACTTGGTGTGCACATGTGTGTCACTGAGTGCATGTAGGTGTCGGTGTGTGCTCATGTCGCTGTGTGCACGTTCAGTGTGCACGCAGGTATTTTAGTGTGTACACATTTGGTGCATGCACATGTTGCTGTGCACATACATGTCACAGTGTCCACGTCTGCATTCTGTGTGCATTCACATGTCACTGCATGTACGTGTTGGTGTGTGCGTGTGCATGTCTGTGCACACTCGTGTGTGCATGCACATACGTGTTGCGTGTACACACGCATATATGCAGATTTCTGCCTTCCCTGCCCTCCCCACTAATGGCTCCACCAAGGAAGGACAGCTGCCCAGGGTCAGGAACCAGGATTCTGCACCCCCCCCCGGAACAGCAGGGGTGGTTGAACTGTCTGGGAGTCCCTGGGGTCCCACAGGCACCTCTTCCTGACCCAGAGGTTCCCAGCACTTGTGGCTGGCACCCAGAGCAAGCTGGGCTGACCTGCTGCAGCATGGTAGCTGCCTGACCTGAGCCCGGGGTCCCCAGGCTGGCTGCTGGCTGCCCTTTCCTCTGGGCCTCGCTATGCCCGCAGCTGCTGCTGCACAGCCCTAGTGTGTGGGAGATGGGGGAGGCCGGTGCCCCAGCGGCGCAGTTTCACTCCTGTCTGCTGTCTTCAGAAGCTGAATGGAACACAGAACCTAGGCCCCCAGCAGACCCCTGGCAGCCCCTGGCCATTTTCTGTAACTGGGCCGGCCAGGGGGAGGCCAGGCCCCAGAAGCCGCAGTCTCAGCCCCCGGCCCGGTGAGGTTCAAAGGTTAGCAGGACTCTGCCAGCCAGCGGGGACCCCAGGCCTACTCTACCCCCTTCCAGATGTTCTCGGCACCCCTTGCAGAGGCTAAAACTGCAGAACCCCAGGCCTGCGTGGACTTCCACCTGCGCTGTGCTGCCTTGCTGCCTTGGCCTTGCCTCACGGCTTCCTCCCTCCCTCCAAGGAGGCTTCTCACCTAGCACCGAGGCCGGCACCTCCCAGAGGCTCTCCCCTTCCAAACTCAGCTGAACCTGAACCGGGCAGCTCAAGAGCTAAGGACCGAGGAGGCCAGGGGGTGGCCAGCAGGCAGGCAGGTTCTGCCAAGCAGCAGGGCCCTCCCCAGGTTCCCAGAGCTCTGCCTGGAGCCTAGGAGGAAGACCTGGTGCAGGCAGCAGCAGCGGCAGCACAGCAGAGATGAGGGCTGGGACCCGGCGTGCTGAGGAGGAGGAAGGGGAGCCTGGGAAGCCCTCAGGGAGGAGGCAGCTGCGGTGGACTTGGGCCTACCTCAGCAGCCTGTGAGGTCGTGTTCCAGTGCCTGTGGTTTTGAGGTGCTGGCAGGTGCTGAGCCCGCGTCTGGATCAGCCTGGCACACGGGCTTGTGCTGGGGCGGAGGCCGGGCCAGGGTGGGGCCCCACTGGGGCGGCCCTGACAGGAGGCTGGCAGTCAGAGCAGGGTGATCGCTGAGGACTTCCACAGCACAGAGCTGGTGACTGCCTGGCCCCCACCCACCCAGGCTCAGGCCCGCACAGCAGCCCTGCCTGCCACGCTTCCTGCTAGCCCGACGTGTGTGAGGGTTGAGCCTGGGCACGCATCCATCCACTCCATGCCCCTGCACGTCCCCCAGGAAGCCCTCTATGACACCACGAAGTGCCAGAGGGGTGTGGCGGGGCCCTGGGACCTGTGGTGCTCAGCTGCTGCCATCACTCCCCCCCAAGCCCATCTCTGCTGCTGAGCCTGGCCTCCAACCGACGCGTGGGCCAGCGCGGGCCGGAGCCGGGCTGGAGCGGGCCGGAGCAGCGTGGGGCAGTCCACCTCCTCGGAGGTTTGTGGAGGGTTCCTGACACTCAAAATGCCTGTCGTGGGGCTTGAACGCAGGGCCTGGGCGCTGTCCCTGCCTTCTTTTCCCTCAAGGCCAGCGCTCTACCACTTGAGCCATAGCACCACTTCCGGTTTTCTGGTGGTTAATTGGAGCTTTCTGGCCCTGGCTGACTTTGAAGCACAATCCTCACATCTTAAGTCTCCTGAGTAGTTAGGATCACAGGTGTGAGCCACCAGCAGGAACCAGCCTTTTGCACCAAAGGCAAACCACACACCGCTGTCCCTTGGCCCTGGGGCAGCCAGCCCTGCGTGTCTCCGCCCCCTCCACACACTTGAAAGGGTGTTGATGGAATGGTGGTAGGCACCAGGCTAGAGTCACTGAGGAGTGTGTTGCCCAGACCCTAGGTCTAACAACTCATTTGCAAAGCTCAGCTGTCTTCATGGATGGACGTGGGCGGGGGAGGGGCATCTTCCCCCAGAGCTGAATCGGCCTCCTCAGACTGCGTGGGGCAGGGTGATGGGAAGCCAACGGTAACCAACGCATCTGAGCCACCTCCTCCAGGGTGAGGCCCCTGGGAAACACACAGCAGCCATCTGCTTGGAGCAGCCATTTCCGGATTTATTGAAAGCAATCGTTTGTGAGAATGTCTATGCTAATCCCGTCACAGAAAGGAAACCCACAGGCAGCCTGAGCACACAAGGCAGACAAGAAACAGAGACCCACTGGGGAAGGTGCTGTTCACCTGTCCTGTGGCTACAGAGAAGCAAGACAGCAGAGCTGTGATTTCCCGACTGATTACAAAAATCCTCCTCCCCAAATATTAAACACATCTTTAGTACAAACACAGGTTATAATTAATATAAAGTCATATAATATAGATTATCTCCAGAGAAAATCAACAATCTTCAAACACTGCCCTTTTTTGTCTATTCTATTTTTGTTGACAGGTTGAGAGCATGTTGAAAAAATAAATATTTCAGAAAAGCACACAGAGCACCCTCACTACAGAGGTTCTAAAGGGCTACATACAAAACACAACATAAAGACAACCACCATTAAATATGGCTTCTTCAGAGTTGCACATGTCACAGAATGAGCCAAAGTAAGATTATCTTTCATAATATTGCAAAAAGTTCCAGTTTTTTGCATTTTCTCAGGTTTTTTTAAAGGAAGATGTGCAAAGTTGGAAGCAAAGCTGTGATTTCTGAGTCAGGTCCCTGTGGAGTCCTGGCAGTGTCCTGTTTCCCCAAACCCAGAGAGGCCACAATACAATCTGGTCAGGACCCAGGGCTCAGTGGAAGAGTCCTGCGGCCCCCCCTACCCTCCCCCCTCCCGCGGGCCACATTCTCCATTCGGTGTCACAAACACCAAAACACAGACACAGGAGAAAATACAAAATGTGAAATGTAATCTACACATTTTTCCTCTTCATAAAAAAATATTTATTCGTTTGAATATTGATTAAAAAAAATCAGTCACGTAAACAAACAAACCCCTTCATTACACACTTTTCCCTCTGGACTCCTGAGATGGATATATTCATCTGGGTCTCTGAATCTCATACTCTCCAGTAGCAAACTGAGTGAAAACAAAGCTTTTCACTTGGCAAGCACCCAGGGAAGGAGTGGGACAGGAATTTGGCCCTTGGGCTTCAGTACAGTATTGGTTTTAAGGAATTGCCCCTGTGGCACCAACAGAGAACCCCCAGGAAGGAAGCCAGAGCAGAGCCCAACAGAGGACAGGCGTCCTGAGAGCAGAGGCTGAGCTGCCCTGGGAGGGCGGCCCGAGAGACGGGGCAGGTAGAAAGTCTAGAGACACTGACGGCAAAGGCCTGGGTTCCAAATGCATTTTATAAGAAAGTGTTTAGAAAAGGCATTTAAAAAGTGGGAGAAGGGTAGAAAGTTCTGAGAGCCCTGGAGAGTCTGGCAAGGCTGGAGGGAGCCAGCAGGAAGCTTTGTTGGTTTAAAAGGACTAGCTTTGCTGCCCAACTGGGAAGTGGCCCCGGGCCCCGGGCCGGGCAGGCGCGAGGTAAGCCTTGCAAGCTAGGTGAAGCTCTGGCTCGGAGGGGCTCTCGGCACCCTGAAGGATGCGTAGGCAAGCTGCCGGGCACGCTCTCTGGTATGGGAAGAAACAGTGGCTGACTTTATTCTTCAATAAAAACCCCGGTTCTTCCCCATGGCACAGGCCAGAAGGACAGCCACGTCCACCTGGGGCAGCCCAGACCCCTCGGTGGCCCTGGGGCAGCTGGTACTCAGGGAGACAGCACTGCACACAGCCACAGGGCCTAATGATGGTGCCTTGCCTAAAGAGAACAGGTGTGACACAGTAAAAACGCTGGAAAAAGTCGTTTGGCTGACAGTCTGAAAAAGAGGAAGACACTGGTCCCCACAGCGCTGTCAGCAGCCTGAGGGCCCTGCCAGGCTGGCAGCCAGCCTGCGCAGGGGACCTGTCTCCGTGGGACAGGGGACAGGGCAGGCGGCAGGGGGTCCCTGCAGAGGCCTTTGCTTTGTCACTCGGGAAGAATGGACGTGGGGAGAGCGCCTCTATGAATACAGCAAGAAGACTGGACAGTGAGCCAAAGGAGCCAAACGAAAACAACTCTATATAGTTTTGTCGTGAAAAATAATGCCAAACAAAATAATGTTCTGTAACTGCTTCGGTGTGCCTCTGCCCACGTGAGAATTTGGTTACCCGGGAAGGGAGGTGTGGCCGCACGGCAGCAGGGACGGCTCACCTCCAGTGTTAGCAGCGACAAGGGCAGAGCCTGCTCCGGCCCGGCCCGGGGTCAGCCAGTGCCCAGGGAGGATGAGAAGTGCTTGGAGAATGGAGAGTTGAGGCCCACCCTCCAGAACCTTCCAGAGGCTGCAGCCCCTCACCCTACCGGCTGGGGGTGAGGCCGCTTCCACCAGAGAGAGCACCTGGCACCTGGGCCTCCAGTGGGCGTCTGCAGCCATGTAGTGTTAAGCACCAAAGCGTGGAGGTAAAAAGATCACAGGGCTCTGCACATGGGACCTGGATCCTACAGACAGGCTGCCTCCGGTGGCAGGAGCCGAGGAGAGGGGCTGCTGCACCGGGCGCAGACACAGCCGGCGGAGCAGGGCTGCTAGGAGCGGCAGGCAGATGCAGCTCAGACATATATGGAACTCAACGTCCACTCGGGCCTGTGCCCTGCAGATCTGCCCTAACCGCGGCCAGGCCGCAGAGCCGCCGGCACCCCAGGCGAGCAGGCCGCCGAGGGCAGATGCCCCGGTACACGCCCTGGCCCAGCCCTGCCTGCACACCTGCACACACCTGTGGGGACGGGGAGCACGCAGACTCCTGCGCCCACACCCACCGCACCCCTGCCCACGCCCAGGGCTCCCGGTGGGGCGTGTGGGTGGGGCGGGGCCCGGGAGAGGGCCTGACCCGGCCCCCCGGTGAGCAAAGACCCACGAGACGCACACATAGGTGGACGGGACGAGGCAGCTGCCAGCCGCCCTTCGCAGGCGGCTCTAAGGAGCCCAGGCGAAGTCCTGGCCGGGCTCTGTGCAGGGGCTGCGGGGCCCCCGCGGCGAGTCCCCGTCCTCCTGAGCCAGGCCCCCGTCGCCCTTCCACTTGGCCGTGTCCTCGTCCAGCTCCTCCTCGCCCTCCCCGCGCGGGTCCTCGGGGTCCTCCAGGTAGACCCCTCTGCCGGCAAACAGGGCCTCGGGGGAGCCCGCAGGGCTGCCGGCGCTGCGCCCCAGCGGCGGGGCCACGCCCCGGCCCGCACAGTCGGTGCACACGCCGTGGCGCCGGGAGCCATGCTTGATGCCCACGCTGGCCGCGGACATGAACACGCGGCTGCACACCTTGCACACGTACTTCTTGTCCTTACTGTGGACCTGGGGGACAGGCAGGCAGCAGAGGTCAGGACCCTCGGCCCGCAGCGGGGCCAGGCCCCACGCAGGCACGGGAGGAAGAGCCCTTGGCTCGCCCTTGGGTTGGAGACCTTGGACTCCCGCACCAGCCTCGGGACCTGCCCAGAACTGCAGGAAACGCAGAGGGAGGGAGGCTGGGCACCAGGGGCAGCAGTGACCCCACCACCTCTAGCTGGATCAGGAGTCAGGATGTATTTGCCTGGGAGCGCGTCCTCATTGCCCTGCTGGACCCCTCCACCACACAGGCCACACGGCTGCTCCGGAGCCCCAGCCACTCACCCCACACGGGGGCAGAGGAGCTGGCCTGGAGGCCCAGGTGAAGGCCCAGTTGGGAAGACAATGCTGCCTGCCTGGGGGAACAGCAGGGCTGGGAGTGCAGCAGCTGGAATCTTCCAGAACATGTCCTGAGGGACGGGGCAGCAGGGGGCAGAGGACTGAGAGTGAAGGGCAGCCGGGTGGGGAGGCTCACACCTGTAATCCCAGCTACCCGGGAGGCGAGGCTCAGGAGACCACAGTGCCAGGCAAGCCCGGCAAAGGGCTCATGAGACCCTATCTAGAGCAGGAAGCTGGGCGCGATGGCGTCTGTGACCTCAGCTGCGTGGGAGGCCTAGAGAGAGGGCACCGGGCTGTCCTTGGAGCCCCTCACCAGTGCCAGACGGTGGGCCAGTCACTCGCCTGACCGAAGCGTGCTCAGGAAGAAAGCCGGAAGGGCAGGTACAGAGACCATGGCAACCTGTCGCCAGGCCCCCGGGGGGCTGGGGAGGCTGGGGAGCAGCCGCTGGACCAGGCACTGATCGCTCACACCTATCATCCTAGATATTCTGGAGTCTGAGAGCCGAGGATCCCAGTTCAAAAACCAATCTGGGCAGACAAATCTGAGCAACTCCTGTCTCTAACCAGCAAGGAGCCAAAAGCGGAGGTGTGGCTCAGATGCCATCTGTGGGTGGAAACGCTGAGTCCAGGCTTCTAGCACGGGAGGGGAGGCAGCTACAGGTCCTGAAGGAGCTCCCTGTGCCAGCAGTGAGGCAGGGAAGCGGTGTGGCCAGGCCCGTGGGCCTCAGAACCGCCTGCAGGCAGAGGCCCAGAGGAGCCACGGGAGGATGCTCACAGACCCTGCTCGCACGACCCTCCGCTCTCTGCTCACCTTCGGGGAGTCACGATGCCCTCCAGGCCCGCCGTGAGTTGCAGGCTGAGGGTCCTGAAGCACACCTGTCCTCCAACAGGACTAGACTGTTTCCTGAGGCACCGTTCTGCCCTGGCCTGGCTGAGGTAGAAGGCACCCTGACGTAAGGCTAGGAGATACGGTTCTCCCTGACTAGGAAAAATGCCGCTCGGTTCAAACACCATGGCTGTGGCTCAAACAAACAGCACATGGGGAGCGAAAACAACGGAGGCCTTGGGCTGGGCCTGGCCGGGTCTGGCCGCTTCCTTGTGTGGACCAAAGCCCTTCCTAGGGCTCCTCTTGTTCCCCACGTCCCTGCCCTGCAGGGGAGGGGTGGGGAGGTCCACGGGTCTGTCCTGGGACCCCCTTGAGGCTGGGGCCAGGCTGGGGGACTTGACCAACAGCCCTAGGGCACAGAATGCCAACAGGGCGGGCTGGTGCCCACTGCAGGGAGCATGCACAGACCCTCAAGGGGAGATGGAGCCCACTGGGCTGGAAAAGCAGAAAAAGCGAAGCAACTAACCCTGAAGCAGAGGGGGACAGACTGGACTGGGGGCCCGGGGACGCTGGGACCAGGCAGTTCGGCCTTCGGAAGGGTGAAGAACGTGCCTTGAGACTCGCTCACCCTGACCTGGGTCTGCAGGTCGGCCTGGCCACCTGCAGGTGGGCCCCAGGCTGGTGCGCACAGGGGCACGGTTGCACCTCTCGCCCTCCCTGGAGGCTGTGACGGAGCGGAGACGCTCCCGCCCATCCCCTGGCCACGCACTGTCCGCCTCACGCCGGCACGCCGCCTCTGCTCCTGTGCTCTGCCCCCCCCACCCCGGGTACTGCTCAACCATTCTCTGTTTATTTCCCTGCCGTCTAAGAAAATCCATCCTTCAACACGCGTGACCTGTCAAACTGCCTAAGGTGTTGAACCTGAGTGACCGCCAGAGCAGGGCCAGAGTAGAGCCACGCTCCCGGGGCGGAGATGCCGGCCAGGCGGGGGTCCCAGAGCAGGGGCAGAGTAGAGCCACGCTCCCGGGGTGGAGGGCCGGCGGGCGAGGGTCCCAGGCAGGCTCCATCTTCCCTCCACAGAGCAGGTCCCATTTTGGGGGCTCCCACTCGGGTGCTGCCCCTCTGCGCCTCCCCCGCTGCTCCCCTCGGCCCCACTCACCAGCGTGTGCCGCTTCATGTGCTCACGGCGCGTGAACTTCTTCCCGCAGATCTCGCAGGGGTAGGGCCGCTCGCCGGTGTGGGAGCGCATGTGCCGCTTCAGGATGCACTGGTGCATGGCCGAGAAGCTGCAGTACGGGCACTTGAACTTCTTCCTGATGACTGCGAACTCGTTCACTGCAAGACAGCGGCCGGGTGTCAGCGCCACCGTGTGGCCAGGAACCGTCTCTGCCTCCCCA
>NW_012267345.1:2200452-2205524 GCF_000151885.1 Dipodomys ordii
TTGGAGATAGGAGTCTCACGGTCTCTCCTGCCCAGGCTGGCTTTGAACCGCGATCCTCAGATCTCAGCCTCCTGAGTAGCTAAGATTACAGGCGTGAGCCACCAGCGCCCAGCAAAACTCGTATTATTCAAACCATGGTTTTAACCACACTTCCTCTCAACGTCTGGGTCTAGCGTAAAGTATTAGAAGACTATGTCTGAACATTTAAACCATCTCCACTTCTGGACTGCCGGACACAGTGCATTGCTGACGCCCCTCGCCACCTTGCCAGAACCTGCCCCTGCCCTTATGCCCAGCTCCTGTGGCCAGCCCCAGTGTCTCAGGGCTGCCAGGATCCCAGGGAGGCTGGGCCTGCCCAGGTGCTCATGCTGGGTACCCAGGTAGTGAGGGTGAGGGGCACATGGCGAGCAGGGCACTCACCGCAGGAGAAAAGTAACACAAGCCGTCTGCACCTGACATCTCCCAAGAGGGATGACCTGTAGCCAGACAGCAGCAGCTCACATCTACCATTCTAGTGACTCAGGAGGCTGAGATCCAAGGACCAAGGTTCAAAGCCAGCCGAGGCAGACAGATCTAAACCTCCGATCTTCAAATAACTAGTAAAAAGCCAGAACTGGAGGCATGACGCAAAGGTTAAAGGGTCCACTGTGAGTGAAAAAAAAGCCAAGTGAGAGCTCAAGGCCCTGAGTCTAAGCCCAGTACCAGCCAAAAACAGACAGACAGACACAAGGGGGGATCCAGGCTCTTCCGTGGTCTGCTTTGCGGTCTGCCTCAGCCCACACCAGACAGCCAAGTGTCCCCTTCCTTGCTCTGCTACCTCTTCCACCGCAGACACCCTGCTCAACCCATGCTTCCCGGGTTTCAAGCTATCAGACCTAAAATGAGCTTTTACATTACCTTCTTTTTTTTTCCCGTGTTGGTCTTGGCCTTCAACTCTGGGCCTGGGCACTAGCCCTCAGCTCTTCAGCTCAAGGCCAGCGCTCTAGCACATGAGCCACAGCGCCACTTCCAGTTTTCTGGTGGTTTATTGGAGATAAGAGTCTCACAGACTTTCCTGCCCACACTGGCTTCAAACCTGGATTATCAGATCTCAGCTTCCTGAGTAGCTAGGATTACAGGTATAAACCACCAGTGCCCAGTTTTTAAAAACAATTTTTGTTGGTGGTGCACACCTGTAATCTTAGGTTGGAAAATACTGGGGTTGGGGAATCATGAACTAGAGGCCACTCTGGGCTCCATAGCAAAACTGTCTCCAAACAAACAAGCAGACCTGGGTCTGCCACTGTTAGAGCAGCACCAATGCCAGTTCACCTCCTAAACACTGAGTCTTACAAACCCACATGAGGACAGGGGGCCAGCAGCTCACACCTACAATCCTGCCTATTAAGAAGCTGAGGCCTAGCTGGATGCCAGTGCCCACGCCTATCATCCCAGCTGCTCAAGAGGCTGAGATCTGAGGATCCCGGTTCAAAGCCAGCCCGAGCAGGAATGGCCATGAGACTCTTAGTTCCAATGAACCACTCAGAAAACCAGACGTGGCGCTGTGGCTCAAGTGGTAGAGGGCTAGCTTTGAGCTGAAGAGCTGAGGGGCAGCGCCCAGGCCCAGAGTTCAGGCCCCACGACAAAAAACAAAAAAAGCTGAGATTTGAGGATCGCAGTTGGAAGCCAACCCAGGCAGACAAATCCAAGACTCCTATCTCCTATTAACCAGCAAAAAGCTAGAACCAGAGGAATGGCTCAGTGGAGGAGCACTAGCCACAGATGAAAAGGTCAAGCAAAAGAATGAGGTCGTGGGCTAGGTATGTGGCTCAGTGGTAGAGTGCTTGCCTAGCACACAGGAAGCCCTGGATTCGATTCCTCAGTACCACATACACAGAAAAAGCCAGAAGTGGTGCTGTGGCTCAAGTGGTAGAGTGCTAGCCTTAAGCTAAAGAAGCTTAGGGACAGCGCCCAGGCCCTGAGTTCAAGCTCCAGTACTGGCAAAAAAAACCCCAAAATAACAACAAAAAAACCTATGAGGTCTTGAGTTCAAGTCCTAGTACTGGCATAAAACAATCCACAAAAAAGAGTAATTCACATAAACTGAAAAATACACAGGATCATGAAGCTTAAACAGGTGGTCTCATGGTGGGCCCTAAAATCTGGATGCGGTGTTGTTTGGACGAACTAGGCAAGCTTAATGGATCCCCGAGGAGCAGGCTGCAGGCCCTCTGGACCTGGCTGTGAGGACGGCACCCAGCAGCTCCACGTGGGCAGGAGCACCGCCCCACCAGGGACCCATCCCCGGAGCTCACAGCTCGTCCTCGGTCCCTCAGACAGCAGCGCTGCAGGTTCGCCTCCCTCCAGGACTGCTGGTGCCATGTGCTGGAGTGGCGCCTGCTGGACACAGAGGTGTCTGCACACCCCCCACAGCCAAGAGCCTCTCTCCACTTCCGGGGTGGGAGTGGAGAACCCTTGGTCCCTGCTCTAACTTCCCAGGCAGGTGCCAGTAGCCAGGGCAGTCCCTATGTTAAAGTGATTCGGATTTAAACCCGCTGACCCCTACACACCTAATGAAGTCGGCTTGCGTCCTGCCCTCTCCCCATAGGCTGGGCCAAGGCTGAGTAATGTTGGAATCAACCCCTCCCCTCTTCCCCTCCCCTACAAACTGGCCTCAAACTTAGCATTCTCTTGCTTCAGTCTCATGTGTGCCATGTCTAGTCCTTCGATTTCTTTTTCATTATGCTGCTGAGAATGAACAGTGGGCCTGGGCTGGGCAAGGACATGCCCAGAGATCTCGGGGGAGAGGGGGCTGGCCGCCACCCGAGCTTCCAGAAGCACTGGAGACAGCGGTAATGTGGACCCCTTGCGCGCTCTTACTCTCAAATCCAGAGCCAAGTACAGACGCCCAGTGAACAAGGGGGCTGCACCCTTCGAGCCAAAACACACTGGGTGTGCCCAGCCTACCAGACGCGGCAGCTGAGCAGCACGGCGGCAGCGCTGGCTGTCCACCCAGGAGCTCGTGGCTGGCGGAGCTGGGACTGCAGCCGCCGGCCAGCAGCGAGGCCCAGCACAGGATGGAAGTCTGAACTTTTGTTTGGGCCAGTACTGGGATTTGAACGCAGGCTCACACATTTGCTAGGCAGGCACTCTACCCCACGAGCCCTGCCCAGCTTAGAATTTGATCCTATGTATGCGGCTGTCAGGCAGGGGTACGCCACCACGTCTAGCTTTCACTGGCTGAGGTAAGGGCCCATGAGCTTTTGCCCTGACTGCCCTCAGCCCTCCATCCCAGCCACTGTGAGGGAGGAGAGGGCGTCAGGTGTGAGGTGCCACACAGTCGGGGAGCCATAAAGTCCCAGCCCAGCTACGTCGTGCAGCCAGCCGGGACCGCTGTGTGACGCGTCATGGATCCTCACGCTACGTTTGTAGATCTTATTTTGTGTTATTTACTTTTTTGTGGTGCTGGGAAAAAAATGACACCTTTTACTTTGTATCAAATTATTTCTTCTATTCCAGGTTTGTTGAAATGTTTTTTTTTTTATCACAAATGCTACTAATTTTCAAGAATGTTTTCTGTATTGGGGTAAAAGGTGTTTTTTGGGTTTTTTTTGGGTCTGGTTGTGGGGCCTGAACTCTGGGCCTGGGCGCTGTCCCTCAGCTCTTCAGCTCAAGGCTAGCTAGCGCTCTACCACTTGAGCCACAGCGCCACTTCTGGCTTTCTCTGCTTATGTGGTGCTGAGGAATCGAACCCAGGGCCTCATGCATGCAAGGCAAGCACTCTACCACTGAGCCTCCTTCCCAGCCCTAAAAGGTTGTTTTTTTTCCCCCTCCTTTAGTCTGCTGCTGTGATGTTCAAATGTCCGGCTGACCTCGTGTTCCAGACACATTTGCACCTGCCTGAGATAAGGGCCATGCTTCTCCCTGCGGAGCCCAGCGCCTAGAGCTCTCCTTCCTGGGAGGCCCGGTAGGGGTAGGGACCAGACAGGCAAGGTGCCTGCTTAGTCCCTGAGCAGCTCTGATAGTGGCTGACCCTCTTTATCCCATTAATGTTCTAAGAATTCACTAGTAAAGCCAGAGGGCTGAGGGTCCGTGGGAAGCTTTCAGGTCTTCAGTAAACCAGAGCCTGTGGACTTCTCTTCCTCTCTGCTCCCGTTTTCCCCTTCTCTCCAGCTCAACCGATCTACTGGCATAAGGCTATCAACCATATTCTCTTAGTATCTTTCCAATATTTGTAGGATCTGTAGTAATGACTTTTCTACACCTTTGATCGGTAAATGGTGCTTTCCTCTTGGTCACTTTTGACCATTTGTCAGTTTTATTGTCAACACACAAGCCTTTGGCACTGTTCGTTTTCTTTTGTCAGTCTTGGGTCTGAACTCTGGGCCTGGGCACTGTCCCTCAGCTCTTCAGCTCAAGGCGAGCGCTCTACCACTTGAGCCACAGCGCCACTTCCAGTTTTCTGAGTGGTTTACTGGAGATAAGAGTCTCATGGTCATAGGAAGGGGAAACAAAGGAGAAGGCAACAATGCTTGATAAGAAATGTACTCATTATCTTGTGCATGTAACTGTAACCCCTCTGTATGATATTTTCACAATTAAAAACAAAAAAAAGAGTCTCACAGTCTTTCCTGCCCTAGATTTGAACCTCGATCCTCAGATCTCAGTTTCCTGAGTAGCTAGGATTACAGGCGTGAGCCACCGGTACCCAGCTTCCCTAACTTTTATTGCCTGGGCTGGCCTCAAACATCAATCCTCCCAATCTCTGCCTCCCAAGAAGCTGGGATTGCAGGTATGAGCCACTGAATCAAACACTTTCTTCTTTGTACAGGAACTTTAGACCTACCTTCCTTCCTTCCTTCCTTTCTCTCTCTCTCTCTCTTTCTTTCTTTCTGTCATGGGCTTGAACTCTGGGCCTGGGCGCTGTCCCTCAGCTCTTCAGCTCAAGGTGAGCGCTCTACCACTTGAGCCACAGCGCCACTTCCGGTTTTCTAGTGGTTTATTGGAGATAGGAGTCTCACGGTCTCTCCTGCCCGGGCTGGCTTTGAACCGCTATCCTCAGATCTCAGCCTCCTGAGTAGCTAGGATGACAG
>NW_012267345.1:2206449-2216148 GCF_000151885.1 Dipodomys ordii
CTACCACTTGAGCCACAGCGCCACTTCTGGTTTTCTGGTGGTTTATTGGAGATAGGAGTCTCACAGTCTTTCCTGCCTGGGCTGGCTTTGAACCTCGATCCTCAGATCTCAGCCTCCTGAGTAGCTAGGATGACAGGCGTGAGCCACCAGTGCCCGGCTGAATTGACCCTTTTGTTTTTTCCTTTAGTTTTCTGGGTCTGCCATTTATAAACAGCAAATAGTTTAGTCTTAGTGCTTGGAGGGTAAGGATGGGGACTGCTTCAGTCTAAGAGTTCAAGGCCAGCCTGAGTAACATTGTCTCAAAAAAACACCCTGATTTTTTTGGGGGGTGTCTAGTCACTTGTAATAGGATAGGGTTTGTTTTAGAGACAGGAACCCACGGCCTGCTCCACCTACGGAGCGAGGCAGTTACGGGGCGTGAAAGAAGTGGCCGAGGCCTGGATATTCTTCCCATTTGTCCTTCATGTTTCTGTCCCTTCCCCTGTTCTTCCCTCTTTCAAGTTAATCAGGCATCACCGTTCTTCTCTTCACAAAGCTGCCATACTTGGGCAGCCCCTGCTCGCTGTGAGGGTGCCGTGCCGTCACCTGTGCTTTCGGTTTTTATGTCAAAACTCTAGGAACCTGCACAACCGGTCCCGCACTTCCTTCCTTCGTGCTCTGACTCCTTGAGGAGGCGAAGCGGTCCCGGGCTGGGTGTCTCTTCTCCAGAGTGCCCCTCACTGCCCGCGGGGGAAGCAGCGCTGTCTCCAACTGGAGACTCTGGTACGCAACAGCCACAAGCCTCGATGTCCCCTCTTCTGTGACTGCTTTTAGGATTCTTCTTTTTGTCTTTGGTTTTTAAGTTTGGCCATGATGTACCTAGGTGTTGTTTTCTACTCTTGTTTTGGCTGAGTTTGTGTGTGTGTGTGTGTGTGTGTTCACTGACATCCTTTGTTGGTTGTGAAAAATTCTGAGTTGCTATCTCTTCCACTACTGTCTCTTCTCCCCTACCTTCTGAAACACCGCCTGCACGTGCATTTGCCAGGCCTCGTGCTTGACTCCATCCTCTTCCCTCCTCTGTGTTTTTAACACAGAGTTCTGCCATCTGCTCCAGCTCATCACCTTACCTTCTGGTGCCTTCCAACATGTCCAGACTGCTCTCAAGCTAGCCACTGAATCCTTAATTGCAGATGTATTTTTAGGTCCAAAATGCCCACTTGATTCTTCTCCTTCAGATTCTCTTGAAGTCCTCCATATCTTTTTTCATCTATCTTGTCCTTGTCTTTATTTTGCTAGTGTCTGCGACCGTTCCTGGTGGCTCAGGCACTGGATCTTGATGGTGAGCACATGCGGTGACCTCCCATCAGATGCTGGACACTGTGGATGGAAATGCACAGGCAGTTCGGAACAACGTCTTCTCCTGAAGACAGCGAAGACTGGGTTTCTGTAATACTTGTTCTGCCTCTGGGGGCAGATGGACCTGCACAGCCGCCTTTTATGATTGAAATCATGCTTTCAGGAGAGATTAAATCATACACTTCATTTTTCTTGCCAGTCCTGGGGCTTGAACTCAGGACTTGGGCACTATCCTTGAGTTTCTTTTGCTCAAGGCTAGCACTCTACCACTTGAGCCACAGCACCACTTCTGGATTTTTCTGTGTATGTGGTACTGAGGACTTGAACCCAGGGCTTCATGCATGCTAGGCAAGCACTTTACTACTAAGCCACATTCCCAACCCTAAATAATATACTTTTTTTGTCCATCATGGGGCTTGAACTCTGGACTGGGCGCTGTCCCTCAGCTCTTCAGCTCAAGGCTAGCACTCTACCACTAGAGCCCCAGCGCCACTCCCAGATTTCTGGTGGTTAATTGGAGATAAGAGTCTCACACACTTTCTCCAGGCTGGCTTTGAACCATGATCCTCAGATTTCTCTCCTGAGTAGCTAGGATGACAGGCATGAGCCACCAGCACCCCGCTAATGATACACTTTTGAAAAACTGAAAAAATCAATTCTTGAACCATGTATTTTTAATGAAATCCTTCTTTAAAAAGTCCAATGAAGTATGGGAAACAAAATCTAAACAGCCCATTCAAGATTTACATGTTGAATAGCTATGCCATTTTAGAGGAAATAATGTCAAATGTAGCAAAGAAACACGGCCACCTTGTTTTCTGTATCCATTTCCTTTAACCCCACCACAACCCATTTCCCTCAGGGCCTGTGGAAATTGTCTAAATTTTTAAATTGTTTTCAAAATTCAACCAAAGTCCCTTGGCTAAGAGCACCAGATGTCTCTACAATGCAGCCTGCACGCGACTCCCCAAGCACCGCCACTGGACCCTGTTTTAGACAACAAAGGCCAGCAGCTAATAGCCTCTAGTGCCACATCTCCTGGCCACCCAGGGCTTTCCAGGCCCTCCAACCTTAGGCAGACTCATCCTGCCTTGTGTGTCTGAGCTGCAAAAGTGAGCAGATGCATGGTGATCAACAAAGAGAGAAAAGAATACATTTAAATGGATAGGTCCCAGTGTCTGGGACCGAGGGGCTGCGGGGTCCATGGTGGTCACTGGTCATTAACCCCCAAGGAGCAGACATCTGCACAGGGGAAAGAGCCACAGACACCAGCACTCACAAAACCATAGCTCAGAAGACCTTTATAGAGCCGGGCGCCAGGGGCTCATGCCTGTCATCCTAGCTACTCAGGAGCCTGAGATCTGAGGATCGCGGTTCAAAGCCAGCCCAGGCAGGAAAGTCCGTGAAACTCTTATCTCCAATAAAACACCAGAAAACCGAAAGTGGCACCGTGCCACAAATGGTAGAGTACTAGCCTTGAGCTGAAGAGCTGAGGGACAGCACCCAGGCCCAGAGTTCAAGGCGCACGACAAGAAGGAGGAGGAGGAGGAGGAGGAGGAGGAGGAGGAGGAAGAGCCTTTATAGAAAAGCACCTAATCACCTTCAGGCCCAAGTGGCTGCCCTGTTGAGAGCCCTACTCCTCCAGGAAGGGAGGCTGGAGACAGGCTGCTCCTCCGTCGTCAGTTCACTCTCCACCCAGACAAGCCGTGAGGGTGGTGTACGGACACTGAGGACCCGTGGACAGGATGGGGCCAGCAGGGAGGCGCCTTGCCCCAGATCCTGCTCCCCTGCTGGAGAGCAGCTGGCCATTCCGGAGCCTCACAGGGCTGGGCTTGTGCTGCCTGGGGAAGGCCCCCTGCGGCCCCCAGCCACCTGCTCTGTGGAAGTGAGCTGGCACCCAACCGTTTGTGCCACTAAGACAACAGACACAATGAAGCCATTTTGAGCAACTGGACCTTTGCCAGCACCACGCGCAAGGTGGCTGCGCTTGGTCCTCATATTCTTGTGGCAAGTAGCACGATGGCTGCCTCTCTCTGACCCTCCGTGACCCCAACGGCAAGCCACTGTGACCCCCCACTTGGAATCTGTGTGTGCCTAAGCTCTGCTTTATGGGCATGACCGCACTGCAGCACGGAGACCCCCACTCGGCTCTGCGATCACCCCCAGCAGGCACGCTCACCGGAGACATCCCGGACTGGGTCTGAGTGGCTCAGCACAGCCCTAGCGCTGTACAAGGCAACTAAGCCTGGAATGGAAAGGTGCCCACAGAAGCCCGTTCCGCCTGGGGAGGGGCAGTGGTGGAAGCGTTTCCAGCCCAGCGTCACTGACTTAGAGCACAGCCTGGAATGGAAAGGTGCCCACAGAAGCCCGTTCCGCCTGGGGAGGGGCAGTGGTGGAAGCGTTTCCAGCCCAGCGTCACTGACTTAGAGCACAGCCTGGAATGGAAAGGTGCCCACAGAAGCCCGTTCCGCCTGGGGAGTGGCAGTGGTGGAAGCGTTTCCAGCCCAGCGTCACTGACTTAGAGCACAGCCATCAGCACCTGCGGCCAGGCCACCCTGGGCTGGGTGGGCACGGCCAGGCCTAGGGAAGGTGTTGGAAGGGAGCACCTGGCATCCCTAACAGGATCACACAGAGCCAGTCAGAGAAGACTGCCCCGCCCAGCGCCCAGGTCACCAGAGACTAGACTCAGACGTCTGGTATCAACTGCCAGATGGGAGACAGCTGGACACAACTTGTACCACCAGTGCTTTGCCAGCTTGCACTCACCTGGCCTCGTCCAGCCTCTACAAAGACAACTGGTCAGTGGCCACCTGCCGCCAATCCCAAGGAGCAGACTCGAGAAGAAGCTACTCGCAGAGCGTCAGTACCCGAAGCTGCTACGGCTGGGCAGATCCTGGAGGAGCCCCTGGCTCACGGCAGGTTCCAGAGCACATGGATGCACTTCCTGGGGCACAGGCTGTCCCTTGGCCGCAGCCCCCATGGCTTCAGAGACAGAGGCTCCGGCAGGGCAGGGCACGCTGACCGAGTCTGCGATCCTCAGAAACACACCGCAGACCCCCGGCCGGAGCCACCAGAAGTGACCATCCCACTTAGTTTCAGGAATTGGCATTTTTAACCTGTATGAATCAAACACTGTGCTTTTTTCTGCTAAGGGCTATTCAGATATTTGTAACACCCATCATAGACTACACAAAACCATCAATGCAGGAAGTTAAAAGTAGAGGAGAAGCTTATTTGTCCTGTCACATATGAAATGATTTCACAGGCCTTGTACAGCCTCCACCTATATGGGGAAAACCCTGAAAACAAAATCAGAGAAATGTCAACATCTTTATTTTGGACAGAATCCTGGGCTGCCAAGGCTGGTCTTGAACTTTGTACCTTACAGAAATATTTCATTTTATTACTTGTGTTTTTATTGGTCATGGGGTTTCAGTTCAGGTCCTGAGCCCTTTCCCTGAGGTGTTTTTGCTCAAGGCTAGCTAGAGCTCTACCACTTGAGCCACATCGCCGCTTCAGGTTTTCTGGTGGTTAATTCATGGACTTTCCTGCCTGGGCTGGCTTCAAACCATGATCTTCAGTTCTCAGCCTCCTGAGTAGCTAGGATCACAGATGTGAGCCACCGGTGCCCAGCCTTAGAGAAATACTTTAAATGAAACAAAACAATTTAGCTTTCTACACGTCATGTCATTGTAATAGTGAAGCGAGCATTACTAAAAGCCAGTGCCTTTGCTCACCCAGAAGGGTGAGCGGAGGGTGGAGGAGGGGCTGGAGGGAACAGGAGAGCGAGGCCCTCAGGCCAGGGCTGCTCCAAGCCTGTCAGAACACAGTGAACACAGAGTTCACGGCCCTATGTCCACGGGAACTTGCTCAATGGAACATCATGAGGCTCCGTGCGGAGCTGGTTCCGGGTGCCTGGGATGGGACTGGTGGTCCTCAAGTACCACCTGGCTGGGGGCACGCTGCCACACCTCAGGTCAGGCCTGGGGGCCACAGAGGTCCTGGGGCACGCTGCCACACCTCAGGTCAGGCCTGGGGGCCACAGAGGTCCTGGGGCTCGCTGCCACACCTCAGGTCAGGCCTGGGGGTCACAGAGGTCCCGGGGCACGCTGCCACACCTCAGGTGAGGTTGAAGGTCACAGAGGTCCCGGGGCTCGCTGCCACACCTCAGGTCAGACCTGGGGGCCACAGAGGTCCTGGGGCTCGCTGCCACACCTCAGGTGAGGTTGAAGGTCACAGAGGTCCCGGGGCTCACTGCCACACCTCAGGTGAGGTTGAAGGTCACAGAGGTCCTGGGGCTCGCTGCCACACCTCAGGTCAGGCCTGGGGGGTCACAGAGGTCCTGGGGCTCGCTGCCACACCTCAGGTCAGGCCTGGGGGGTCACAGAGGTCCTGGGGCTCGCTGCCACACCTCAGGTGAGGTTGAAGGTCACAGAGGTCCTGAGGCTCGCTGCCACACCTCAGGTCAGGCCTGGGGGGTCACAGAGGTCCTGAGGCTCGCTGCCACACCTCAGGTCAGGCCTGGGGGGTCACAGAGGTCCTGGGGCTCGCTGCCACACCTCAGGTCAGGCCTGGGGGCCACAGAGGTCCCTGGGCTTGCTGCCACACCTCAGGTCAGGCCTGGGGGGTCACAGAGGTCCTGAGGCTCGCTGCCACACCTCAGGTCAGGCCTGGGGGTCACAGAGGTCCCGGGGCTCGCTGCCACACCTCAGGTGAGGCCTGGGGGCCACAGAGGTCCCGGGGCTCGGAGTGACAGCAAGGTGGACAATTCCTGGGTCCCGTGTCCCCACACAGGAAATCAGTCTCACCCATGTGAACAAAGGACACCTAGCAGGCTTTCCATAGTTCCAGAAGCACGGTGGGCCTTTTGCTTTTGCTATTAGCTGGAGGTAAGAGTGCCACAGAGTTTTGTTTTGTTTTTTAATCACAGCTGCCCAGGCTAACTTTGTACAATGGTCTTCAGATCTCAGACTCCTGAGTAGCTAGGATTACAGCATAAGCCACCCATACCCAGCAACCCTATTGTCTTCAAGATAGGTTCTGCCACGACCTTTGCCCAGGCTTACCAGGGACTCAAAATCCTCCTTCCGGGTTACTAGTGTGAGCCACTGCCCCTGGCTTAGGAGATACTCTAAAACAAGACAAAATGAAAGGCCTGGGAAGGTGGCTCAGTGGTAGAGCGCTCGCCTTGAGCTGAAGAGCTGAGGGACAGTGCCCAGGTTGAGTTCAGGCCCCAGGAAAAAAAAAAAAAAAAAGCAAGGTACATTCTCCACAGTGAGACCTCCTGCCTAGATCTCCAATCCAGCTGCCAGCCACAGGCCTGGGAAAAAGACACCACTACCCCTGGCCGCTTCAGGACTTGGACAGCACACCTACAGCACTAGGGGGTCACCACAGGTGAAATGGTGCCGTGGCCACACCGTGTCAGCCTCCTATACTTAAGGTCCGCTGGTCTGTCCAACTGGCTTGAGTAAATCAAAGCCACTCTTGTTCTCATGGTATCTCTCCAGGGACCACAAAGGCCATGCAGGCACGCAGGCCTAGATGGATCAGCGCATACAGTCTGAGCTACAAATGGTACTTTCCATGCTTTCTGGTCAGTAGACAATGACTACGAATAGGTAGGAGGTCAGCCCACTGCTGAAAAAGTAACAGAAGTAAGAGAACCATGTTAACCTGAGTCCATGGGAAGTGCCAAAGCCCTCTTAAGAGGTCAGGTAAAAGATTGATGAGCCAGTGATAAACCTACCATCTGTTGAATTTTATTAGTCCTATGAAAACAAGCAAGTTAATTCAGCTTTTCTAGAACACTCCAGAACCATCTAGAAAGGTGTCTAAGTATCTGTTGTTTTATGTTATGGGCACACTTCCCAAAAACTTAATGCTCCTCTCAGCTGAAATAATCTATAACTAGCCTCCTGTTCTTGCACACACACCAAACTGTGCAAACGGCAGAGAGAGGCAGGCCGCATCTAGGGTAGCAGTATTGTGCCCTGCACTACAAAAGGGCTGCCAAATAAGACACTGAGCAACTATACCGTCCCCTTCCTCCAGTGACCCACCCATGTGTCTTTTAGAGACTAACAGAAGTCCCAGCCCTGGTGCAAAGCATGCACAGGTCACAGTCACGCATGCACACCCCGGCCCCTGGCCCCAGCGCGGAGGGAGAAAAGGCCCAGGCAGGAGGTATTTCTCTCCCTTCAAACATGCTTAGCATGCCAGCCGGACAGCCGGGGGTCTCGGGAGGAGGAGGCTGTGCACCTTTTAGCTCAAGGTCTCCAGAACTGCGTGGTGATGCTGGGGCAGAGTCCCCCTGGCCGGCCATGTCCCCACTCATCATGGCCCAGTCTGTGCCACGGGCAACTGCATAGTCCTGTAAAATACCCGTTACAGTATGGAGGTCGAGTGTGGAGGCGGTCGGTGCTGGGAGTGGTGACCGAGCAGATGTCATATGCAGGGCCTGAGCCCAGCTCTGCTGGGCGTTCAGCCCATCTGCTCAGGTACGTGCACTCACTGGCCCACAACGCGACGCCCCAGACCCAGCCACTGCCCTGAGGTCACCCTACGCCAGGTTCCATGGCCACCCTCCTGGGGGAGCCTGTGCTCTAGTGCAGGAGGTAGACCGCGTTTTGGAAAGTGTTTATTCCCGGTACTTCAGTTCCATGTATGCAGCAAGACAAGCAGACGTACTCGGTGTCACTCCTGCCCTCATGTTGTAAGATAACCTACAAGCAGACGAGTTCCACTCACAAAGTCAGCTCACAGCCCAGCCACCAAAAGACGCCCACTTTATTTTAGGGAGTCCTGGGGGTGAGCTCAGAGCCTTGCACTTGCCAGGCAGGTGCTCTACTACTGAGTCAAAGCCACTCTTGATGAAAAGAGAGCTGGGCACCAGTGGCTCACGCCTGTAATATTAGCTACTCATAAGAAAGAGCTGAGGATGGTGAGCCAAAGCCAGCCAGAGCAGAATAGTCCATGAGACTCCTCTCCAATTAACTACCAAAAAGTTGGAAGTGGAACTGTGGCTCGAGTGGTAGAGCCCTAGCCATGAGCAAAAAAGCTCAGGGACAGCACTAGACCCTGAATTCAAGCCCCAGGCCCAAGCACGCACGCATGTGTGCGCACACGTGCGTGCACACACACACACACACACACACACAAGACAATATCTGAGAGGAGGTCTTGCCATCTCTGCTCTGAAGGAAGAATTGTACCTTGTGGGCTGCTCAGGAGCTAGAAGCACACAGAACTCTAGGACAGTCCAGGTGGGCAGAGTGGAAGGCAGATACGGTGCTGCTTTCCCAGCCGGCCCTGCCACAGACCCGGCTCCATCCCAGAACTCACTTGTTCTTGTGAATCCCAGGTCCTAACCCCCATGGAGCCTCCTCTGAGGTGACCCCCCCCACCCTGCAGTCTTGACAATATGCACCATTTCTTCCCACATTTGAGTTTCTGTCAGACACGTTTGCCTGTACTGTGCTCAATGTCTGCTAATGTGCTACTGTATTTTAAAAACCTCAACAATTATGAGTATTGCTGTCCTCATGTCTCAGATATGGAAATGGGGCCTAAAGATATTCCTTTCTTCTTTGGGGGAGGGGGTCCGGTCATGGGCCTGAACTCGGCCTGAGCGCTGTTCCTCAGCTCTTCAGCCCAAGGCTAGCGCTCTACCACTTGAGCCACAGCGCCACTTCCGGCTTTTTTCTTTTTGCTTATGTAGTGCTGAGGAATCGAACCCAGGGCCTCATGCATGCAAGGCAAGTGCTCTACCACTGAGCCACCTTCCCAGCCCAAAATATTTCTTTTTTGTATGTGTGCCAGTCCAGGGGCTCGAACTCAGGGCCTAGGCACTGTCTCTGAGCTTTTTTCTCAAGGCTAGCACTCTACCACTTGAGCCACACACAACTCTACTTCTGGCTTCTTGGTGGTTCGAGAGAAATGTGTCACAGATTTTCCTGCCTGGGCTGGCTTTAAACCTCAATTCTCATGTCTCAGCCTCCTGAGTAGTTGGGATGACAGGTGTGAGCTCGGGTGCCGGCATATTTCTAACAGTTGCAGTGTCCACTGCCTGCGGCCCTCAGCCCCGGCCCTCTTCAGAGCCACACCTATCAAACGGCAGCAATGGCCATCTAAGAACAGGGAATAAAGAGAACAAGAGTTGATTTCCACCTTTAGTCTTTATTAGCCATAAGCATTTGCATAACTTCCTCAAACCAAGACAAAATTTCTACAGATGTTTCAGAATTCATTAAAACAAAACTAAAAGTACTATTTTTTAAAGTAAAATTAGAACAGACATTGGTCCCAGAGTCCTCGTATCAAAGGCGCCTGACCGCTCTCCTGCCATTCTGGGGCACGGGGGGG
>NW_012267345.1:2216513-2232796 GCF_000151885.1 Dipodomys ordii
GCTGGGCCTCTGCGACAGGGCGCCACTCCCACTCCGATCCACGCCTCTGGTTTGGGATGCGCCCCTCCCCCACAGCCAGGCTGACCCCTGTCCCAACAGCAGCACCCACCAGTGTTATTCAACAAGAACCAAGTCGCCGGGCTGGGCCGTGCCGCACAGCTCCCCTCCTCTGCACCAAGGACGCCTCTCCACTCCGAGACACAGAGACCCTCTGCTCTCCTGCCGTGGCCGGCGGTGCTGGCTCCGCAGGGCGGGAGCTCTCAGGGATGTCAATTACTGTGTGCACTCTTACGCTCAGAGGGTTTTAGGGTTAGACGCCTCGAATTTGAGTAGAAAACATTCCAACAAGCACTTGCTGCTCCCTCCCTGCTGCCTGACCACGCGCACTGTAAGCCAAGTGCAATGGTCCCAGGAACCCCAGAGGCCAGTGCACCTCCCTGGGCCTCCGTGGTAGGCAGGCTACACCTTCCCCCACACTGGCATCTCGGTTTGAGACTCGAGACCCAACGGCTGAAACCAAAGCAGGGCACAGCAAACACAACAAGGGGTGCACTTACGGGACAGGGCGTGGGCACCCTTGGGCAGGTACTCGAACAGCAGGGAGCCGTCATCCCCCAGCACGTCTGCCTTCAGAGACAGCAGGCTGTTCTTGCTCATGAGTGCCGCACGCAGGTTGGCCACTGCGGTGGCCTGGCGCAACACCTCGTCCTTCTCCGGGGTGAGCGGAGGGCCCAGGCAGCCGGCGTCTCCTCCCAGGAGGCCTTCATCCACCGGTGCGTACAGCTCCGTCCTCTCTCCTTGGCTGTCCACGCCATGGCCCTCCGTGACAGTCAGGTCTATATCTGGGGTTGGGAGGGACACACGTCAGTGGATGTGCAAGTCACTGCAAGACTGCAACCACTGAGGGGCGCAGGTGAGCTTCCTGCTAGCCTCCGCCTGCCAGGTCACGTCCACACGCTGTGTGCTCCACGCACAGGACACCGCGATGGCACACCAGTGACGCCATCGCCTCTGCGTTCTGTCCCGCCAGCCCACACCCAGGACTCGCCACCTGCCACAGCAAAATCCCAGCTCCGTCTCCAGAAGTCACAGCAGCACTCAGAGCTGTGGCTCCAGAAGAGATCCTGGGGCAGGATTCCAACTTCTCCAAGAAGACACACTCATGTATCCACGATCTACTGGGATGCTAGACTATAAACTGCTTAGAAGAAAATCTGTGTGGTCTTATCTTTGGCAATGGGTTCTTAGATAAGACATCAGAAGCACAAGCAACACACCAGGTGAAAGCCTTCTGCCAGGCAGTTGCTCAAACCTGTAATCCTGGCTACCTGGAGGCACAGACGGAGGACTGGGCAGCCCCGCATGAAGTTCACGAGACTCCCATTGCAACCGTCACGGCTATGAGGGAGCCCAATGGCCAGGTGCAGCAGCGCACACCTGTCAGCTCAGCAACTCTGAGACACACAGGACGGTCTCAGCCCATGTGAGCCCAGGCACCAAGAGACGCCGTTAGGGAAGAGGCTCAAGTGGCAGAGCACTAGCCTAGAGTAAAACAGCTCAGGGACAGCGCCCAGGCCCTGAGTTCAAGCCCAAGGATGAGAGAGAGCGGGGGTAGGGAAGGAGAGGGGGGCACTCAGGACTCGCTCAAGAAAAAGGACAAGACAACCCACGGAATGGAAGGAAACACCTGTAACTCATGCAGCTAATACGAGGACTCTCACTCAAAAAGACAAAGATGGACAGACCACATTCCAGTTATCCAAAACTGAATGGCTGATGAGCACAAATCACAAACCATCCATGCAGTGCAAATGAAAACAGCTAGTACCAAAAAAATCCGAAAATAAAGTATCAACAAGGATACAGAGAACCCAGAACTCCTGAGAATGAGAGGTGTGCAGGCACCGAGGAGGG
Source organism: Dipodomys ordii (assembly GCF_000151885.1). Classification (NCBI taxonomy): domain Eukaryota; kingdom Metazoa; phylum Chordata; class Mammalia; order Rodentia; family Heteromyidae; genus Dipodomys; species Dipodomys ordii. The sequence continues at coordinate 2,218,428 of NW_012267345.1, forward strand.
TTTGACAGCTCCTCCAGGGGCTCCCAGGGCGGCTGGAAGCACCATGACCAGCCCCGCAGAATTCCTAACCCCTCAGGAGAACAGGAAGGAAGAAAATGTCATGTGAATGGATGTCTGACCCAACTTGCCCTCCCCAAGTTCTGAGGTTCCTGCCTTGGTGGAGAGACAGACAGACAGACAGCACCCTGGGGCAAGCGCCCCTGAGACAGGAGGCAAACGTCAGCCCTAGCTCGGCCTCAGAGAGAGGGGCCTTTGCTGGGTGCTGGTGGCTCACGCCTGTCATCCTAGCTACTCTGGAGGCTGAGATCTGGGGATCTCAATTCAAAGCCAGCCAGGGCAGGAAAGTCTGTGAGACTCTTACCTCCAATAAACCACTAGAAAACCAGCAGTGGCGCTGTGGCTCAAGTGGTAAAGCGCTAACCTTATTGCTGAAGAACTGAAAGACAGTGCCCAGGCCCAGAGTTCAAGCCCCACCACCACCAACAACAACAACAACAACAAAAACAACAACAACAAAAAAAAAAAGAGGGACTTTAGAACAATGTCAAAGGAGAATGGGCACCTGAGACCAGCTCACTTGTGAGCATGCGTAGTTGGGGCCCCGTGTTCTGGGGAAATGTACGTTTGCTGTTGTTATGAAAAACCCAAAACCATGGGGATACTAAAGAGACTATGACTGGTACAACCCCTCCTTAGCGGTTTGGCATTTCAGGGTTAATGCTGCATGTGGGCCCGGTGGCAGACAAGCCTAACGGAGCAGAGAGGCAGCCTGCCGAGCCTGGGGCCAGGATGCTCCGGAACAGCTGGCATAACAGCTCAATAACGTTTAGGCAGTGTGACAAGACGTGCCCACGCCTTTCCAAAACACAGGCCCCAGGTAAGCAGTACCCTTCCTACACACACTGCCAAGACCTATCCATGAATACCGGCACACACAGGTCCTTGCTGAGCTGTTGATCTATGTTCACAAATGATGAGTCTGAATGCTTCACTTATTCAACAATTTGCCTCTGAGCAGATGTTGGCGGCAAACTCAAATCTGAGGTCAAAAAAGTCAAGCCAAACAAAAAGCAATTAAACAAGCAGGGCTGGGAATGTGGCTTAGTGGTAGTAGAGTGCTTGCCCAGCATGCATCAAGCCCTGGGTTCGACTCCTCAGTACCACATAAACTGAAAAAGCTGGAAGTGACCCTGTGGCTCAAGTGGTAGACTGTTAGCACTGTGCAAAAAGCTCAGAGACCCAAACCCTGAGTTCAAGCCCCACAATCAGCAATAAATAAATAAATACATAAATAAACAAGCAAAACTTTAATGGTGATGCTAAAAAATAAAAAGCTTGCGGGTACCAGTGGCTCATGCCTGTAATCCTAGCTACTCAGGAGGCTGAGATCTGAGGATTGCAGTTTGAAGCCAGTCTGGGCAAGAGTCCATGAGAGGGGCTGGGAAGGTGGCTCAGTGGTAGAGCGCTTGCCTTGCATGCCTGAGTCCCTGAGTTCGATTCCTCAGCACCACATAAGCAAAAAGAAAAAAGCCGGAAGTGGCACTGTGGCTCAAGTGGTAGAGTGCTAGCCTTGAGCTGAAGAGCTGAGGGACAGCGCCCAGGCCCAAAGTTTAGGCCCCACAACCGGACCCCCCCAAAAAAAGTCTATGAGACTCTCATTTCCAGTTACCCACCAAAAAACCAGAAGTGCAGGTATGGCTCAAGTGGTACAGCGCCAGCCTTGAGCAAAGGAGTGGGGCAGAGTGGCATGCACCTGCAAAGCTACGTGAGAAGCTGAGGTCAGAGCATCTCGGGCCAGCCCACCTGCGGGGTGGAGATGGACAGGCATCCTGGAGGGAAGGTGGCCAGGGAAGCACTGTGTTCTCAGGCATACAGGGGGCTCGAAGTATGCTTGATTCCAGAGGTGTGCGTGCACACGTGCACGCACACGCACACGCGCACACACGCACTCATACGCACACACACGCACACGCGTGCGCACACGCACGTGCACTCGTACGCACACTCGCACACGCACGTGCACACACGCACACGTGCACACACACGCACACGCACGTGCACTCATACGCACACACGCACGCATGCGCGTGCACACACGCACACACACACGCAGGCATACACACACACGCACACGCACGCGCACACGTGCACACACACGCACGTGCACTCGTACGCACACGCACACACACACACGCATGCGCGTGCACACACACACACGCATACGCACACACATACGCATACACGCACACACACACATGTGTGTCCTTTTAAAAAAAATGTAAAAACAACAATCTAGTGAAAAGCAGGGCTGGAGACACGGCTCCCACGGGAAGAGCCGGAGCTCTAGCCCAGCCGCGCGCGCGTGCACTGCTGACTGCTCAACAGAGCCTCCTGCCGCTGGCCAACTCCATCTCCAGGGTCGGTGCGGTCACGTGGGCTCCGGCCGCCCAGGGCGGGTGAGGCGCGGCCAGGACTCGGGGCAGCCTGTCAGGGGCGCCCAGCCCGAGAGGCTCTCGCACAATCACACGGTGAAGGTCCGATGTGAACATCCACGACCGGCACCAGCCCCCACTCGGACCCCACGCGGGAAGCAGAGGCATCGCTCACAAACGCCATGGAACGTGCAAGCTGCTCGCTTGCTGGTCCAAGGCCAGGCCGGGCTGCACACACTCCTACACTGGAAAGCGAGGGTGCTCTCTCTGCTGCAGCCACCATACATGTCCACACACACATGCACACACGCACACGGGGTCACACACACACAAGCACACCCCGCTGCGGACACCCCCATGGCACCTCCCAGTCCTGTGTCCTGCTCACCTCTACTCACACACACCACTGGTGTGCAATGACCATGTCCTCTCAAAACGGGGACTATGCTTTCATTGTTTGACCAAGTCCTGCCTGGAATACAGTAATATCCTCAGCATGTGTGTATGTGTGTTGGGGACAGGGTTACTGAGGATCAAAGACAGGGCCTTGTGATCATGAGGTAGGTATTCTAACGCTGAGGAGAGTACTCTAACGCTGAGGTACACCCCCAGACTAACTCAGTATTCTTAAATAAATGAATAATAAAAAGAAGAGAGGGAAGAAAGCAGCAGTTTATCTCTTGGCAACAAATGCTATCACAACAATGACCAAAGACCTCACCCCGCCCGCTCTGAGCTCTGCCCTACAACGCTGGCATCCCAGCTGCTGTCTGCATGTGGTATATGACTGGACTGACGGACGTTTGCTTTTTGTGTATGATTTCCAATTGTTCCAGTGATTTTGAGTTTTGGCACAAAAAAGAAAACTATGTCTTATCACTGAGTTGCCTAATTAACTGTGTTTTTAGTTTGTTCTTAATATCTGTGGATTCCATATCTACAGTTTCAACCAACAGAGGCTGAACATACTTTTTAAAAGGCAAGCATGAGCCAGGTGCCCGTGGCTCACATCTGTAACCCTGACGACCCAGGAGGCTGAGGTCTGAAGACTGAGGTTCAAAGCCAGCCTGGGCAAGAAAATCCATGACTCTTACTTCCAATTAACCAGCAAAAGCTATAAGTAAAGGTGTGGCTCAAGTGGCAGAGTTTTATTCTTGAGCAAAAAAATCTAAGGGACAACACTCAGGCCCTGAGTTCAAGCTCAAACATGAAAGAAGAAAGAAAGAAAGAAAGAAAGAAAGAAAGAAAGAAAGAAAGAAAGAAAGAAAGAAAGAAAGAAAGAGAGAGAGAGAGAAAGAGAGAGAGAGAAAGAGAGAGAGAGGGAGGGAGGGAGGGAGAAAGAGAAAGAGAAGAAAGAAAGAAAGAAAGAAAGAAAGAAAGAAAGAAAGAAAGAAAGAAAGAAAGAAAGAAAGAAAGAAAGAAAGAAAGAGAGAGAGAGAGAAAGAGAGAGAGAGAAAGAGAGAGAGAGGGAGGGAGGGAGGGAGAAAGAGAAAGAGAGAGAGGGAAGAAGGGAGGGAGGGAAGGAAAGAAAGAGCGAGAGAAAGAAAAGAGAGGAAGGGAGGGAGGGAGGGAAGAAAGGAAGGAAGGAAGGAAGGATAGAGGGAGAGAGGGGGGAGAAGGAGGGATGCTGGGAGGGAGGGAATGAATGAAGGAAAGGAAGGAAGTAAAGAAAGAAAAGAGAAAGAAAAAGAAAGAGAGAAAGAGAAAAAAGCCAGGCATGGTGTTGCATGCTTGTAATCCCAGCACTTAGAAGACTGAAGCAGGAAGATTTCAAGTTTAAGGCCAGCTGGGGCTGCCTACCAAGACCCTGTCTCAAAACCACATGTAAATCATAAACTTGAAAGAGAAGGAAGTATGTCTGTGCTAAATGTGTACAGAATTTTTCCTTAGTCATTAGTCCCCAACGAACCCATGGTGCCATCTGTTTGGACGACTCTGCGTTGTATCAGGTGCTACGAGTCGTCCAGAGGTGCTGTCACGCACAGTTCAGAGAGGCGGTGGGTGAGCTCGGTGTGCACACTGCCCCTTCACAGAGGGGCCCGCACGCCCTGGGCTCGAGGGCCAGTACCCCTCACACACAGGGGCATACGTACTTCATCCCATATATACAGAACCGCTGTGTGTACTGATCCTGGGGCTGGAACTCAGGGCCCAGCCCTGAGTATTCTTCATCAAAGCTAGTGCTCTGCCACTTGAACCACAGCTCCATTTCTGGCTTTTTAGTGGTTAAATGGGGATAAAAGTCTAACGAACTATCCTTCCCAGGCTGGCTTGGCTGGCTTCAAACTGCAGTCCTCGGGTCTCAGCCTCCTGAGAAGCTGAAATTATAGTTGTCAGCCACCAGTGTCCAGCCAGACTGTCCTTTTCTTTTTTGTCCCTCCATAGTAACTGCAGGTACTGGCCACCAAGCCCAGGGCCCCACACACCCCCAGCCCTTAGAGAATTGTTTTCTTTTAATTTGCGTGTGTGTGTGTGTGTGTGTGTGTGTGTGTGGTAATGATATCTGCCCTGGAACTCAGAGCCTTGTACTCTTGCTCAGCTTTTTGTTGCTCAAGGCTGGTGCACTGCCACTTGGAGCCACACCCCCACTTCCAGCTTAGGTTGACTGACTAGGATTCTAAGAATGTTTGTCTTCTAAGTGAGGATTTCTTAAATGATTTAAAACCTTTTTGATAATTATAAATGAGAAAGCTTGATTTTTAACTTAGTGAAATACAACACTTCAATAATAAAGAGTAAGCCTTAAACACAGTAAGAAGGTAAAACTTTAGACAAGGCACATCTGTAATCATTATTCTAGAGTTGCATTTCTTGAATTTTTATGTCACATGGGTTGTGTAATATAGTAATAAGATGACACATAAATTGCTTCTTGAAAACTGGCAGTGAGGTGTGTGAAACTTACCTAAAAGGTGTAAGCACCTGCGTCCAGCTGGTGACAAGCAGCGCCAAATGTGTGGGATGGGGTGGCCAGCGGTACACCACTTACTTTGAAATGTGTTGAAAAATTAGGTGGAATTTTGAGTAGGCAGATGGATAAATATTTAGTAACACAAATAAAACAAAATGTTAACAAACCGGGGACCAGCAGCTGATGTATTCATTTGTCACGTTTTCAGCTTTTCCTCTAAGTGTAAATATTTTCCCAGTACAGTATTAGGGGCAAAACCCAAAACTATAATGCAGCCATACAGTTGAAACTGAAGCTTACTGAATATATTTTGTATTTACACCTCAGAGTGTTACTCATTGGGCTACCCAAGGTAAGCCCTAGCAGCCGGCCCACCCCATGGGAAGGAAAGTCTTCAACCAAGGGAGCAGCTGGCCACTCAAGCTTGATAGTTCAGCCTCAGCAGAGCACTCGCGGAAATGGGATGAGCCAGGACGGGGTCTATGGGGGAAGGGGTCCCAGAACACACCGAGAAGTGCCAGGAGAGAAACCTAGGACCTCCATGGGTGTGCGTAACCGGTCCAGGGAGCACAAAGAGGGGCCCCCCTGAGAGCTGGCGCCCCCACCCTCCCAGGCAGGGACATGAACATCCCTGGAGCCTTTAGGGGCCCCACTGGAGCTCTTCCTCTTAAAAAACTATAGTCAGGCTGGATGCTGGTGACTCATGCTGCTCAGGAGGTGAGATCTGAGCTTCACAGTCCCAAGTCAACCTCTTATCTCCAACTAACCAGCAAAAAGTGGAAAGTGGGGTGGGAGGGAGGGGGGAAGGAGAAGGATTGGGATGGGGGGAGGGGGGAGGCTGGGAAGGGATGGGAAGGGTAAACAAAGGAGGAGGCTGCAATGCTTGGTAAGAAATGTACGTATTATCCTGCCCATGCAATTGTAACCCCTCTGTACAGTATGTTCACAAATAAAATAAAATAAAATTTAAAAAAAAAAAAAAAAAAGGGGAAAGTGGAGCTAAGCTCAAGTGGCAGATGACCAGCTATGAGCAAAAAAAGCTAAGAGAGAGTAAGAGGCCCTGAGTAAAGCATACAACAAACCATCAAAAATTTTAAAGCCCAATTTGTAGAGCTCTAACTAGCAACAGAGCTCTACTTTTGCAGAACCTTTGAGAAACAAGTATGCTTCTTGGCTGGGCCTGGGCTATTTCTTCACCACTGCTAAACTAGCGCAGCTCCCAGTCCACCACCCTGAAGTCTCGCCAGCCTCGCCAGCCTCTCCAGTAGAGACTTGGGGGGTGGACACCGCCTGGCCATAAAGCTTGCCAGTGCCCAGCATGGCTGGGACAATGAATCTGCACACTGTAACCTGCTTCCCTTCAAGTTTTACTCAAAAGTAAACTTCGACACTGCTTCTTTGAAACTGGAAGGTCAGAATGAATTTGGCTTTGTGCTTGGAAAAACTCTGCTAAAAGCTAACAGAAGCTGAGTGCCAGTGGCTCACCTCCATAATCCTAGCTACTCAGAAGGCTGAGATCTGAGGATCAGATTCAAAGTCAGTCCAGGCAGGAAAGTCCATGAGATTTTTTATCTCCAAGTAAGAGAGTGGAGCTGTGGCTCAAGTGGTAGAGTACTAGCTTAAAAAAAAAAAAAAAGCCAAACTGGAAGTATAGCTTTTATAGTAGAGTGCCAGCACTGAACCAAAAAGGTTAAGTGAGAAATCAAGGCCCCGAGTTCAAGCTCCAGTACCAGAACAAAAGGAAGGAAGGAGAGAGGGAGGAAGGGAGAGCAGGAGGAAGGGGGGAGGGGGCGGGAGGGAGGGACTCTTCTATAAATAGGATGAGGGAAAATGTTCTCTATAATCAATCTGTAATGACAACAAACTGACCTCCACCGATGATCCCATTTTACACTTCCAAATAGCCTGAGGGGTGAGGTGAGGGACAGAGGCTGGGGAGTGGCTGGCTGTCAACTACAACACAGTCACCCCATGTTCCAGCCCACATCTCATGTCCTTGTCTTAGTCCTGGTAATCCTTAAGCAGAAGTGGTTCACAGTTGCCTTGGCAACCCAAGGATTTAAGACCAAGGAAAGTACACAGCCAAAATCACTTGTTGGATTCTGAAAACACCTTCTGCTCACTGACTGCATCTGAAACCTAGCCACAGGCTCTGGAAACCTTCTACTTCCTTACAGGCCTATCCAGGCCCCAACGGTCCCCTGTATGTGACTGGCAGGCATGCACTGGGGCGTGGGACAAGCGGGGGGGGGGGGGCTCCTCTCTCCCTGGACGCCAGCGGCTTCCTTTGCCTAATCACTTCAGAGCATGCTACGGAGGAGCTAATGCTTTGCAGTTCTGGTCCACACTGGTGCAAGATTGCACAATTGGGAGCCGACGGCATGTTACTGTCCCTGTCACCTGTCCCTGGAACAGCTAGCAGAGAAACCAATGAATGCGCGTCCCTCAGCTGGGAACACTTTTGATTCCCTTCAGCCTTGATGGGTAAGGAGCTGCCCTGGGACTAGTCATGGGGAAGGCTAGCACTCCTGGCACTTTGTAGGGAGAGGCCAGTAATGCTGCTGAACGTCTTGTAGTACCCAGGGTGACCCAGGAAGAATCACCCAGCCTGGCCGGGTGCTGGTGGCTCACGCCTGTAATCCTAGCTACTCAGAAGGCTGAGATGTGAAGACTGTGGTTTGAAGCCAGTCTGGGCAGGAAAAGTCCATGAGATTCTTTATCTCCAATGAATCACCAAAAAGCCAGAAGCAAAGCTGTATCTCAAGCGGTAGAGTACTAGACATGAGCAAAAAAGCTCAGGGACAGCACTCAGGCCCCAAGTTTGAGTCCCAAGACTGGAACAATTGTTTAAACCCTGCCCAAGGTGGAGAAAGCTTGAGTTAAGCCAACTTTTGTGGTAATACAGAGAGAACTCAGGTGCTTGCCCTTGTTGGCTGCTCCGCCACTGGGCCCGGCTCTCACACCTTCCTCTTTAGCTTTATTTTTTGGTAGCCTCTTGTACATTTTTGCCCAGGGCTAGCTTCCCATCATTGCCTCCCATGTAACTGGATACGGACAGGAACCACCATTCTTGTCCTTAAAACAACTTCCAGTGAACTTGAAGGAGTCTGGCCCTGGCATCAATGGCTCAGTGCCCAGGACAAAGAGAATGGAAATGTTTAAGGAAAGCAACAGTGTTTCAAAGAGGGACCTGGAGGTACTCTTTAATAGGAAAAGTTTCTGTTGGGAAAGATTAAAAAATTCTGAAGATAGACAGTAATGACAGTCACACAATGTCAATGTATTTAGTGCCAGAATATTTAAAAATATTTAAGCTAGGTTCTGGTAATGTACTCCTGTAATTCTACCTACTCAAGAGGCTGAGATCTGAGGATCTCAGTTCAAAACCAGCCCTGGAAGACAAATCCTCGGGACTTTTAATCTACAATTAACCAGCAAAAAGCTGGCAGAGCTGTTGTGGCTCAAGCGGTAGAGCACTAGCTAAGACACAGTGTGAGACTTTGAGCTTCACTCCAGAACCACACGAGAACAACCACAAGCGTGGCTCATGCCTGTCTCTCAAGAAGCTGAGATCTGAGGATCACGGTTCAAAGCCAGCCCCGGCAGTAAATTCATGAGATTCTTATCTCCAATTAACTACCAAAAACTCAAAAGCAAAGGTGAGTCTCAAGCAGTATAGTGCTAGACTTGAGTTAAAAAAAAAAAAAGTTTAGGACCAAGCACCGGTGGCTCATGCTTGTAATCCTAGCTACTCAGGAGGCTGAGATCTAAGGTTCGTGGTTCAAAGCCAGCCCGGGCAGAAAACTCCCGGGGACTCTTATTTCCAATAAACTACTCAAAAAAGCCAGAGTGGCACTGTGGCTCAAGAGGTAGGTGCTCACCTTGAACAAAAGAAGCTCAGGGACAGTGCCCAGGCTCAGAATTCAAGCTCCAGGACCAGAAAAACAAAAATAAAAAAACAGTAAACAGTTGTGCGCTGGTGGCTCACGCCTGTAATCCTAGCTATTCAGGAGGCTGAGATCTGAGGATCATGGTTCAAAGCCAGCCCAGGCAGGAAAGACCGTGAAACTCCTATCTCCAATAAACCACTAGAAAACCGGAAGTGGCGCTGTGGCTCAAGTGGTAGAGCGCTCGCCTTGAGCTGAAGAGCTGAGGGACAGCGCCCAGGCCCAGAGTTCAAGCCCTGCAACTGACCAAAAAATAAATAAACAGCTTAGGGACAGCATCTAGGCCCTGAGTTCAAGTCCCAGGACTGGCACCAAAAAACAAAAAAGCTACAGCATATGAAGGTGTGGTGTCCCTGAGAGTCCGGAGCCTGAGGAGCTGCTCCTGCCATGCCATGCCTGGCCCCTGAGACGCCCCGTCAGGCAGAAGGGACCAGGACCCCAGCCTATCACCAACCTGCCGCAGAAGCTCTCCAAACAGGCATAGGCCGCCCTCCCCAGACCACCACACAGTGCCCTTGAGATCTCCAGCGTTTTCAGAAGCGAGGACCTCCATGGCTGGCTGCCTTCTGCCTCCTGCTGTGTGCTCCTGACTATATAACTAACATTACTATCTCGCTAGTTCTGGAGCTTGAACACAAGACTTCCCACTTACACTCAGCTTTTGTGCCCACCCCTTGAGCCACACCTGCAGCCCAGCTTTTTGCTGGTTAATTGGAGATGGAATCTTGTGGCCTTTCTGTCTGAGTTGACTTAAACTACAGGCTTCCAGATTTAGCTTCCTGAGTAGTTGGGGTTACAGGCATGAGCCACCATGCCTGACTTTTCCCTCACTTACTTTTTTTTTTTTTTTGCCAGTCATGGGGCCTGAACTCTGGGCCTGGCCGCTGTCCCTCAGCTCTTCAGCTCAAGGCTAGCGCTCTACCACTGGAGCCACAGCGCCACTTCCGGCTTTTTCTGTTCATGTGGTGCTGAGGAATCGAACCCAGGGCCTCATGCTTGCAAGGCATACACTCTACCACAGAGCCACCTTCCCAGCCCTCCCTCACTTACTTCTAACCTTTGTTCTAGAAGGATTCCCGCACCAGCCTGACTGACTGCCTTCCCCTGACCGGAATGGAGGCCAGGCCCCAGAGGAAGAGCCACATGGGCCTCAGAGGACAGGAAGCTTGCTGCTGCAGGCCTCTCAGCGGGGCCCAGGAAAAGCCGTAGTCTAGAAGGTGCTCAGAACCTGGTATTCAGCGAGCACTTTGTTTTCTTGATGCTCGGACAGGAAAGGCAGATACCCACCACGATACTTGGTCCGTGAGGACCAGGTCCCGCACACCAGGCTTAGCTCTCCCAAACACTGCAGTTGTGAAGGATGGAAGGGAGGAGACACTCTGTTTCCGTACAGCAGGAGTGAGCACCGTGCCTGTTAGTGTGAACACAGAACTCATGCTTGCTGGTGAAAGCCACATACTGACCCCTTACCGAGAGGCTGTTTTCTAACAGAACATTCCAGCTGATGCAGGCTAAGGGCTGAGCTTAAGCATGATGGGGACCACTGGCAGAAGCCTGGGCCAGGGAACCTAGCAGACAGCCCCTCTGGGAACCAGGAAGGCTACGCGTGAAGAGGCCAGGGAGACCTCAAGCACTGTTCCGGCGAGAGACCCACAGCTGGTGCCCTTGGCAAGAGGAGCCCCAGCTGGCAGCCTCTGCATGTCCATGAGGAGGACAGGAGAGCAGCCTAGGCACGTGGGCCACAGTCACCGTGGTCCCACCAATTTACCAGAGAAGGGGGGTGCAAGAGGCCACCAGCATGAGCCTGGCATGCCCACTTTACCCACAAGGCCGCGGACACCAGTCCCTGGGGGAGCCACACCCCGCCTGGCTCAAATGAAGGGCTTACTTGAGTCCTGGCTGCTGAAGGGCCATCCTGCTGAGGGGAGGAAGGAGGGCACCGGGGAGCCGGGGCGGCTGTCAGCCTCCACCCGCGGTGTGATGTGCCGCACGGTGTCCTTGTTCTTCCGATTCTTCCTCCGGCCGGAACCCTGCTCTGAGAGAGAGTTCTGAATCGCACTGTCCTTGGCGGAAGGCAGCTCACTCTCTCCATAATGAGATGGAGAAGTCTGCTCTTCCTTGATGTGCAGAGACCCATAGGCCACATCTCCAGGCCAGAGGGATGGAAAAGCCACTTCCTCGGGGCCGTCAGCCTTGGGTTCCTGGTCCTCCTTCCCGTGGCTGCTCCCTCCTTCATGGCAGCTGGCGATGGCCGAGTCTCCAGAAGAATTGGCTGGGCTGGTTCGCCGAGCCAGCCACGGGGAGATGCTCCTCCCAGCCATGACGGCTGAGATCAACGCCTCTGTGCTGCCACTGGCCGGGGCGCCAGCTTCGAACTCCGCGAGCTCCTCCGAGGCGTCCGACCTGATGCTGATGTCCAGCGCGGCTTTGATGAAGTCATGGCAAGCCTGCACAATGTCTGTCATTTGCAGGAAGCTGGCAGCGGACATCACCTCGATAACGTTCCTGCTGGTGAGGGCCAGGTGGGCGGAGTACATGAAGTCAATGATGGCCTTGAAGCCCTGGGCGGTGACGATGTCCAGGTGGGTGACTGTGGCCTGGTCGGACGTCTTCTGCACCTGGCAGTAGAGCGTTTTAAAGTAGCGGCTGCTCCCCAGCAGGACGTTCTTGTGAGCCCTGAAGACCTTCCCCTCCACCACCACACACGCGTCACACAGCACGCCGTGCCGCCGCTGCTCGTCCAGCTCTCGGAGCAGGTGCCGGTAATGGGACGCGATTTCCATATCTTCCTTCCGGTTGTTCATTTGGAAGTCTTGCTGTTGTTTCTTCTACAGCCTCTGGAGTGGGGAGGGAGAAGAGTTACCCACACAGGCAGTGAGACAGGGCAAGCCAGCTGAGGGAGAGTGCTGTGCACACACGAGGGTCTGCATCCTCCAGGGCCCACCCCAGCACAGGAATGGGCCACATGCTGACTCAAAGCCCAACCACAGAGCGCAGAGTGAGGAAGCACTGGACCTTGCAAACAACAGACAGGCCTGACCTTGTCCATGGAAAGACACCTGAACCCAGATCCTAAATTCAGAGTGGATATCGGACTCTGAGTGGAATCACACATACAACAGAAATAATACAATCACTCATCAGATAAAATTGCTCTCAATGGGCTGGGAAGATGGCTCAGTGGTAGAGGCTTGCCTTGCATGCCCGAGGCCTTGGGTTCGACTCCTTAGCACCACATAAACAGAAAAAGCCAGAAGTGGCACTGTGGCAAGTGGTTAGAGTGCTTATCTAGATCTGAAGAACTGAGGAACAGCACCCAGGCCCAGAGTTCAAGCCCCACCACCTACAAAAAACAACAACAACAAAAAATACCACTGTTGTTTGGCTGGGCACCAGTGGCTTACACCTGTAATCCTAGCTACTCAGGAGGCAGAGATCTGAGGATTGCAGTTCAAAGCCAGCCTGGGAAGGAAAGTCTGTGAGGCTCATCTCCAAAAAGCCACCAGAAAACCAAAAGTGGTGTTATAGCTCAAAGTGATAGAGCATTATTAGTCTTGAGCAAAAGATCTCAGTTATAGTGCCCAGGCCCTGAGTTCAAGCCCACAATGGAACCAAAAAAAAAAACAACACCCCACTTCCATATCCAGCTGAAAGTCTGGGTTAAACAATCCAACTTGATTTAACTCTCACATTTGAAGCAACACACTTCAGCCAGGCACCAGTGGCTCACACCTGTGATCTTACTCAAAAGACGGAGGTCTAGAATACTGAGGTTCAAAGCCAGCCCAGGCAGAAAATTCTGTGAGACTCTCTAATTAACCAGCAAATAGCTGGGTAGAGGTACCACTAGAGTGGCAGAGGACCAGCCAACAGCAAGAAAGACAAGTGTGGGGCCCTTGATTTCAGGCTCCAGCAGTAAGTATGAAAGCAAAAACAAAATACAAAAGCAGGCACTGGTGGCTCATGCCTAATACAAGCAAGGTGAGCTAGCACAGGTCCCTGAGCTCAAACCCCAATACCCCTCATAAGAGGAGAGCCGGTGGGCACTGCCAACCACAGCCAACCACCTACATCTTCACCAGATGAGGTCTCCACTCCTGGAAGAGTGATGTTCTGATGCCTAAGCTCAGCATGAGGTATTTGGCTACAGCTGCCCGGGAGGCCCATGCACCTAGCCTGCCTGCAACAAACACTATGTTCAGATGCCTGCACTCAGCAGAGAGCAACTAGGGCCTGCCGCTCCATCTCACCCAGAAAAATCCTTCAACCAACCCGGCACACCCCACAGCAGGAATCACCAACCCCGTATACCTCACAGCAGAATCACCAACCCAGTGTACCCCACAGCGGGAATCACCAACCCAATGTACCCCACAGCAGAATCACCAACCCAGTGTACCCCACAGCAGAATCACCAACCAGTGTACCCCACAGCAGAATCACCAACCCAGTGTACCCCACAGCGGGAATCACCAACCCAGTGTACCCCACAGCGGGAATCACCAACCCCGTGTACCCCACAGTGGGAATCACCAACCCAGCACACCCCACAGCAGAATCACCAACCCAGTGTACCCCAAAGTGGAATCACCAACCCAGTGTACCCCACAGTGGGAATCACCAGCCTAGCACACCCCACAGCGGAATCACCAACCCAGTGTACCCCACAGCGGGAATCACCAACCCAGCACACCCCACAGCGGGAATCACCAATCCAGTGTACCTACCCACTGTGGGAATCACCAACCCAGTGTACCTACCCACTGTGGGAATCACCAACCCAGTGTACCCCACAGCAGAATCACCAACCCAGTGTACCCCACAGCGGGAATCACCAACCCAGTGTACCCCACAGTGGAATCACCTACCCAGTGTACCCCACAGCAGAATCACCAACCCAGTGTACCCCACAGCAGAATCACCAACCCAGTGTACCCCACAGTGGAATCACCAACCCAGTGTACCCCACAGCGGAATCACCAATCCAGTGTACCCCACAGCGGAATCACCAACCCAGTGTACCCCACAGCGGAATCACCAACCCAGTGTACCCCACAGCGGAATCACCAACCCAGTGTA
>NW_012267345.1:2233629-2239854 GCF_000151885.1 Dipodomys ordii
CCCCACAGTGGAATCACCAACCCAGTGTACCCCACAGCAGAATCACCAACCCAGCACACCCCACAGCAGAATCACCAACCCAGTGTACCCCACAGTGGAATCACCAACCCAGTATACCCCACAGCGGAATCACCAACCCAGTGTACCCCACAGCGGAATCACCAACCCAGCACACCCCACAGTGGAATCACCAACCCAGTGTACCCCACAGTGGAATCACCAACCCAGTGTACCCCACAGCAGGAATCATCAACCCAGTGTACCCCACAGTGGAATCACCAACCCATTGTACCCCACAGCGGAATCACCAACCCCGTGTACCCCACAGTGGGAATCACCAGCCTAGCACACCCCACAGCAGAATCACCAACCCAGTGTACCCCACAGTAGAATCACCAACCCAGTGTACCCCACAGCGGAATCACCAACCCAGTGTACCCCACAGTAGAATCACCAACCCAGTGTACCCCACAGCAGGAATCATCAACCCAGCACACCCCACAGCAGGAATCATCAACCCAGTGTAGCCCACAGCAGAATCACCAACCCAGTGTACCCCACAGCGGGAATCATCAACCCAGTGTACCCCACAGCGGGAATCACCAACCCAGCACACCCCACAGCGGGAATCACCAACCCAGTGTACCTACCCACTGTGGGAATCACCAACCCAGTGTACCCCACTGTGGGAATCACCAACCCAGCACACCCCACAGCAGAATCACCAACCCAGCACACCCCACAGTGGGAATCACCAACCCAGCACACCCCACAGCGGGAATCACCAACCCAGTGTACCCCACAGCGGGAATCATCAACCCAGTGTACCCCACAGTGGAATCACCAACCCAGTGTACCCCACAGCGGAATCACCAACCCAGTGTACCCCACAGCAGAATCACCAACCCAGTGTACCCCACAGCAGAATCACCAACTCAGTGTTCCCCACAGTGGGAATCACCAACCTAGTGTACCCCAAAGTGGAAATCAACCCAGTATACCCCACCGCGGGAATCACCACCCAGAACACCCCACAATGGGACCCAGGCAGACTTGGACTTTCTTCATCCTCACCACACAATAGAGTGTTTAGACCATTTCCTTTCTTCTAAAAATCTCCAGGCAAAGACAGGAGCCATGTAACATCATTGTGCAAACTGAATTTTACATATATCAAATCTATTAGTCTTGTGGGTATGTGTGCTGGTACTGGAGCCTGAATTCAGGGTCTTGAGCTCTTGGTTGGCACTCTACCATTTAAACCATACCTCCATGTCCATATGTCAAATTATTGACATGACAGTACACTGATTTCTTTTAAATGAGTGGTAGGTATGGTTGCACACACCACAGAGGTGGTCAAGAACACAGTTCTTCTTAACTTCCAGCAAGAGAGAAGACAGGAGCCAGAAGCAGGCTGTGACTCCAGCAATGGGGATGGCCAGGACAAGGAGCCACACAACAAGGGAAGAAGATACGGAGCCCTGGGCCAGTGTGTGTCTGGTTGGGAGGGTGCTGCTGGGCCTGGGGACGGCTGGGGTTCCAGAGCCAAGATGGGGCGGTCCAGCCACATGCATCACTCACAAGGAGCCCGCATGTGCATGCCCTGACTTGGGCTCTGATGCCAGGTGAGGAAAAAGACAAGACCAGACTAGGGCAGGCCCATCTGGGGACCAAGTCCCTTTGCCTAACATGGGATTCCTGGGGATAAGCAATTTCCAGCACTGTTGTTTCAACTGCTGGGAAGTTGTCCTGTAGGACTTCCTCTGCTTTGCCTGGCGGGAAAAGAAAGGGAGGGAAGGTGGCTCAGTGGTAGAGTGTTTGCCTCCCATGCATGAGGCCCTGTGTTCGATTCCTCAGCACCACATAAGCAGAAAAAAACCAGAAGTGGTGCTCACGTGGTAGAGCGCTAGCCTTAAGCTGAAGAGCTGAGGAACAGCGCCCAGGCCCCGAGTTCAGGCCCCTCAACTGACAAAAAGAAAAAAGAAATAAGGGAGAGGCCAGCTGAGTACCTCAGGTTTCATAGTGCCCCTTCCAGTGAGGAACCTGGTCATTAGACCTCCATCTACAGACCATATATGTGGTCGAGAACATGGGGTCATTTAGTAATGATACAAGATGAGTGGAGGCCCCTTGTTTCTGGAGTCCAGTTTGCTTAGTCGTATCTCCTTGCATTTTGTATTTAACATCCACATATCAGGGAGACATGTGCCGTTTGTCTCTTTGCTCTTGGCTTACCTCACTTGAAATGATTTTTTCTGGTTCCATCCATTTCTCTGCAAATGCCATTATTTTGTCCTTTCTAATGGCTGCCTCTTCTCTTGCAGGAAGCCCTCACAAGTACCAAGCCAATCAGTGCTCCCTTGACAGGGCACAGGGCCTCCCTGCCTGACACTACCATCCTGTTCTCTGGCCCAGGCAGAAAGCCACTCATGCAGAGAAGATACTGCAGACGCAATGTATACCCTGGCGGTCAGTAGAACCACAATGCCTTCTTTACCTTTATTTTTTTGTTGTTGTTGTTGTTGGTCATGGGGCTTGAACTCTGGGCCTGGGCGTTGTCCCTCAGCTCTTCAGCTCAAGGCAAGCGCTCTACCACTTGAGCTACAGCGCCACTTCCGGTTTTCTGGTGGCTTATTGGAGATAGGAATCTCACGGTCTTTCCTGCCCGGGCTGGCTTTGAACCGCGATTCTCAGATCTCAGCCTCCTGAGTAGCTAGGATGACAGGCGTGAGCCACCGGCGCCCGGCTCCTTCTTTACCTTTAAAACTGCAATATGTCTTACTTTTTTTTGTTGTTGGTCGTGGGTCTTGAACTCTGGGCCTGGCACTGTCCCTCAGCTCTTCAGCTCAAGGCTAGCACTCTACTACTTGAGCCACAGTGCCACTTCTGGTTTTCTGAGTGGTTTATTGAAGATAAGAGTCTGATGGAGTTTCCTGCATGGGCTGGCTTTGAACTGCAATCCTCAGATCTCAGCCTGCTGAGTAGCTAGGATGACAAGCGTGAGACTCCGATGCCCAGCAAGTCTTAATTTTTAACCCAAGAATATTTCAAGGGCTGGGAAGGTGGCTCAGTGGTTGAACGCTTGCCTTGCATGCATGAAGCCCTGGGTTTGATTCCTCAGCACCACATAAGCAGAAAAAAAAGCTGGAAGTGGCGCTGTGGCTCAAGTGGTAGAGCGCTAGCCTTGAGCTGAAGAGCTGAGGGACAGCGTCCAGGCCCAGAGTTTAGGCCCCACAACAGGACCCCACACACACACACAAAAAAAGGAATATTTCAAAACATTCTGTGCTAATAGAAGTAAAATGAGATGGGAGACCCTAACCCTGAAGGTGGGGATTGTGCAGTCACTGATGCTGGGGCCCGGAAGAGCAGCAGAGTAAGGGCCCTGAGGTGAGACCTGGGTGACAGGTCAGACTGTCAGGTGTGCTGGGCTGGACTGCAGGGCCAACAGGGCGTGGGAGGCGTGGACTGCCACCCGCTGAGGGATGCTGACATCAGAATCCCAGTGCCTGTGAGGAGGACCCTGTCCAGCAATAGCGTTTGTTGTTGCTGCTGCTGTTGTTTTCATGAAGCTTGAGCTCTGGGCTGGGCGCTGTCCCTCAGCTCTTCAGCTCAAGGCAAGCACTTTACCACTTGAGCTACTCCATCACTTCCAGTTTTCTGGGTGGTTTATTGGAGATAAGAGTCTCATGGAGGGGCTGGGAAGGTGGCTCAGTGGTAGAGCGCTTGCCTTGCATGCTTGAGGCCCTGGGTTCAATTCCTCAGCACCACATAAGCAAAAAGAAAAAAGCCAGAAGTGGCACTGTGGCTCAAGTGGTAGAGCGCTAGCCTTGAGCTGAAGAGCTGAGGGACAGTGCCCAGGCCCTGAATCTCAGCCTCTGAGTAGCTAAGATGACAGGCGTGAGCCACTGGCGCCCAGCCAGAAATAGTTTTTGCAGATCTCACACAGCAAAGGTGAGGTGGTAGGGTGACTTAGTGTGACTGGTGTCTTCATGAATGTGGAAACGTGCACATAGACGGGGGAGGGGGTGGGGTGAGACTGCATAGGCAGGGGACAGAGCCCCAGCCAAGGAGCTCCTGGGCCGCCAAGAGCCCACACAAAAGCTACACAGTAACTTCTTCAGCTATATTTTTATTATCTGTAAGTAGTTGTACATTCAATAAATCAGTTTATAAGTACAATGAATCTTGACCCAGTGACTTTTAGTGGTAATGCTTGCCTAACACGCATGAAGCCTTGGGTTCGATTCCTCAGTACCACATACACTGAAAAAATCCAGAAGAGGTGCTATGGCTTAAGTGGTAGAGCGCTAGCCTTGAGCACAGAGAAGCTCAGGGACAGAGCCCAAGCCTTGAGTTCAAGCCCCAGTAGGAAAAAAAAGAAAGAGAAAATGGATCAGAGCCAGCATGGTAGTACCTGCATGTAATCCTAATACTTGGAAGACGGAGGCAGGAAGATACATAAGAAGCTGAGGCCAATCTGGCTGCACCGTGAACCCCTGTCTCAAATCCTTCTGCCCAAATATCAAAAAATAAAAAGGCTGAAGTTAGATGGCTTAACAAATGGAAAACCACTACCAGATGTAAATGTTTTGTTTTTTTTTTTGGTCCGGTCATGGGGCCTGAACTCTGGGCCTGGGCGCTGTCCCTCAGCTCTTCAGCTCAAGGCTAGCGCCCTACCACTTGAGCCACAGCGCCACTTACAGCTTTTTTCTTATGTGGTGCTGAGGAATCGAACCCAGGCCTTGAGCATGCAAGGCAAGCGCTCTACCACTGAGCCACCTTCCCAGCCCCTGTAAATGTTATCTGAACCCCTGAGCTGCACCAGCTGACGCACAGGGCTGCTCAAGGCCACCCTCTCAGGCAAACACCCGGACCTCACCTTTGCTTTCCTGTGGGGTGTTGTAAGGGTAGCTCAGCCTCCTTTAACTCTCTGCCGGGTTGTCTGAGGGGATTTCAGCCTGACTACTTTCTCAAAAGCTCAACCACCTGGACACAGAGGCCACTTTTGTGCACATGCTGCTGACCGAGACCTCTGAGACGCCGGTGGCACTGGCTCTGGTGTCCCACAGCCACCTGACCCGAGTCTCCACGTCCAGCAGGCTGCGTCCCTGCTGCACACAGCGCAGGCCTCTCAGACTCCTCAGGCCACAGAACAATAGAGCAGTAATTGCCTGAGCAATAAACCACACATGGACAGTGGACAGGAGGACTGCACACAGACAACCCTCTGGTTACCCTTGGCTTCCTGTGATTTACAGACTGGTTCCACAATCAATAGGACATCAGGCCCTTACAGCCCAGCTGCCATTGCAGCCACCGTACCTGGCCTTTCTAGGCTCTGGACCCAGGAGTGGCTAAGTGAGATGAGACACAGGCAGGCGCCCCAGGCTTCGGGGTGAGACAGGACAGACCTGGCACAAGCCTGTGTCGGGTCGGAGGTCCGTGAGTGGATCGCCTGAGACAGCCCAGCAAGGCTGGCACAGCGCGAAGGGCAGCTCCTCTGCTGGGCACGCTGGACCAGCACCCTGCCGCAGAGCAGCTCACCCTGCTCCTCCAGTCCCTCCCCGGGGATGCTCTCCTCTGCCAAACACTAGGCAGGACAGGTGTCACAGCAACTTCAAGAAATGGAACTCTGGTTGAGTGGCCCCATGCCTGCCACCCTGGCCACACCGGCACTGCTGTGAGGAGCGGCCGTCAGGGCAGATCAGCCTACAAGATGCCGGCTCAATCAAACAGCGTGCACACGGGCCACTCCCGTCACCCAGCTGTGGAGGGAAGAGCACAGTACAAGTACTATGATCAAGTACAGACCCAACCAGAAAGCAAGACTCTATCTCAAAACATCAGTACAAGCCAGGTGCCCGTGGCTCATGTTTATAACCCTAGCTTGGAGGCTTCAAGGTTTGAAGCCAGCTCAAGCAGGTAAATCTGAAAGATTCTTTTTTTTTTCTCCATCCTGGGGCTTGAACTCAGGGCCTGGGCTTCTTTGGCTCAAGGCTAGCATGCTACCACTTGAGCCACAGGGACACCTCCAGCCTTTTCTGTTTATGTGGTACTGAGGAATCAAACCCAGGGCCTCATGCATGATAGGCAAGCACTCTACCACTAAGCCACATTTCCAGCTCCTGAAAGATCTTTTTTTTTTTTTGATCGGTCGTGGGGCCTGAACTCTGGGCCTGGGCGCTGTCCCTCAGCTCTTCAGCTCAAGGCTAGCGCTCT
>NW_012267345.1:2241264-2246885 GCF_000151885.1 Dipodomys ordii
CCCAGGCCCAGAGTTCAAGTCCCATGACCGACCAAAAAAAAAAAAAAAAGCTCAAGGACAGCGCCCAGGCCCTGAGTTCAAGACCCAGTGCCAGCACCAAAAAAAAAAAAAGCCTGTCAAAGCCTTCCGGTGAGGAAAATCTGTTTGTTCAACAGACACAGAGATAGCCAACAACTCTAGGTTCCTCTCATGTAAGGTTCCTACAGAAAAACCACTGCCTGCAGCTCAACTGTGTAACAAATTCTAACCTTTATTGGCAGAGGGGTAGAGGACAAAGCTGTGGGGTAGTGAAAGTGGTTGAGACAGGCTGGGCCGTTCAAATACTAGCACATTGTGCCAAACTTCAGCCAGGTGGTCTGTGGCGGCCTGGGCCCGTCCACCAGCAAGCCCCTGCCAACCAGAGTCCCTTACACCCATCCTCGGGAACATGACCTTTTCACATGTGACAGATCCCAACTGAAAATTCGCAGAAAGTCTTACAAACATCCCCAGCGTTGGCCTGTGTACAAATGCAAAGCCATGCTGTAGGGCTGAGCACCTCCTGGGCCCCAGGGTGAACACAGAGCCTCTCCCACGGCCAGCCTTCCAGTTCCCTGACAGGCCACAAGACGGGGCTCAGCCGCGGCCAGGACCGGCAGCTTCCTCTCACTCCCATGCCTGGATGTGAAAGGAAAGCACACCAGCCTGGAAATGGCCAGTGTGCAGGGAAACAGAACAGCACCAATACGCACACACTCATGCACGCACACAGGCATATGCACACACTCATGCACGCACACAGGCAGCAAGCACAGGCCGAGGGTGACAGCACCCAGGGGGAAATGCTGGATGCTGCACCCTTGTCCAGACATTCCCTCGGGAAATTTCAGTCCTTTCCCTCTGTCCTGATTCCTATCGTGACCTTTGTTCCCTTTGAACTGTAAGCTCAGTCTACATGATGCCTAGTAAGAGGGGTTGTTGGCTAAGGAGCAACTAGGAGAGCAACTAGGTTACATTTGATGAGAGAGGGGGTGGGGAAGAGATGGATGTCCAGGAAAGTCTGGGGTTCAGAAGGCTTCCTTACAAAACAGGATTCTAAATAGGTTTCAGGACGGCGCCAGCTTCCTGAAGGTGTGCCACGATATATATAAATTCTAGGCATCAGGACCACCTCAACACTGAGCATCCCAACATACACCTGACTAGCAAGTCTTCTTGAACCATAGGAAACCACTAATGTCCTGCAGATCCGGGATTCTACTGGAAACTGGATGAAGATTAAAGCCAGATGCCAGGCACACCAGCATTGTTATCTTCTTCAGACAGTTCATTCTCATCTCTAAATGAAATTGAGTAATTTCTATTCACTTTAAAAATCCCCAAGCTGGGGCTGGGAAGTTGGCTCAGTGGTAGAAGCACTTGCCTTGCACGCCTGAGGCCCTGCGTTCGATTCCTCAGCACCACATAAGCAAAAACGAAAAAAGCCGGAAAGTGGCGCTGTGGCTCACAGTGGTAAAGCGCTAGCTTAGAGCTGAAGAGCTGAGGGACAGTGCCCAGGCCCAGAGTTCAGGCCCCACGACCGGACCCAAAAAATAAATAAATAAATAAATAAAATAAAAATCCCCAAACTATGGCTGGGAAGGTGGCTCAGTGGTAGAGCGCTTGCCTTGCATGCCTGAGGCCCTGGGTTCGATTCCTCAGCACCACATAAGCAGAAGAAAAAAAAGCCGGAAGTGGCACTGTGGCTAAAGTGGTAGAGCGCTAGCCTTGAGCTGAAGAGTTAAGGGACAGCGCCCAGGCCCAGAGTTCAGGCCCCACGACCACCCCTGCTCCCCACCCCTGCCAAAAAAAAGAATCTCCAAGCTGAATCTGGGTACCAATGGCTCAAAGGTTCAAAACCAGCTCAGGTAGATTGATCAAAAAGACTCATCTCCAGTTCACCAGCAAAGAGCTGGGAGGGTGTGTGTGGCTTACATGGCAGAATGCCAATCTTGAACAAAAAGAGCTAAGCAAAGGCATGTGGTTGAAACCCCTCTGCACAACTACTTAAAGATAATAAAGGCTGGGAGTGTGGCTCAGTGGTAGAGCGCTTGCCTAGCATGCACGAAGCTCTGGGTTCGATTCCTCAGTACTACATAAGCAGAAAAAGCCAGAAGTGGGGCTGTGGCTCAAGTGGTAGAGCGCTAGCCTTGAGTACAGAGAGACTCAGGGACAGTGTCCGGGCCCCGAGTTCAAGCCCCAGAACCAACACACACACACACACACACTCATACACACACTTAAGTCTATAACCCAAGGCACAGAGGTGCCCTCTCTGTGAAAACCTACAAGAAAAAGCTGCACAAACGTGAAATATTAGTGAAGATTTTCTAGTAAGCATAGGAAACAAGCAAAGTAAAGCCGCATCCCCTACAAGTAGCAATGTTCCTTAACTTTTACATAGCTTAAGACTTTCTGAAAATTCATCATTCACTTGAACGTATTGATCTTTCTATTTTGTGGGTAGGGGATGATGGAGACACAGTCAGAGAGGCCCCAGTGGAAGGAGGCAGAACACTGGAATGTCCTGGGGACGTGAACATGCTCAACAACTGCTTGGCCATTTTCCAGAAACCATGACAAATGATCATCCATTGTGGGCTCACAGGAAGGGGCCCTGTGCCGCAGCATAAGCAGACAACCCACGCCTATAACCCGAGCTACTCAGGAGGCTGAGATCTAATTGTCATGGTTCAAAGCCAGCCCTGGCAGACTCATCTCCAATTAACCAGCAAAAAGCTGGCTCACGCCTGTAATCCTAGCTACTCAGGAGGCTGAGATCTGAGGATCACAGTTCAAAGCCAGCCCAGGCAGGAAAGTCTGTGAGACTCTAATCTCCAATAAACCCTAGAAAACTGAAAGTGGTGCTGTGGCTCAAGTGGTAGAGCGCTCGCCTTGAGCTGAAGAGCTGAGGGACAGTGCTCAGGCCCAGAGTTCAAGACCCATGACCGACAAAAAAAAAAGCTGGAACTGGAGGCACACCTCAAGTGATAAGAGTATATCAAGATACGAAAAAGCCAAGCAGAAATACAAAGTCCTGAGTTTAATTCCTGGTACCTGCACAAAGAAAATTGTGATGACATTCCTCAACATCTGACTTTGAAATGTTAGTAATTTTTGATAAAATAATGTTTAAGAAATACTTAATAATTTCTTAATCTAAATTAAATGACCAGTGAAATTCAACTATTCAGCAGAAAAATCTTGCATAAGCCATATTTAGTTTAGGTTAAATTTTACTGATCTTGCTTGTTTTTAGTCTTTTCTTTGTGTGTGTGGGTATGTTTGCACATGTGTGCACACACATGCACATGCCAGTCCTGGGATTTGAACTCAAGACATGGGCTCTGTTCCTAAGCTTCTTTTGCTCAAGGCTAGCACTCTACCAAGTAAGCCATGCCATGACTCCATTTCCAGCTTTTTTTTTTTTTTTGGTAGTTAGGTGGATATAAGAGTCTCGCGGACAGGGCTGGGAAGGTGGCTCAGTGGTAGAGTGCTTGCCTTGCATGCCTGAGGCCCTGGGTTCAATTCCTCAGCACCACATAAGCAAAAAGAAAAAACCTGGAAGTGGCACTGTGGCTCAAGTGGTAGAGCGCTCGCCTTGCGCTGAAGAGCTGAGGGACAGCGCCCAGGCCCAGAGTTCAGGCCCCACGACCGGACCCAAAAAAAAAAAAAGTGTCCCAGGGACTTTTCTGTACAGGGTGGCTTTGAACCACAATCCTCAGATCTCAGCCTTCTGAGCTGACAGGATGACAAAGTGAGCCACCAGTGTCCAGCTTGTTTGTAGTCTTAACAGAACTTGTTTATTAGTTTTTTTATCCTTTTACCCATGTCTTACAGGCAGGCATGGAAGGCATAGTTAGCAAGAACAGCAGAAAAAATCCCAGTTGTCCAATGGTCTCAGACCCTACCACTCCACACCACTTCACGGCCAAAACTGTTCATAACAAAGCACAAAAAGCTGGCACTGGCGGCTCACTCCTGTATTCCCAGCTCCTCAGGAGACAGGCGTGAGGATGGCCGGCTGTTCAAAGCCAGCCCGGGAATCTCCAGCTAAATTCTTTGTGGCACTGTGGCTCAAAGTGTCAAAAGAGCTCAGGGACAGTGCCCAGGCTATGAGTTCAAGCCCAAGGACTGGCAAAAAAAAAAAAATCAAAGAAAGAATAAAAGAAAACCAGAGTACCAACCACAGGATGGGAACCACAACTAAGACCAGTCAATTGGGTTCAAAACTTACATAAATCTGTAGCTTTTTTTTTTTTTTGTCAGTCGTGGGCCTAAACTCTGGGCCTGGGCACCATCCCTGCCCTCTTCAGCTCAAGGCTAGCACTCTACCACTTGAACCACAGTTACACTTCCGGCTTTACTTTTTCTGCTTATATGGTACTGAGGAATTGAACCCAGGGCCTCATGCATGCAAGGAAAGCACTCTGCCACTGAGCCACCCTTGAAGCCTTCTTAAATACTTTCCATTACCCATTTATTCTTAGGTCCTGGCCATCCAGAAAACCAGCAACAAGAACAATCTCACCTCTTCCCCCCAGCTGAGAGGGCAGATCTACAGTGGGATTCTTCACCATCAACCATCACCATCGCTCCACACAACTTAAGGTAAAATGTTTACAGAGCAAAAGGAAAAACTTGCATTTTTATGAGAATCAGAGCTGGGGATGACATAGTCCCAAAATAGAGCTGCCTGTGGTGGGTGTTTGAACTCTGGTAGCAAAGGTGAGTGGCAACAGTGTGTTTTCTAGAACTTTCCTGTCACTAACACAATGGTCAAGAGGGGCACTGGAGCACAGAAAGCAATTGTCTTGAGAAGGAGCTCAAATGTGTGGGGTTTTGGTGCTCAGAGGCCGGCCTGAGGTTTTGGTGGACGCGCCCCAGAAACCAGGCCGCAGGGACGGCATGGCCCAGTTTCCTCTGTGTGCAACCCCACGCGAGGGCAATAACGGGAAGCTTGCGCTGGATTGTAACTCAGCGGCGAACAGTGTTTGTAAACAATGTGTCTCACAACCGTGACTGCCCCCTTCCCTCCACTCCTCAGCATGCTCAGGACGTTTCTGCCCGGAGGGAGGCAGGCATCACGGGGGGCAGGGGTCAGCCTGACGCCTGCATGCAGGGAGTGGGGACCCAGGTGGAGGGAGGCCACGCTGGGAGGGGGAGGCCAGGGGGAGGGAGGCCAGGGGGAGGGAGGCTAGGCTGGCCGGGGGGAGGCAGGCCAGGGGGAGGGAGGCCAGGGGGAGGGAGGCCAGGGGGAGGGAGGCTAGGCTGGCCGGGGAGAGGGAGGCCAGGCTGGGGGGGGGAGGCCAGGGGGAGAGAGGCCAGGCTGGGGAGGGAGGCCTCAGCGCCGAGGTCCGAGCACAGGTTCACACCTCAGTCCCTAAACCTGGGCGGAAACTGAGCACCACTTGCGCATCCGGGATCTGGGGATCTGGTCGCAGCCCTGGTCAAGGTCCCCGCGGGCGGACACCTCGGACACCTCCGAGTGCGGGAACCGGCCCGGTCCCAGGGGAGGGGCGCGAGCCCTCGGGGCCTTCCCAGCCCTGCGCCCAGGAAGCCGACGGCGGCCCGGCGCGCTCCCCGCCGAGGTGCGCACTCGA
>NW_012267345.1:2249457-2264459 GCF_000151885.1 Dipodomys ordii
CCTCCCCGCCGGCCCGGGCCCGTCCCCCGGCCTGGTCGGTGCGGCAGAGTTTTCAGATGCGGCCTGTGGCTCCAGCCTCCGCGTCTCCTCTGCCTTAGCGTTTGAAGCCAGTGTCTCTCCGCAGACGTGAGCGCGCGCGAGTGCTTGCCTTTGTTCCTGCTCTCTTACACACCACAGGCCCTCTACCACTTGAGCCACACATCCAATCCAGCATTTTGCTTGTTAACTAGAGATGGAGTCTTGCGGGCTTTTCTGCCAAAACTGGGTTTTGAACCGCAGTCCTGCGGGTGTCAGCCTCTAAGTTAAGATTCGAGGCATCTGCCCCAGCACCTGCAGGGTGTACGTCTTAAAATGGACGGGTCCAGCCACCTTGAGGAGGTGCTTCTGCTCTGAGGAGCGAAGCCACTGTCACGACTTCGGGGCCTGCCTTCATCCGGGCTAGCATCTGCGAAAACTGTGGGCTGAATTTCAGTGTCCCTCCCTTGCTGGGGTTCCCAGCAAGAACTGGAGCTGATCACACAACCTGCCCCTCCCCTGAGGCTGTCTGCAAGCCAGTTGCTGCTCAGTGCCTTGGCAGCCCTACCCTGGAGATTTCTCTGGGAACCTGGAGGACGGGCATGTGGGGCTGGTTCAGTGGCACTCTGACTGCAGCATGCACCCCAGTGTCCAGGCACCCGTTGAGGTGCCATGAGGACTGGTCCGGATCCTTGCCCTTGCCAAGTGAGTGGAGGAGGCAGGGGTCCTGCAGGCCAAGCCTGCCCAAGTTACGCATTATAGTCATTCCAGAAAGTCACCTGTGTGAGCATGTCTAGACCCCATCAAGGGAGGGAATGGACGGTGGGCAGGACAGGCATCCTGGGCACCAAAACGGGGCTACAGAAGCTGCGTACGCTGTGGATGTGGCGGCCAAAGGCAGCTCCCCAGAACACGCCCTCACTCCCCACCCCACAAAATGGAGGCCATGCTGCTGGCTGGGCCACACAACCTCTGAAAACCTATGTCCACAGACCCCTGTGGCATTTGTCCTACCACCCCCCCACACACACATGGCTTCCAGAGGCAGAAAGCTGGGCCAGGGGCGCTGACACCACCCAGAACACCTGCTCCCAGCCTCGGGCTTTGGGGAGGAAAGGCCCTGGAGGAGCTTCAGGAAACAGCAAATGCCCCTGCAGATCTCCCTTCCCAGTGTCCCTTGGGAGCCCCCCACCAGTGCTGGGGGCTTCGGCATCTCCTCTGCATCCACTGACTGCCCCATCCACCCCCAGTTAGGATCTCCGTGGCTGCTTCTGTCTCCCTCACTGGTTGCAGAACCTGCCTGTTTATTCTCCATCCAGGGCGCTGCTCAGCCATCCCCATGGCAACAACCCCTGGAGTCCTGCCCCCTCCCAGGGACTGGTCCAGAACCGGCCCCTGACCTGCCTCCGCTTGAGGCTCTGACAGAAGGCAGGGAGTGGGGAGATCCTGGGGCACACGGGAGGATGCGGGGCTGCTGGGGAGCCACCCACCA
Organism: Dipodomys ordii; assembly: GCF_000151885.1. NCBI lineage: Eukaryota > Metazoa > Chordata > Mammalia > Rodentia > Heteromyidae > Dipodomys > Dipodomys ordii. The sequence continues at coordinate 2,250,965 of NW_012267345.1, forward strand.
CACTACACCTCATTCTGGGTCCTGTGGGGTGGAGGTGGCCTGGAGGCTGGTCCGGGCTGCAGTCGAGCCCGCCCCTGGGTGGAGCTCACCAGGCTGGAGGCGGGCCTCGTCTTGGACATAGCTTGGCAGATCCAACGCCAGCTGGACCCTTGCCCTCCTACCCAGGCCTCTCTCCTAAGACCCCTTCCAGAGCGGCACCGGAGGCTACCTGCCAAGCCTCAGCTGCCCCACCCCAACGGTCCTCCAGGCCATGCCCCTGCCAGGCCCCAGCCGCTACTCCAGCTGCCATGGCCAACTGTCACCCCAGCTCCTTTCCAAGCTCTTGCTCACCCCAATCCGCTCTTCCCAAGTGCCACTGCCAACTGCCAGCCCCTGGCTTCCCAAGCTCCCCCCTCCCCTACCAGGACTCTGCATTCCAGACTTCCCGGTCACTGCCAAGACCCAGCAGCCAAGGGTAAGGGGAGGACCTGGGGGAGTGGAAGTGTAGGAGCAGGGCAGAAAGCCCTGAGGGGCGGGAGGGCAGGCCCCAGCAGACAGCAGGGACTGGGGCAGGGCGGGGCTTCCTGACCCCCGTGCCGTCCAGGACAGGGACAGGAAGCATCCGGACTCAGGGCACTCAGTCTAGTCAGCCTTCCGCAGGCCGTGGGGTGAGCTGAAGCCTGCCTGTGCGCCTTTCCTCTGAGGGTCCCAGCAAAGGCCTGAAAGGCACCTGCTCCTCACACCTCCCTAAACCACCCACAGTCTTCCTCAGCTCCCAAAGGACCCAGTCCCCAGGCCTCAACTGTCCCAGGCCAGCCCCGGCTGCCTCCTCTGGGAAGACAGGACACAGTCTCTGGCCACCTCTGCAGGGGCCCGCAGGCCCTCCTCCAGCTCCCTGCAGACCTTGCTTCCCCTCCATCCCGTGGCTCTGTGCGACACCTCTTCTACAAAGGGACACTTGCCTGGTCCTCCCACGTGGGAACCTCCGTGCCTCACCCTGGGCCTACCAGATTCCGTCCTGAGCCCTGGCTAGCTTGGGAACATAGGCAAGAGATGTGAGTGGGCTGGGGAGACACTGCTGTGGCTCCCAGGAGCAGGCCTGGGCCTGGAACTCCTCAGCAGCACAGAGTGAGTGGCGAGGGCTGGGCCTTAGTCCTGGCTGAGGGTTGTCACTGCTCCCCGGGGGCTGCCACGTCCAGGCTCACATTGCACAGACTGATGGCTCTGCAGATATCACTACTGACAAGACACACCTGGCGTCTGGTTCTGGAGCTGCCAGGCCTAGCAGTCAGCCCCTCAGGCTGGGGTGTACTGGGGCAGGAGGTGCGGGGGGCTACACAACCTGCTGGGTAGGCTGCCCCAGGCGCAAGGAGGCAGAGCACACCAGGAGATTCCCTGTGTGAAGCACACGTCCTGGGTCACGTGACCTGCCCTCCGAGGCTCAGGCCTGAAAGGAGCAGCAAAACGAGGGACCGATCGCGGCCCCCTCTGATCTGCTCATGGTTCTCGGGCCTTGCACCGAGAGAGGTGTCTAGGGTCCCTTTCAAGTACAGAGGAGCCCCAGGCCTAGGCAGTACTAGCTTGCTGCCTCGGCCTCTTTCAGTGGCTTCTTTAGCCTGCTCCTTCTGCCCAGGACGGGCTGCAGAGCCAGAGCAACCCCTGTGCTCACGGGAGGCAAGCCAGCGGACAGGTCACAGGAAGTAAAGAGCATTTCCAGTTACGCCAAGGACCTGACATGGGGCAGGGGCTGGGGCTGGGCAGGAGGAGCACGTGAAGGGCGAATGACAGCCTTTACAGTGGAGACAATTGGCAGGCACCAGGTGACCTGGATGACACAGGTGAGCTGGGGGTGTAGAATGCCTCGTGCTTGTGAGATGTGTCCCTAGAACTCATCACCTGGCCAGTCATGACAGGCCCTAGTGAGGGACTTTCTTCAGCCTTCCTCAGAGCTGCGCAGCCCATGAGAAACAAGCCACGTCTGAGAAATTACCTCTGCCTGGAAGGTGTGACGGCCGGAAACGCGATGGGCCACGGAACGGGGACATTCAGGATGAGTTACTCTAAGAGGGAAGTCTCAATGCTGACAAGCAAGCGACGATGCTGTGACCTGGCAGCTCAAGCTTGCGATCCTGCCTACCTGGGAGGTAGAGATGGAAGACTGTGGTTCGAAACTAGGCCAGGCATAAAAAGACGAGATTCCGTTTCAACCAATGGCTGTGGTGTGCACCTTTTATCCCAGCTACAGGGAACGTACAGTCAAGAAGACTGCAGTCCAGGTGGGCCCAAGCACAAACCGAGACTCTTCTTTGAAAATAATCAGTGGGAAAGGGTCTGGAGGCTGGCTAAAGGGTGCCTGCTCAGCCACCGCAAGGCCCTTCAATACTATCAAAAGAAAAAAGAACTAAATAACAACAGAAAGTACTAGTTTGTGGCTCTGGTGTTGGAAATTGGACAGCCTTCAGGTCTGTCTCGGCCCATATGATCATTTACAGTTTTAGAAATTGGCTGGATGCCAGTGACTCATGCCTGTAATCCTAACTACTCAGTACCAGCACAGGAAAGGAAAAAAAAAGGGAAAGGGGGCGGGGAGAGAATATGAAGGAAAGAAAGAGAATAAAGGAAAGAAAGAGAAGGGGGGGCTGGGGGCCAGTAGTTCACTCCTGTAATCCTAGTTATTCAGGAGGCTGAGATCTGAGGATCGTGGTTCAAAACCAGCCAGAGCAGAAAAGTATAACTCTTATCTCCAATAAACTACTTAGAAAAAGTCAGAAGTGGCTCAAGTGGCAGAGCATTAGATGAGCACAGAAAGGCTCAGGGAGGGTGCTCAGGCCGTGAGTTGAAGCACCAGGACCGGCAAGAAAGAAAAGAAGATAGAGGGGGAGAGGGAAGGAGGGAGGCAGGGAGGGAGGGAGGGAGGGAGAGACGGGGTGGGGTGGGGTGAGGTGAGGAAAGGAAAGGAAAGGGGAAAGAAGAAACAGTTGGAACTTCAGGACCTGTGGTAGCATCATGTCTACCAGCTCCGGCACAAGGAAATACAATGCTACCAAACTGCCAAATATATTTCATCTCAACTCATATTATCAAGCCATTTTCCATTTTCTCTTTCTGTAAATTTCTACTTTTTACTTTCCTAGCCTGTTGTTCCCTTTCTGTTCTCTGATTTTGTTTTGTTGTTATTCCAGATAGGTTTCGCATGGAGCCCAGTCTGGTCTCAAACTCAGTCCTCCAGAGCCCTGGGATTACAGATGTGAGTTATAACACCTGGAACTATTTTCCCTCAGTGTCAGCCAGATGCCAGTGGCTCACACCTATAATCCTAGCTACTCGGAGCCAGCCTGGCCAGTAAAGTCCATGAGATTCTTATCTTCAGTTAACCACCAAAAAAGCCAGAAGTGGAGTTGTGGGTTCAAGTGATAGAGTGCTAGCCTTGAGCAAAAGAAGGTCAGGGACAGCGCCCAGGCCCTGAGTTCAAGCCCCAGGATCAGCACCAGGAAAGAAAGGAAAAGAAGAAAAACATCTATTTTCTTCTTATGTCTAGATTCACTGAATAAGGGGAGATTTCACTGTTACGCGTTCACACTCATTTATAATATATTCCAATCAATCTCCCTCCCTCCATCACTGTTCTGCCCACTTTCCCCCATTCATTCTCCAGCACCCTCTGCTTTTCACTCAAAAATCACAGCCGGCTTCAGCTGCCTTGTCCCGGTTGGCAGGAACTGCAGGGACATCTCCACCGGCGTAGTGCTTCGACTCCGTCTACCCTGAAGCCCTCAGCAAGGGTTTGGGCTTTCTCTTTGAGAGTTCACGAACCTTTGTCGCACCTTTGAACACACTGTGTGCCCGATGTCTGCACTTGTTCACAAGTGATATCCATGTCTGACTGGTGTCTGAGTGTGAACCTCACACTCAGGTACCCTTTCTTCTTGCACATGCTCCATGTCAAGTCCATTTCTGGATCATATGCAAGAAATGGTCCCACCTTGAGGCCCTGCTGGTCAGGAGCAAAACCTTGAGCCAGGTCTCAGAGCCTTGAGCCAGGTCTCAGAGCCTTGAGTCAGGTCTGAGCCAGGTCTCAGAGCCTTGAGCCAGGTCTGAGCTAGATCTCAGACCCTTGAGCCAGGTCTGAGCCAGGTCTGAGCCAGGTCTCAGAGCCTTGAGCCAGGTCTGAGCCAGGTCTCAGAGCCTTGAACCAGGTCTGAGCCAGGTCTCAGAGCCTTGAGCCAGATCTCAGAGCCTTGAGCCAGGTCTCAGAGCCTTGAGTCAGGTCTGAGGCAGGTCTGAGCCAGGTCTCAGAGCCTTGAACCAGGTCTGAGCCAGGTCTGAGCCAGGTCTCAGAGCGTTGAACCAGCTCTCAGAGCCTTGAGCCAGGTCTGAGCCAGGCCTCAGAGCCTCAGAACCTCAGGAACCTTCTCTCTCCCCCTGGGAGAGTGGACATCATGCAGGGGCCAGGCTGAGCACTGTTCTCAGGACTTCTGGGTCTTGAGTAGCCATCCAAAGCCACCACAGATCACAAAGGGTAGAAGTGCAGGGTCCTCATCTTCTATAGCATGATTCAGGACTGGCCTTCCTGCCTGAGGATTAGAACACCAGGGTCTGCTCTCTATGTATCTGAGTGTCTGTCAAACCTCCAGCCCAGGCCATGTGGGCCAGACCAACCTCCAGCCCAGGCCATGTGGGCCCAGACCAACCTCCAGCCCAGGCCATGTGGGCCCAGACCAACCTCCAGCCCAGGACATGTGGGCCCAGACCAACCTCCAGCACAGGACATGTGGGCCAAGACCAACCTCCAGCCAGGCCATGTGGCCCAGACCAACCTCCGGCCCAGACCAACCTCCAGCCCAGGCCATGTGGGCCCAGACCAACCTCCAGCCCAGGCCATGTGGCCCAGACCAACCTCCAGCCCAGACCATGTGGCCCAGACCAACCTCCGGCCCACGCCATGTGGCCCAGACCAACCTCCGGCCCAGACCAACTTCCAGCCCAGACCAACCTCCAGCCCAGACCAACCTCCAGCCCAGGCCATATGGGCCCAGACCAACCTCCAGCCCAGACCAACCTCCAGCCCAGGCCATATGGGCCCAGACCAACCTCCAGCCCAGACCAACCTTCAGCCCAGACCAACCTCCAGCCCAGGACATGTGGCCCAGACCAATCTCCAGGCAATGTGGGCCCAGACCAACCTCCAGCCCAGGCCATGTGGCCCAGACCAACCTCCGGCCCAGACCAACTTCCAGCCCAGGCCATGTGGGCCAGACCAATCTCCAGCCCAGACCAACCTCCAGCCCAGGCCATGTGGACCCAGACCAACCTCCAGCCCAGACCAACCTCCGGCCCAGGCCATGTGGGCCCAGACCAACCTCCAGCCCAGGCCATGTGGGCCAGACCAACCTCTGGCCCAGGCCAACCTCCGGCCCAGGCCATGTGGCCCAGACCAACCTCCAGCCCAGGCCATGTGGGCCAGACCAACCTCCAGGCCATGTGGGCCCAGACCAACCTCCAGCCCAGACCAACCTCCAGCCCAGACCAACCTCCAGCCCAGGCCATGTGGGCCAGGCCAACCTCCAGGCCATGTGGGCCCAGACCAACCTCCAGCCCAAGCCATGTGGGCCCAGACCAACCTCCAGCCCAGGCCATGTGGGCCCAGACCAACCTCCAGCCCAGGCCATGTGGGCCCAGACCAACCTCCAGCCCATGTGGGCCCAGACCAACCTCCAGCCCAGGCCATGTGGGCCCAGACCAACCTCCAGCCCAGGCCATGTGGGCCCAGACCAACCTCCAGCCCAGGCCATGTGGGCCCAGACCAACCTCCAACCAACCTCCAGCCCAGGCCATGTGGGCCCAGACCAACCTCCAGCCCAGGCCATGTGGGCCCAGACCAACCTCCAGCCCAGGCCATGTGGGCCAGACCAACCTCCATCCTGAGCAAAGCTGTAGTTGCCACTGGTAAGGAATGTGGCAGTCAGTCTGCACCTGACTAGCCACTTTCAAACCTCTCTCATCGTGTTCTCATTCCCTCTCAGGGGGTTGACGCAGCACAGGTACCAGTGGCTGTGGAGGTGTTGCCAACAGCACAGGTACAAGCCGCCATAGGGAGGTACTGACGACAGCTCAGGTACCAGGTATGTTGGAAAGGGCTTGCCTGGTTCTGGAAGCTAGGTGACACATGGCGGAGAGTAAGAACCGAGGGTCCGCTCCTCTGAGCCTTCTGTCCCCAAGGGTATACCTCAGGACAGGCTTGTGTCAGGGGGATGGGAAGGGCCTTCCAGGGAAGGGAGGGCCTGCTCCTGGACAAGGCTGCACACACAGCAGCCTTGGTGATCCCTGCTGCAGATTCATCTGAAGTCTAGCTTGTCAGAGTGCCCTTCTCCTGAAACCACGTGAGCGGCTCCACCATGCCAAAGGCCACACTCCCTGACCCCACTCCCCAGCAGGGGGGTTCTGTTTCCTCCCTGGGGTCCTGGTGCTGAGGTGGAGTGGGAGGGCTCATCAGACCACAGGTTTCCTGAGGAAGGAAGGGAGGGTGGGTGTGTGCTCTGGGACGGCCGCCTCCCTCCTCCGGCCGCCAGCCCCAGTGGAGGGGCGCACGTCTGCTGCTATTCCTCCTTGAGGTGGGGCAGCCGCTCCCAGTGAGACCCCGCACAAGACCCAGCCCACAAAAACAAGCCAGTTCACAGGCTTGGGACTGTGCTGGATTCCCAGAGGGATCTGTAACACCTCCACGGCAGGCCCGCCTCGGACAGGCAGTCCCCTGCACCGCGGCGTGAGCTCATCCACACACACGGGGCAAGAAGAAAGACGCCGAAGAATGCTCTCCTGATCTAGGTTCTGTGATGCTCTCACAATGCCATGATGCTGTACACGTGGATAGGCGTCCCGTTCAAGGATGTGATCATAAATTACATACAGAAAAATAAAAAATAAAAACACACACAAAACCCCTGCCAACCCCTTCCTGAGGGAAGAATGCTTGTCCCGCATCCTGCCTGGGCCGGCCCTGAGGCGACCTCTCTCCCTCCGGGGAAGCTGCAAGGAGGCCTGGGCTTGGAGCCAGGGAAGAGGCCAGGGCAGTGCCAGACCCTCTGAGGAGGGGGCAGGGAGAGCAGACTCGAGCACCCCAGAGTGAGTCAAGGAGGAGCTGTGGCTTGGAGCAGGGCCGGGTTGGCCCAACTGACCAACCTGAGCCCATTACTGCCTTTGTGGTCAGGCCCTTTTTGCAGGGTCTCAAGAGCCCCTGGTGTGGGGGGAGAGGGGAGGCCTCACAGCCGTACAGGTGGGGCTGGAGGGGCAGCTGGCAAGGGTACACCAGCATGGGTCTGGGGACCTGCCTGCCATCTGCCAGGGAAGGAGGGGTGTCTCCCGCCGCCGCCTCCCTCCTCCGGCCTCTGGAGCCTCTATCCCTTCCGCTTCCAGAGGCCCCAGGGCTATTTTTAACTTGGCTGAGCTACCAGAGTTGAAGGTGGACCGAGTGGGGGTGCTAAGGAGAGAGCCTAGCAGCTGCTGCCCTGTCCCCACCCACCGGCTATCAGGCTTTCTAGGGGAGCCTGGGCTTTCTTGCCCTTAGAGGGTAGATAGCATTCCACGTACCATCCCGGTCTCCCACAAAGCCCATGGAGACCCCAGAGACCTGGGATTCAGAAGCACACCTGAGACAAACCCAAAACACACCTGCTGTGAGTCCACATGGACTCCAGAGATAAGTACAAGTGTGAATAAGGGCCCCATTCAGTTCTCCAAAAACACTCAGGCACTCACTCCCATCTGAGACACACATAGGTACCTCACACACACACACACATGACACACACACACATGACACACACACACACGACACACACATACACACGACACACACGACACACACACACATACACACACATGACACACACACACACGACAAACAGACACACACACACGACACACACACACACACAACACAGGGACATGAACACATGGAACATGGAGACACTTGTACATGTAAACACAGATACACACACGGCTTGGGTAGACACAAAGATAGGTACAGGGGCTGGGAAGGTGGCTCAGTGGTAGAGCGCTTGCCTTGCATGCATGAGGCCCTGAGTTCGATTCCTCAGCACCACATAAGCAGAAAGAAAAAAGCCGGAAGTGGCGCTGTGGCTCAAGTGGTAGAGCGCTAGCCTTGAGCTGAAGAGCTGAGGGACAGCGCCCAGGCCCAGAGTTCAGGCCCCATGACCGGACCAAAAAAAAAAAAAAAGAAAGAAAGAAAGAAAAAAAGATAGGCACAGATGCCAAAGACCATCAGCTGATGGATGAGGACCAGGAGCAGGCACTGGTGGCTAACACCTGTCATCCTAGCTACTCAGGAGCAGATCTGGGGATTGTGGTTCAAAGCCAGCCTGGGCAGGAAAGCCCATGATACTCTTATCTCCAATTAAAAGGTGGGAGTGCAGCTGTGGCTCAAGTGGTAGAGCGCTAGCCTTGAGCTGAAGAGCTGAGGAACAGTGCCCAGCCCCAGAGTTCAGGGCCCACAACCAACAACAACAGCAAAAAGCTTAAGGACAGCATCCATGCTCTTAGTTCAAGCCCCAGGACCAGCATACAGACAGGCCAGGGAGAGAAGAGGAAAAGGAGCAGAGTGGGGGGAGAGGGAAGAGGAAGGGAGGGGAGAGAGAGAGAGAGCGAGTACTGAGTTGCCTAGTTTCCCTGTAGCCCGGAGGAGATGGCGTGCAGTGGGAGCTGACATTCCCTCCCCACTTTGGCACCAGTGTTCCCTCTCACCATGGCCAGCAGGACGCACCCACCTTGACACCAGTGTCTCCCTCCCACCATGGCCAGCAGGACGCACCCACCTTGACACCAGTGTCTCCCTCTCACCATGGCCAGCAGGACGTACCCACCTTGACACCAGTGTCTCCCTCCCACCATGGCCAGCAGGACGCACCCTCCTTGACACCAGTGTCTCCCTCCCACCATGGCCAGCAGGACACACTGAAACCTGGCTAACGTGCATTCCCTGTGCTAGGCTATGTCCTTGCCCCACATGCTCAGAATAGAAAATCCCAAGAGAGGGGGTGTCAGGTTGGGTCAGCTCAGAATGTCATCACATCCCCTTCCTTCTTATTCCTCACTCCCCTACTTTCCTCAGCCTTTGCTCCTTAAAAAATAAATAAATATGGGCTGGGAAGGTGACTCAGTGGTAGAGCGCTGGCCTTGAGCAAAGGCTCAGGGACAGTGCCCCTGAGATCAAACCCCAGCACTGGCAAAAAATATTTTTATTGTTATTATAAAGGTAATGTACAGAGGGGTTATTGTTTCACATGTCAGATAATGAGTACTTTGTTTTTTGTTGTTGGTTGTGGGGCTTAAACTGAGGACCTGGGCTCTGTCCTTCAGTTCTTTTGTTCAGGCCAGTACTCTTACCATTTTGAGCCACAGCGCCACTTATAGTTTTCTGGTGGTTCACTGGAAATCAGAATCTCATGGACTTTCCTGCCTGGGCTGGCTTTGAACTGCGAGCCTCAGATCTCAGCTTCCTGAGTATGATTACAGATGTGAGCCACCAGCGCCCGGCCTTATATAATTTTATCTAATCAGAAGCACAGAGGCATTGAACCTTTGTTTTACCCGCCAAGAGTATCCTCCTTTGGTCTTACTGTGTGAGAAGGCAGAGCCCTGTATAATTTATTGTGTCTTGATGTATTTTATTATATATATATATATATATATATATATATATATTGTTTTGTTTTGTTTTGGGTCCAGTCGTGGGGCCTGAACTCTGGGCCTGGGCGCTGTCCCTCAGCTCTTCAGCTCAAGGCTAGCACTCTACCACTTGAGCCACAGCGCCACTTCCGGCTTTTTTCTTTTTATGTGGTGCTGAGGAATTGAACCCAGGGCCTCATGCATGCAAGGCAAGCGCTCTACTACTGAGTCACCTTCCCAGGATTTCAAGCCCTAGTACCTACAAACACACACACACACACACACACACACACACACACAGAGTTTGTGTGTTAAGAAAGTGAGACTAACAATTTTTTTTTGTCTTTGTAAGGCTTGAATTCAGGGCCTGGGCACTGTCCTTGAGCTGTTTTGCTCAAAGCTAGTGCTCTAACCATTTTGAGCCACAGCACCACTTCCGGTTTTCTGGTTGTTCATTGGAGATGAGAATCTCATGGACTTTCCCGCCCTCGCTGGCTTCAAACCACAATCCTCAGATCTCAGGCTCCACAGTAGCTAAGATTACAGGTATCTATGAACCACCAGTGTCCAGCTATAGTATGGAATGAAAAGCAAGTCTGTGTGTTCAATGTATATGTGGTTTTCTGCCAAAGTATTTTGGATTGGAGGCTGGTTGGATCTGAGTCTACCTACAGAGGGGGAGGGCCGATTTCAACTCTGCAAAGCACATTAAGGCCTTGAATTTTCTGGCTGAGAATCTTCCACTTGCTTTCATTCAAACTCCATGTTCTAGTTGGTGAACCCCACCTAGTTTCCCACCCTCATCCCTAACCTACTTCCTGCCCCTCAAGCTCCTCCAAAACGTCTAGCCCAGGGTTGTCCTTTGCCAAGCCCCAGTCCACAGCCCAATTCCTACCAAACATTGATGTCCACATTCTGATTTCTATTCCTGCTCTCTGAAAAGTTTTCCTTTGGGTCAAATCCTTATTTGGACCTTCAGCAAATGATAGCTGAATAAAAACTAATTGTGTGTGTGTGTGTGTGTGTGTGCGCGCGCGCGCGCACTTACACGCACCAGGATACTGGGCTTGGATGCAGGGTCTGGGCATGGTCCCTGAGCCTTTTCCTGAGCCATACCTACAATTCTGGCTTCTTGCTGATTAATTAAGAGGTAAGAGTCTAGTGGAGTTTTCCTTCACGGACTGGCTTCAATGGTCCTCAGATACCAGCCTTCTGAGTAGTGACAATTACATTGCTCAGATGACTAAACTGTTCATTTTTGTCGGTCATGGGGCTTGAACTCTGGGGCTGCACGGTGTCCCGCAGCTCTTCAGCTGAAGGCTGGTGTTCTACCACTTGAACCACAGTACCACTTCTGTTTTTCTGGTGTTTACTGGAGATAAGTCTAAAAGACTTTCCTGCCCGGGCTGGCTTTGAACCACAATCCTCAGATCTCAGCCTCCTGAGTAGCTAGGATTACAGGTGTGAGCCACTGGCACCTGGCGAGTAAAATTTTCTTTCTTTCTTTCTTTTTGGGGGGGTCTGATCCTGGAGCCTGAACTCTGGGCCTGGGTGCTGTCCCTCAGCTCTTCAGCTCAAGGCTAGCGCTCTACCACTTGAGCCACAGTGCCACTTCCGGCTTTTTTCTTTTTGCTTATGTGGTGCTGAGGAATCGAACCCAGGGCCTCAGGCATGCAAGGCAAGCGCTCTACCACTGAGCCGCCTTCCCAGCCCCAGAGTAAACTTTTCTTAAACAAGGATGGTGAGGGGAAAGTGGGAAGGGCAGAGAAGAGGTGCAGGTCATCGCCAGATGCAGGGAATGACCACAGAATAAATGTCTTCATTCTGTCCTGCGGCATCCATGACCAGAGACTAGTAAGGCAGAAGAGGGAGCCTTGGAATCTAAGGCCCAGGCTAACACCTACAAGGCTCCAGCTGCCCTGCTGGCCCCGCCCCCACTCAGGCCTGAAGCACTGCTGGGGCTTTCTAGTGGGCCAAGGCACTGAGCAGGAGCATTGCTGGTGAGGCCAGGGCGCCACACGGGCTCCAGTCCTCCCACTCACTGTCCCTGCTCCTTCTTCCACCTAGGAGCTTTCCACAAAGCCTGCTATTTTCAGTTGAGAGGCACCGATTTCTGGCACCACTGCTGCCCCTACAGGAGCCAGGGCGAAGAAAACCTTGGCCTGGGATTTGGCCTGAGTGGCCATCCCCACAGGCAGGCACACCTGAGCTACCACGGTCGTCAAGGGGAGGCCTCAGATAGGCTCTTAGCCAGCGGGCAGGAGCACTTGCCCTCGGAGGGCGGGCCCACGGCCTGGGTGGGCTGCTGTCCACTGCCTGTGGCCTGATCCCAGCACTTCAAGGGCCATTTGCAACCCTGTGGTCACTTTGGGCTTCCACACGCAGGCGCGGAGGCTGGGTGCACGGATCCCCGGCCGCTGGCCCAGCTCGGGGGGTGGGCAGCCCTGGGCTCCTTCCCTTCCCTTCTGCACCCCACTGCCCTCCCAGGTGGGCCCAGACACACTCCTTCCTCCCAGTCCTGTCCTGGAGGGAGCGCCTGGTTGTCTCCGTGGCCATGTAGGTATGGAGGCCTTGTCCCAGTTACAGAAACCACAGGAACCAAAACGGGGCATCCTCCAGACAGCCGCCCTTCTCCTCTCCCCCTCCCTCTCCACTGGATCTGAGGGTGGGTCTCAGAGGGAGGGGAGGGGACTTAGAATAAGGGTCTGCCTGTCTGGTCCTGCCCTGGGAGCCCGGCCCCCACCAGCCAGGGCTGACCTCAGCCAGCAACTGGACCTGGTGGGTGGGGGAGGGGGTGTGAGTCCTCAAGCGCATCCTAGACCCCGGAGCCACTGAGAACACAGTGCTAGGAGGGGGGAGGAGGCCGCCTTCGGGGTCCCCTGGGGTCAGCTCTGGGACAGTTGCCATTTTTAATCTGTGCAAGTGACTTAGAAGGAGCCGCAAGGGAGGGCCTTAACCCAGATCTACTCAGAGCAAGCTGAGGAGGCAGCCCCCTCCCCCAGCTGGGTGCCCTGGTAGGCAACCCCGTCCTTGGGCCTGACTTCTTTCTGTAGTGAAGGCCCAGGCTGTCCACACCTCGCAGTGACCCCCGGTGTGACCATGTGCCGTGGGCTAGCTCCCCTGGGGTCCTGGAGAAGTCTGACCTCACAGCTTTCAACCTCCCCAGGGAGGGGGGAATCACAGCTCAGGAGGGCCTCTGCCCCCCGAATCCCTGCTTTGACAAGGGGGACAAACCCAGAATCTGCTCCCAACAAGCCCACCCCCGCAGGAACCCTGCCCTCACACTTAGTGTGAGGGGTGAGGGAGTTACTCATTGTGGATGCTGTGTGTGTGGACTGTGTGTGTGTGTGTGTGTGTGTGTGGACTGTGCGTGTGTGTGGACTGTGTGTGTGTGTGGATGCTGTGTGTGTGGACTGTGTGTGTGTGGATGCTGTGTGTGTGGACTGTGTGTGGACTGTGTGTGTGTGGACTGCTGTGTGTGTAGACTGCTGTGTGTGTGGACTGTGTGTAGACTGTGTGTGTGGACTGTGTGTGTGTGTGTGGACTATGTGTGTGTGGACTGTGTGTGTGTGTGGACTGCTGTGTGTGTGGACTGTGTGTGTGTGTGTGGACTGTGTGTGTAGACTGTGTGTGTGTGTGTGGACTCTGTGTGTGTAGACTGTGTGTGTGTGTGTGGACTGTGTGTGTAGACTGCTGTGTGTGTGGACTGCTGTGTGTGTGGACTGTGTGTGTATGGGTGCTGTGTGTGTGGACTGCTGTGTGTGGGGACTGTGTGTGTATGGATGCTGTGTGTGTGGACTGCTGTGTGTGGGGACTGTGTGTGTATGGATGC
>NW_012267345.1:2265294-2266552 GCF_000151885.1 Dipodomys ordii
TGTGTGTGGGGACTGTGTGTGTATGGATGCTGTGTGTGTGGACTGTGTGTGTGGGGACTGCTGTGTGTGTGGACTGTGTGTGTGGACTGCTGTATGTGTGGGCTGTGTGTGTGTATTGTGTATGTGGACTGCTGTGTGTATGGACTGTGTGGACTGCTGTGTGTGTGTGTGGACTGTGTGTGTGTGGACTGTGTGTTGCTCTGTGTGTGTGTGTGGATGCTATGTGTGTGGACTGTGTATGTGGACTGCTGTGTGTGTGGACTGCTGTATGTGTGGACTGTGTGTGTGTGGACTGCTGTGTGTGTGGACTGCTGTGTGTGTGGACTGTGTGTGTGTGGACTGCTGTGTGTGTGGACTGCTGTATGTGTGGGCTGTGTGTGTATTGTGTATGTGGACTGCTGTGTGTATGGACTGTGTGGACTGCTGTGTGTGTGTGTGGACTGTGTGTGTGTGTGGACTGTGTGTGTGTGGACTGCTGTGTGTGTGGACTGCTGTGTGTGTGGACTGTGTGTGGACTGTGTGTGTGCATTGTTGTGTGTGTGGACTGTGTGTGTGTGTGGACTGTGTGTGTGTGGATGCTATGTGTGTGGACTGTGTGTGTGGACTGCTGTGTGTGTGAATGCTGTGTGTGTGGACTGTGTGTGTGTGGACCGTGTGTGTGTGTGTGAATGCTGTGTGTGTGGACTGTGTGTGGACTGCTGTGTGTGTGGACTGTGTGTGGACTGCTGTGTGTGTGGACTGTGTGTGTGTGTGTGTGTGTGGACTGCTGTGTGTGTGGACTGTGTGTGTGGACTGCTGTGTGTGTGGACTGTGTGTGTGTGGACTGTGTGTGTGGATGCTGTATGTGTGGGCTGTGTGTGTGTATTGTGTGTGTGGACTGCTGTGTATGTGGACTGTGTATGTGTGGACTGCTGTGTGTGTGGACTGCTGTGTGTGTGAATGCTGTGTGTGTGGACTGTGTGTGTGTGGACCGTGTGTGTGTGTGTGAATGCTGTGTGTGTGGACTGTGTGTGGACTGCTGTGTGTGTGGACTGTGTGTGGACTGCTGTGTGTGTGGACTGTGTGTGTGTGTGTGTGTGTGGACTGCTGTGTGTGTGGACTGTGTGTGTGGACTGCTGTGTGTGTGGACTGTGTGTGTGTGGACTGTGTGTGTGGATGCTGTATGTGTGGGCTGTGTGTGTGTATTGTGTGTGTGGACTGCTGTGTATGTGGACTGTGTATGTGTGGACTGCTGTGTGTGTGGACTGCTGTGTGTGTG
>NW_012267345.1:2266893-2274576 GCF_000151885.1 Dipodomys ordii
TGTGTGGACTGCTGTGTATGTGGACTGTGTATGTGTGGACTGCTGTGTGTGTGGACTGCTGTGTGTGTGGACTGTGTATGTGTGGACTGCTGTATGTGTGGGCTGTGTGTGTATTGTGTGTGTGGACTGCTGTGTGTGTGGACTGTGTGTGTGTGGACTGTGTGTGTGGACTGTGTGTGTGTGGACTGTGTGTGTGCATTGTTGTATGTGTGGACTTCTGTGTGTGGACTGTGTGTGTGTGGACTGTGTGTGTGCATTGTTGTGTGTGTGGACTTCTGTGTGTGGACTGCTCCGTGGACTGCTCTTTCCGTGACTCCTTACTAGAATATGCCACCCCTCAGGAATTTTGTACAGTTCCACAACTTCAAGGACGCAGGAGAGGACCGCCTTTGCCTTGTGGTGTAAGAGCCACTGTACCTGTTTCTTATCTGGGGTCCGCTGGGATGGGACCTTTCCTGGCCTTCATGGCTACTTTGGGGGTCTCGTGCTGGCCAAGAGTTCAGATATTTTCATCCTCGTCCTTTCTAGTCACCATTCACCCCAGCCTGGGTTAATCCAGCTCTTCTCTTTCAGTCAGAGCTAATTGTCTAAAATCCAGGCCCCAGTGTTTATCTGGTCACCAAGGAAGGTGTGTTCCCACACAGGTGAGCAGGCCCCAGGGACAGTGGGCTTCTGGTGCTGCCCTGGTTAAGGTCAAGAACAGTCAGTGTTTACCAAACTTTTACAAATTTATACACTCAGACACAGGCAGATGGTAAAAGCTTGAGCAGCTCAGTGTTGCTGCAGAACGTACCCCCCAAAAAAATCCCTTTCAAGGCATACAAGATTCCACAGACCAGATCTCATGACATTAAAAATACATGTTTAATCTGGGCACCGGTGGCTCACACCCGTCATCCTAGTCACTCAAGAGGCTGAGATCTGAGGATCGCAGCCCAAAGGCAGTCTGGGCAGAAAAGTCCCAGGGAGACTCTTATCTCCAATTAACCACTCAAAAACCAGAAGTGGCTCTGTGGCTCAAAGAAGTAGAACACTAGCCTTGAGCTCAGGGACAGCGTCCAGGCCCTGAGTTCAAGCCCCACAGCTGAGAAAAAAAAAATCCTTGTCCAGGCCAGCTCCCGCCCACCATACAAGAAGTGGGGTAAGGACACATCATCAAGAAAAGCAAGATGCAGAGTACATTAGCTCCGCTTCTGAAGAAGGAAATTATAAAATGACAGCTTTGAGGAGGCTGCATGTGCACACATTTGCAGGCAGATAAAGGCAATGAAGGGGCAGGGCAGGCAGGTAATACAGAAGGAGCCTGGGGAAAACGTCTCTCTACTGGTTTAGTGAGAATGTTAATGTTCTCTCTTCCTTCTTCCTCCTCCTCCTCCTTCGCAGTACTGGCATTTGAACTCAGGGCCTTGTGCTTGCTAGGATAACATTCTACCATCTGAGGTACACTTCCAGCCCAGACACTGGAGCTTGAACTCCAGGTGGTGGCTATAAACCTTAATTTTCAGATATACCCAGATACAGATACAAACCTCAATGTTCAGGTCTCAGGCTCCTGAGTAGCTGGGGTTACAGGTGAGAGCTGCCAGCGTCTGGGTGCTGGTCCTTTTAACCAGAGCCTGGGCTGTTCTGAGCTTTATGCTTGAGGATGGCACTCTAGCACTTGAGCCATAGCACTACTTCAGCTTTTTTTTTTTTTTGGTCCATCGTGGGGCCCTCAGAGGGTGTGTCTTGTGTGGTCACAGGTTTCATTGTGGCTGAAGATCAGAAGAAACAATCCCCGCTGGAGTGTCTCAAGGGACAGTCAGTGGACAGGCTGCTCACTGGGTCCTTCACCCTGGGTAGGAAAGACAGGCTCTGTGGAGGGCCAGGAGGAAGACAGCTCCCTTGCCACCCTGTCCTCCAGGGTGCTGGGTCATTAATTCCTTGTGACTCCAGATGTTCAGCAGCTGTCTTGAACATTTCCGCCCCTTCTCTGACCCCGCATCCGCCCAGGAAGCTTTCCCTCCTGTCCTTGGGCTTCAAACCACCCCCACCTTCCCTGCTCCCCATTTCCTGAGCAGAAGCATTTGTGCAGACTCAGCTCCCCCTCCTGCGGACGGCGTCACCTTTCCTGAGGCCAGTGTACAGCTCCCTGGGTCCAGGGCTGCTGTGGTCAGCTGATGCTGAGCTGAGCATCCTCTGCCAGGGGCTCTGATCCTAGCTCCAGCCCCTCCAGCCTCTGGGACTGGTTTTCTCTCTCTCCTTTCCTTCCTTCTCCAAGGTTGGCTCTGTAGGCTCAGCAGCATAAATCAAGGGCCCCTAGGGAGGCAAACAGAACTGGCCAGGGAGGAAACATGGCCTTAGTGGGGGAGGGCGGAAGGCCAGGACTAGCAGGCCCAGTGGGGGGTGGGGTGCATGCGCCAGAGGACATGGGGGGGAACTCTTTCGTGAACTGATAAGCAGGGACAGAGTCCCTCAGCCCAGTTGCACAGTGCTGAGCAGAGGGGGTGGGACATAAGAAGTCCTTGTTGCTGCAGCTGGTCCAGTCCAGGGGTTTCTGGAGGGGACAGCTCCTTTCCGGTCACATGATTTCCCATCTCCACAGAGTGGGTAGTTCTGGAGCACTTGGGCTCCTGTGGATTGGCAGGGTCAAGGGCCAGGCCAGACACAGGGGAAGGGGCTTGGGGCTCTAGCCCTGATCCCTGGCCCCTCCTAGGATCTTGTCACAGCTTCTCACCACTGCCCCCTCTTTGTAAAGAGTGAGGGCAAGCTAAGGCCAGGTGGGCCTGGCTGAAGAAAAGCCTCCATTTTCTATCTTTTTTTTTTTTTTTTGTCAGTCATGGGGCTTGAATTCAGGGCCTGGGTACTGTCCTTGAGTTTTTTTTGCTTAAGGCTAGCTATCTACCACTTTGAGTCACAGTTCCACTTCTGGTTTTCTGGTTAATTGGAGGAAATGAGTCTCACGGCCTTTCCTGTTCAGACTGGCTTTGAACTGTACTCCTCAAATCTTAGTCTCCTCTGAATAGCTAAGATTATAGGCAGGAGCCACTAACACCTGGCATCAGTGAAACTCTTACCTCCAATTAACCACCAAAAAGCCAGAAGTGGAGCTATGGCAAAAGTGTCAGAGCACAAGCCTTGCACAAAAACAAAACAAAAACAAAAACACAGCACCCAAACTGAGTTCAAGCCCCAGGACTCATACAAAACAAAACAAAGACTGAGAAGGTGGCGTAGTGGTAGAGTGCTTGTCTAGCATGTCTGAGCCCTGGGTTCATTTCCTCAGTTTCATATAAACAGAAAAAGCTGGAAGTGGTGCTGTGGTTCAAGTGATAGGGTACTACTAGCTTTGAGCAAAAGCTCAGGGACTGTACCCAGACCCTGGACAGGCGAAAGAAAGGAAGAAAGAAAGAAAGAAAGAAAGAAAGAAAGAAAGAAAGAAAGAAAGAAAGAAAGAAAGAAAGAAAGGAAGGAAGGAAGGAAGGAAGAAAGGAAGGAAGGGAGTGAATTCAGAATACTTCTATCAGCTGCCAGTTGGGCAAAATCATCTACTATAGACTCTTTGTAATAAAATATTGACTATATCATGTAATTTAGTGAATATTGCATTGAAAGTGAAAACAGAAATGGCTGTACAGGTATCATCTCAGTCAGATTATATAAGTATGTTCCATGCAATATTTAGGATGCACATGTAGCAAAAAACAAAAAAACAAAAAACTTTGCTTAAGCTAGGTATATTAGTATGTGTCTATAATCCTAGTACTCAGAAAGCTAAGGCAGGTGGATCCTAAGTTCAAGGCAAGCATGTGCTATATACCAAGATCTTGTCTTGAACACACACACACACACACACACGCACACAATTTTTTTACCTTTATCTGAAATTCAATTTTGTATATTCTGTATTTTATCTGCAACTTCAGGTGAGTAAGCTGCTGGCTTCCCTGAAATCACTCTGTCATTTAGCCCTTACTATTCTCCAACCCTCAACACAGTAGCAACCCCGTTCCTCCAACCTGGAGAGCAAGGGGGGAAGGTTCTAGGGCCTGGAAATGCCCTTCACTAAAGCCTGGGGTCTCTCAGGAAGGCTGGCATGGCCTGGCCTTGAGGCTCAGGGGATGGCTGAGTGACTGAGGCATTAGCATTTTTCAGGCTTGGGCAGTGGGAAAATGAGTCTCTTGGGCAGGGCCCTTCACTGCCCTCTGGATCTCAGGCAGACGGACCCTCTCCAATGCAGGAGAAAAAAAGAGGAATCTGCTAGATCCCTCTACAAAAGAAGGTACAGTTTATGGTGTTGTGTGAGGGATGAGGAAAGGTTCAACTAGAGGCTGAAAAAGAGGAGCCGGGGCCAGGCAGGGCTTTACCTGCCCTCACTGCTGCTGCTGGTGGTGAAGAGAGGAGCAGTAAAAGCAGGGGAGGGGGCTTCCAGCTTGCTCCCGGAGGAGCAGGAGTCTAACTCCCTAAACAAACACCACCTTGCTCAGCAGCGGTCCTGGTCTCACTGGACCCTTGCTGACAGATGCAAACTCATGGATAAAAACAGCAGATTTGGCAGACATGGGGATTCTTGCTTTCTTCTGAGCCAGATCCCTTCATCTATCAAGAAAAGGGTCATTTTTGGATTCTAGCTGCCCAAAGACTAGGTAGTCACTCAAAGTGAAGCAGGGCCTAGGGAGGGAGGGACTGCCCCCAGAGCCCTAAGGCAACCCTCTGTCACAGAGGAGGGACAGAAACTGAGGTCCACCACACCCTAGAACCCTTTGTGAGCTCTATCACCCTTTGCCCCAGCAACGATGACTCACAAAGGCAGGGGTAGACAGAGCCTCCCCTCTGTACTGGAAGGCCCAGGTCACAAAGGACATTAGGGCCTACCTGGAGGAGGCACACCAGGAGACCACCCTGCACTGTGCTCACCCCAGCAGCTGCCCGCTGGGCCGGGCCTGGATTTGGGACTTCTACAGCCACCCCAGTCCCTCCACTGGGCCTCAAGGCTAGTGTGGACAAATGCGAAGCCTTGGTGCCCATGTGTGTCATCTGCTTCGTGAAGGCGCTGGTGCACGTGTTCAAGATCTACCTAACAGCAAACTACACCTACAACTTCCGCAGCTGGCCAGTGGACTTCCGCTGGGACGATGTGCGTGAGGCCAGCGCTGGTGGCAGTAGTCACCGCGCGCTGACATGCGCAGCAGCTGCTGCTGGAGTGTGGCTGCTGCATGACGCAGCGCTGGGCGGGGGCATGCCTGGGCGACCGCCACGGGGGGCTCGTAGCCAGGTCCAGTGCCTCCTGCAGCAGATCCGCCAACTGCCCAGCCAGCTAGCCAGCTATGCCCTGGCTCACTCGCTAGGCCGCTGGCTGGTATATCCTGGATCCATGTTCCTGATGACGCGTGCGCTGCTGCCACTGCTACAGCAGGGCCAAGAGCGCCTGGTAGAGCGCTACCGTGGCCGGCGCGCCAAACTGGTGGCCTGTGACGGCAATGAGATTGACACCATGTTTATGGACCGCAGGCAGCACCCTGGGAGCCATGGCCGCGGCCTGCGCCTGGTCATCTGCTGTGAAGGCAATGCTGGCTTCTATGAGATGGGCTGTCTTTCCGCACCACTTGAGGCTGGATACTCAGTCCTAGGCTGGAACCACCCGGGCTTTGGGGGCAGCACAGGTGCGCCTTTCCCTCAGCACGACGCCAACGCCATGGACGTGGTGGTCAAGTACGCACTGCACCGCCTCCACTTCCCCCCGGCTCACGTGGTGGTCTACGGTTGGTCCATCGGAGGCTTCACGGCCACATGGGCCACCATGACTTACCCAGAGCTAGGTGCGCTGGTGCTGGATGCCACTTTCGATGACCTTGTACCACTTGCTTTGAAGGTCATGCCCCATAGTTGGAAGGGGCTGGTGGTGCGCACAGTACGAGAGCACTTTAACCTCAATGTCGCCGAGCAGCTGTGCTGCTACCCAGGGCCTGTGCTGCTGCTCCGGCGTACACAGGATGACGTGGTCAGCACTGCAGACCACCTGCCCACCCTAGCATCTGGTGACATGGAAGGTGATGTGGAAGGCAATCGGGGGAATGAGCTGCTGCTACAACTGCTGCAGCACCGATACCCATCAGTGATGGCCCGAGAGGGCCGTAGCATTGTCACCCGCTGGCTTCGTGCCAGTAGCCTGGCGCAGGAGGCTGCCTTCTATGCCCGCTACAGGGTAGATGATGAGTGGTGTCTGGCGATGTTGCGCTCCTACCGTGAACGCTGTCAGGAGGAGTTGGAGGATGTGGAGACTTGGGGACCACACGGCCCCACCTTCCCCTGGCTCGTGGGCAGGGGCCTGAGTCGCCGGCGGCGCCGGCAGCTGGCCCTGTTCCTGGCCCGCAAGCACCTCAAGAATGTGGAGGCGACTCACTGCAGCCCACTGGAGCCAGAGGACTTCCAGCTGCCCTGGGGGCTGCCCCCACGTAGCTAAGATGTCCCAGCACTAGCACATCTTCCAGGCTTTGAGTCTGTTTCCCCTCTACACCCAACCACAAAAGCTGGCCCTCTAGGATACTGACTCTGCATCTAGGGAAGGCAAGCAGTATATCTGGACTGCACTGGGACCTTCTGTCTGTTCTGCTCTCTTCCTCTTCCTCCTCCTCTTCTCTCCCTCCCACAAACACTTCTGGATGCCGGTGCAAAGGGAATGCAAAGATATACCCTGGCCTAATTTATGGTAATGCTGTGTGATAAGATGTCTAATCAAAACAAAAGGCTCCTGGGAAAACTGTGTGCCACAGGGGGGCATCCTTCCTACTGGACTGGGTTCCAGTATGGCTCCCAGGAAGTGTCAGTTGAGTGTTGTGTGTACAATTGTCTCTAGCTATGTAAAGAGGACATTGGTACTGCAGGGCTATAGTGCATGGCTCAGCAGCTGGATATTCTCAAATGTTGTGCAAGGCTCTCTTCTCACCTACACATTCAGCGGGGAGCCAGAGGTACTGAAGACTCAACAGTATGCAGGGTATCATGGATCCTAACGATACCAGCATGAACCAGTTGTTACTGGTGTCTCCTCTTGGGCCAGGCCTGGACCTTGATCAGGTCTGCAACACAGAAAGGCACTTTCTGTCACCACCTCCTGTGAGGCAGCTACTCACAAAGCAGGGACCACTGGCTGTCTGTCACCTCTAGCCATGTGGACAGAATGGCCAGATTGGATTAAGGAGGCAGGCAGAAAAGACATATTATTGGGCAACCCAGAACGGAATACAGACATGCTGTGGATGACACCTGTAGCAATGGGCACTAGGTAAAGGGACAGGCAGTGAGTGGCAGGTTTCCATACCTGGGGGCTGTATCTGCAGAGGCATGGAAGTGTGAAGTGCAGTGTAGGGGGCTCAAGCCTGAAAACCCATTTTTGGATTTTCTTCCATGAGTAAACAGAAGCCAAATAGTTATGAAACTGTTTTCTCTGTTCTTTCTTTTCTTTCTCGTGTGTGTGTGTGTGTTCGTCCCGGGGCTTGGAACTTAGGACCTGGACACTGTCCTTGGGTATTTTTGCTCCAGATGAGCGCTCTACCGCTTGAGCCACAGCGCCACTTCCGGTTCTCCGGTGGTTCATCGGAGATGAGACTCTCAGGGCCTTTCCGGCCCGGGCTGGCTCTGAGCCGCGATCCTCGGCGCTCAGCGTCCTGAGGCGCGCGGCAGGGCGCCTTGCGAAGGCCGCGG
>NW_012267345.1:2275056-2275861 GCF_000151885.1 Dipodomys ordii
CCTGGGCCTCTCGCGGGCGGGGTCCGCCTGGGAGGACGCGCCACCGCCTCGGCTTCCGGCCTCGCTGCAGCTTCGGCCTATCAGGTTGGAGCGCACAAACCGAGCTGGCCAACAGACGCTCCCCATTGGACGGCTCTTGCGAGGGCGGGACGAAGGCGAGGCGCCCGCCCGAGCGGAAGTGGGCTGGCGCAGCGTTGATGACGCGTCGCCGCGGGGCTCGGCACTTCCGCTGGCTTGTGTGTACTCGGCTGGCGACGCCCGGCGCCGCCCGCACCGCCGGCGCTTCTCCTCCGGCGCCCGCCACCCCGATCCGACCCCAGCTGCCTCTCGGCCGTCGCCGGACCATGGACTCCGCAGGCCAAGGTACCTGCCGGGCCCGCACTGCACGGGCGCCCCGACTCCCGGGGCTCCGGCTTCGCCCTCCCCCGGGTTCCCGCCTCACGGCCCCCGTCGCGGCTTGGGCCCCGGGCCCCGAGGCTTACGGGGGTCGCGGTGCGCGTCTCGGGCCTCTGCGGCCCTTGCGGCCGCTCCTGGTTCCCGGAGTGGCTCTCGTTCTGCCCGCCTGCCTGGTCCGAGTGCAGGGCCCCCGTGGGGACCCCAGCGGGCGCCGGCCCTGGGCCCAGGCGTTCCTCCCCGTGCCCCTTGGGTGGCAACGCTGCTCCCAGCCCAGTCTACTTAGGGGTTTCCTCTCGGGGCGAAGGCGAGGTGAGCGGGGCACACCCAGCACTCCAGGCCGGTTTCCAGCACACACACACACACACACCCCAAACACGCACACACGCCACACACAGACCCCAAACACACA
>NW_012267345.1:2276936-2286187 GCF_000151885.1 Dipodomys ordii
CCCCAAACACACACACACACACCACACACACACACACACACACTCCAAACCAGTAGGAGATGGCCCCTGTGGAGAATGGGGCAGATCCAGGATTTAGTAACATCTTGAGAAAGTAGTACAAAGTCTTCCTCCAGAGAAAGAGGATGCTGAATTCATTCCTGCATTGTCATAGCTACAAGAGAAGTTCAGGACGCCTTACCACCATTTGATCTGCATCAGTATTTCAGTTAAGCACTAGAATATCCAAGATTTGATACACTCTGGATGATTTTCATGTGTGTTCCCTGGGATCTGAACTCAGGGCCTGTCATTGTTGCTCAGTGTTTTTGTTTGTTTGTTTGCTTAAGGCTAGAGCTCTGTCACTTAAGCCATACCTCTGCTTCTGGCATCTTTATTGATTAATTGGAAACGAGAGTCGTTGAGGCTTTTTTGCCTGCACCGTATTCGAACCACAATCCTCAGATGTCAGCTTCCAGAGTAGCGAGGGTTACCGATGTGAGCTACTTTTGATACATGTCTGCAAATATTTCAAGATCGAAGGTCTCTAGCTCTGACGAATTCAGTCGTTTTTATTATTTCACTTGCATCTCTGATTCAGTTAAGCACCACAATCACTAGATTCTGATATTACAGGTGATGGGGCTGGAGCTCAGTGGTAAAGTACTCGCCTCGCTATGTGAGGCCTTGTGTTCAATCCTCAGCAATACATAAAAACAACAAAACAAAACACTGATCGCTTAAATAGGGCCAGACATTAGGCTGTTTCTCAAATGGCTTTCTGTAATTTCAGAGTAACCCACTGAGAGGATTTATCCTTGTATTATTCCCATTTTGCAGATGAATGTAGACCTTAAGCTCTTGCTCAGCTTTTTTGATCAAGGCTGGTGCTGTAGCACTTGAGCCACACCACTTTTGGCTTTTTGCTGGATAATTATAGATGAGTTTTTCAAATTTGCCTACCTGGGACGGTTTATGAAACTATGATCTTCAGCCTTCTGAGACACCAACTTGCTTGCATGTTTTTTTCTTTCTTTCTCTGTTTTTCTTCTCTTTCTCTCTTCTTCCCTTTCTTCCTCCTTTTTCTGTTTTTTTTTTAATTTTATTTTATTGTCAAGGTGATGTACAGAAGGGTTACAGTTACATAGGTAAGATAACGAGTACATTTCTTTTTCTTTTTTGTTTTTTTTTTGGTCGGTTGTAGGGCCTGAACTCTGGGTCTGGGCACTGTCCCTCAGTTCTTCAGCTGAAGGCTAGCGCTCTACCACTTGAGCGTCAGCCCCACTTTCAGCTTTTTCTGCTTATGTGGTGCTAAGGAATCGAACCCAGGGCCTTATGCATGCAAGGCAAGCACTCTACCACCTAGCCACCTTCCCAGCCCAATGAGTACATTTCTTGTCGACCATTGTTACCCCCTCCCTCATTTTTCTCCCATTTTCTCTTCCCCCAGTTCCCCCCTCCTGGTTTCTTTCTCTTTTCCTTCTCTGTCTTTCTTTTCATCCCTCCCCTCCTCCTTCCTTCCTTTCTTCCTTCTTCCCTCCCTCTCTCCTTTCTTCTCTCTTACTCTTTCTCTTTCTCTCCCTCCTTCCCTCTCTCTTTCTTTCTCTTTTTTCTTCCTCTTTCGTTCTTTCTTTTGTCAGTTGTGAGGCTTGAACTCTGGACTCGGGCGCTGTCCCTGTGCTCTTCACCTCAAGGCAAGCGCTCTGCTGCTTGAGCCACAGCACCACCTCTGGTTTTCTAGTGGTTTATTGGAGATAAGAGTCTCACGAACTTTCCTGCCTGGGCTGGCTTTGAACCGAGATCCTCAGATCTCAGCCTCCTGAGTAGCTAGGATTACAGGTGTGAGCCACTGGTGCCCGGCTCTTTCTTTCTTTCCTTTCCTTCTTTCTTTCCTTTCTTTCTTTCTTTTCTCTCTCCCTTTCTTTCTTTCTGCAGATGCTCTACCACTTGAGCCATGCCTCAGCCCTTTTTTCTTTGGTGGTTTTTTTTTAAGTAAGTTTTTTATTGTGAAAATACTGTACAGATGGGTTACAGTTATATGAGCAAAGTAATGAGTATGTTTCTTACCAAGCATTGTGGCCTCCTCCTTTGTTTTTCCCCTACCATCCCTTCCCTCCCATCTCCACAACTACACTCCCCCCCTCCCCCAGCCTAAATTGTAAAGTTTGTTTTTCAACATAGCGACTTTACATCTCATTGTTGCAATGGGTCAGCCTGTATCCCTATTTAAACAATTTGTTTTTTCCCTTCCCCTCACCAAATTATACCAATATCCAATACAGTGAAAACGGGTAATACCATGGGGGAGTCTTTGGTAGTTTTCTTGTAGGGTCTAGCCTCAGACCAATCCTACCTGTGGCCTCCCTTGTAATTCAGCCTATAGGACCTCTACCACTATGTCCAGATTTTGGTTGAGATGATAATTTCCTAATATTTTTTTGCCTAGGCTGATCCTTCCAGTCTCTGCCTCCTGAGTAGCTGGAATTACAGCCCACCGAGCCTCAGCCCCATCATACCTGCCTTGAGCACACGTCTTAAAGCTGAGACCCTAGGGGTGAGGGCTCCGGATCACTAGTTTGCCTCTGGCATCAGCTTCTCAATTATTTTCTGTAATTCTTTTGCTAAGTATTAAATTCAAATCCTGGCCTCCACCAAGATTGGAGCCTGGGATTTGAATGCCTTCTACCTGTGAGGTTGTTATCTTGAAGAATGACTATAGGTTGCTTAGTACATATTTGGCAATTATCAAGTTTGTATCTGGGAGTAATTTCTGTGGGATCCAATTTTAACTTCACAGGCAGAAACTGTTTTGGTGACCTTCACTTTTTTTCCCCCTAGTGCTGGTTCTGGGGCTTGTACTCAGGGCCAGAGTGATATCCTTGAACATTTTTGCTCAAGGCTATGACTACCACTTTCTGCTTTTTTGGTGGTCAGTTGGAGATGAGAATCTCACGGATTCTCCTGCTTGGAACTGTGATCCTTACGTTTATCTCCTGAGTAGTGAAGATTACAGACATGAAAAATTGTAGAGATTTCAAAGAGTATACTGAACTTGAGTAACTTTTTTTTTGGTCCTGGAGCTTGAACTCTGGCCTGGGTTCTGTCCCTGAGCCTCTGTGCCCAAGGCTAGCACTCTGCCACTTGAGCCACAGTGCTACTTCTGACCTTTTCTGTTTATGTGGTACTGAGGAATCAAACCCAGGGCTGAATGCAAGCTAGTCAAGCACTCTACCACTAAGCCACATTCCCAGCCCCTTGAGTAACTTTAACATTGGATAGAAATGATGAAGTAATATCAGACTGGTCTCAGTTAAAAACCAGAATCAGAGCCAGACACTGGTGAGTCACTCCTGTAATCCTAGCTACTGCAGAAGCTGAGATCTGAGGATCATGGTTCAAAGCTAGCCTGGGTAAGAAAGGCCATGAGACTCTTACCTCCAATTAACCATTAGAAAACTAGAAGTAGAGATGTGGTTCAAAGTGGTAGGGTACTAGCTTTGAGCAAACAAGCTTAGGGATAGTGCTCAAACCTTAGTTCAAGCCCCATGACTGAAAAAATAAAAATAGACTCAGGTGCAGTGCGGGAGGGAGGAAGGGTGACCAAATGCAGTCATGTATTCATGATATACTATGTGGAGAATGAGCTAAGCAGCTTGTGGGCAGGGATGGGAGGGAGAAACGGGGAAAGCAAAGGAAGGGGTGACATTGTCCCAAAAGAGAAATGTGCTCATTACCTGACTTAAAAACTGGCAACCTCGGGCTGGGAAGGTGGCTCAGTGGTAGAGTGCTTGACTTTCATGCATGAGTCTCTGGGTTGGATTCCTCAGCACCACATAAGCAAAAAGAAAAAAGCCAGAAGTGGTGCTGTGGCTCAAGTGGTAGAGTGCTAGCCTTGAGCTGAAGAGCTGAGGGGACAGTGCCCAGGCCCAGAGTTCAGGCCCCACAACCGGCAAAAAAAAAAAAAAAAAAGATCTGCTCAGAATGCAGTGTGCACCAGTGAAGGGAGACCTTAGGGTTAAGAACCACTCAGAATAGTGTGCATTAGGTGTCAAATGCACTGAGCTGTGCACAAAGCTTGAGACAAGATCTCAGGAAAGAACTGTTATTATAAGCTAAAACTACTCTAGAAAACTTACTATTGGGGCTAGGAAGCTGGCTCAGTGGTAGAGTGCTTGCTTGCATGCATGAAGCCCTGGGTTTGATTCCTCAGCACCACATGAGCAGAAAAAGCCAGAAGTGGCGCTGTGGCTCAAGTGCTAGAGCACTAGCCTTGAAGAGCTGAGGGACACCGCCCAGGCCCAGAGTTCAGGCCCCACGACTGGCAAAAAAAAAAAAAAAAAAAAATGGCGACCTCTCTGTACACCTTAATAATAATAAAATATTTTTTAAATAATAAAAGTGAGAATTGGAGGAAGGCACTGGTGGCTCATACCTGTAATCCTAGCTACTTAGATGGCTAAGGTCTGAAGATCACAGTTCAAAGGCAGCACAGGTAGGAAAGTCTATGGGGCTCTTATCTTCAGTTAGCCAGCGAAAAGCTGGAAGTGGAACTGTGGCTCAAATGGTAGAATGCTAGCCTCAAGCAAAGAAACTCAAAGGTAGTACCCAGACTTGAGTTTATGCCCTCAGACCAGCTCTTCTACCTCCTAAAAAAGGTCAGAATTGGGAGTATTTAACTCCCATTTCCTGCATTGATAGCAGGAAACGTTTCTTTCTCTATTTCTGCCTACTTGAACACTGTTATACAAGATTGTTTCTAACACTTTTTTTTTTTTTAATAGAATTAGGTGGTCGTGGTGGTGCAGGCCTGTGTTTAGCACTGAGGAGCTGAGGCAGGAGGATCCCCAGTCTGAGCAGCCTGGGCTGTGTAATGACCCTGTTTGAGCAGAAAACCAGTGAGGGGAAAATCAGTCAGTAAATTAAAAAAAAAAAAAAGATATGCAAATATGTTTCATTTACAAAACATCTTGCCTAGGAATTGGACAACTTCAGTGATATGGGACATGCAAAGGATATAAGTGCAACCAGACACTTGTTATCTTTGATTTTCAGTGCATCCAGTCTGTTTTAATACAGTCTTCTTCCTTTCCAATTGTTTTGCCTTTTTGGGGGGGTCGGGGGAGTCGGTCATGGGGCTTGAACTCTGGGTCTGGGGTCTGTTCCTCAGCTCTTCAGCTCAAGGCTAGCGCTCTACCACTTGAGCCACAGCTCCACTTCTGGCTTTTTCTGCTCATGTGGTGCTGAGGAATTGATCCCAGGGCCTCCTACATGCAAGGCAAGCACTCTACCACTGAGCCACCTTCCCAGCCCCAAGACTTACTATACTATGCTTTGGGCATATTGTTTCTTCACTCACTCTAAAAAATGGAAAATTGATTCGTTCTGGCTGCTTTTATTTTTATTTTAAAGCAATGGTTTCCTGCAAGAAGAGATGATACTCTCACTGGGAAAACAGAATTAAGGTTTAGCTGCCTTGGCCTGTGTTTCTGGTGTCCCAGCAATGTAAGATGGTGGTGTGTTTGTGTCTCAGATGTCTGAAACATCAATGCTGCTTTCCATCCAATGCCTGTACTGTTTTGATAGGCCTCTCACAGAGCAAGTGTCATTGGTCTTTGTTGTTTCCTTCCATCTCTCTCTCTCTGGCTTTCCATTTTTGGCTTTCTTTCAGTGGAGTGATAACTTACTCGACACCCTCTGACCTCCTTTTGTTTCTGACAGACATCAATTTGAACTCTCCTAGCAAAGGTATGCTGTCTGACTTCCTGACTGACGTCCCTGTTGACCCAGGTGTGGCTGCTCGGACCCCTGCTGTGGAGGGTCTGTCAGAAGCGGAGGAGGAGGAGCTCCGGGCTGAGCTTGTCAAGGTGCTGCAGCTCTATTGTCTATCCTGGTGATCATGAGCTAAGGCCTTGAGTTGAAAGAGCAGAACACTGATAGTGCTCTGGTGGAATTGCTTAGGTGGCTGTCTACCTATTGTGTGTTCCCACCCGTCTCTTTGTATATTTTCAGCTCCTGAGATTGGACTCAGCCATCTGGCAGATGAGGCAGGGCCTGGTCTCATCCTCCTGCCTTGGCCTGGTACCTTGTAGGTGTTCAATAAAGAGCATGTCCATACACGGTGCCTCTTTAGGCATGCTTTCTGCTAGGATTAGCAATTGACAGTTGTTTTACAACCTTACAAGTTGCTGTTGAAACTGGTGAATCATGCCTGTAGTCCTAGCTACTGAGAAGGCTGAGATCTGAGGATCAAGGTTCAAAGCCAGTCTAGCAACAAATCCAAGAGACTATCCAGTTAACCAGCAAAAAGCCAGAAGTAGAGCTGTGACTCAAGTGTTAGAAAGCCAGGCTTGAGTGAAAAAGCCAAGCAAGAAGGAGAGGTCCTAAGTTCAATCACTGGTACTGGTACCAAAACAAAACCTTACAAATGTGTTTGTACTAGGTTGTGTGTGGGACTAATGTTTGAACGTAGGGCTTTGTGCTTGCTAGGTAGGCAATACTCTACCACTTGAGCTATGTTCCCAGCTCTCCAGTCATAATTTTTTTATTCAAACTAACTTCTCAGAGTTTTATTCCATCTCATGATAAGATTTTATCAGTGACTTACTTCAATTTTTACAATTACTGATTAACCCCCCCCCCCAAAAAAAAATAGCACGTAGCCAGGCAAAGTGTGGAACTTTGCTTGCCGAAGTCCTCTGGTCTGTCGCTAGAGGCCAGCCCAGTTTTGATGTGCTCCCTTCTGAGCATAGTCTGAGGCTAATCTGAGCATAGTCAGCTGAAGTTGCTGGGCTGCTCAGCAACAGCTTTCAGACCCAGGGTGACCACTTTGATTTTAGAATAGGTTGACGTGGAGACTGAATACAAAGTCTTTATTTCAGAGTTGAATTTCAAGGTGAAATTTTGTGTCACTTAAAATTTTCAATTTGAGGGGCTGGGAATATGGTTTTGTGGTAGAGTGCTTGCCTAGCAGGCATGAGGCCCTGGGTTCGATTCCTCAGCACCACATACACAGAAAAAGCCGGAAGTGGTGCTGTGGCTCAAGTGGTAGAGTGTTAACCTTCAGCAAAAGAAGCTCAGGAACAGTGCCCAACGTCTTGAATTTGAGCCCCAGGACCGGCAAAAAAAAACAAAAACCAAAAACAAGAAAACAATTTGAGCTGGACACCAGTGGTTCATACCTGTATTCCTAGCTATTCAAGAGGCTGAGATCTGAGGATTGCAGTTCAGTGCCAGCCCAGACAGGAGAGTCCATAAGGTCTTATCTCCATTAACCAATAACAAAGCCAGAAGTAGAGCTGGTCCTAAATTCAAGCCCCAGGACCAGTACCAAAAATGTTAAAAAAAAATTTTCAGTTTGAATTGGGCACAGGTGGCTAGTGCCTATCATCATGCTATTCAGGAGGCTGAGTCTGAGGATCAACGTCTGTGGGATTTATCTCCAGTTACCACCAAAAAACAGCAAGTAGAGCCTTGAGCAGAGAAGCTAGGGGTACAGCACCCAGGCCCTGAGTTCAAGCCCCAGTATTGACCCCTCCCCCCTGATTTTTGTGTGTGTTGTTGTGCCCTTGTTGTCTGTCACACTGGATGTGTGACGCTCACGTCACTGCTTCTGCAGCTGCATGATTGTGGCACTGCTTGGGCCATAGGTGATCATTCTTGTTTCATCTACTTCCCAAAGTAGAACCTGGTGTTAAGCAGGCCCTAAGGTTGTTTTTTGTTTTGTCCAAGATCTCTTGATCTGATGCTTTTACTCATTGGCTTATGCTAAGTTGTTGAGGGGTTTTGGTGTTTGTTTTTTTTTTTTCCTGCTTTAAGTCAAACGCTGTGTTTTTGTTTTGTTTGCACTCATGGACTCATTCTTGTAGGGTTGGTACCCTACTACTTGAGCCCTACCACCAGACTGTTACTTTATTTTTCCCTCATAGTCAAGCCTTTTGGTCTGGGGCAAGCCTCATACCTCATTTTCCTACGTATGCCTCCCAGTTATCTAGGTCTACAGATATGAATCACTATACCCAGTTTATTTGTTGAGATGGAGTTTCTTGCCAGCTTTTTTTTTTATTTAATGTAGGAGAACTGTGTTCCTTCTTATCCCTGCCTCCCAAGTAGTATGATTACACTCTACCTAAACTGATTTTTCTTTTCTTCTTCTTTCCTTCTTCTTCTTTCCTTTTATGCTGGCACTGGGCCTTGAACTCAGGGCCTCATATTCTTGCTTGGCTTTTCATTCATGGCTATTAATTACTCTACTATTTGAACCGTGTCTCCTATGTTGCCCAAACTGGCCCCAGACCCATATTGCTGGAGTGACCCTCCTGCTTCAGCTTCCTAAGTAGCTTTTGCTAGAAGGGTACACCACCTTGCCTGGCTGAAAAGTTTGTGCGTGCGTGCGTGCGTGCGTGTGTGTGTGTGTGATTTTATATTTTTATCATAGCTACTTACATAGAGAGTGAAAATATTCACTGAAGTTTTTATGACAGAAAAGCTCCAAAGAGGACCCTTTCATTAGTCACTTAAAGAAAAATCAAGTCCTTCTGTCAAGTCTTCGGTAATCCACTTCAGGCTGCCTTAAGGCACAAAAGGGAATTTACTTTTTGGTCTGTGTAGCTGTCTTTTGCCAAGGCCTAGAGCTAAGCTATGAAACAGATATTCTTATGTACAGGTGTTTCTCTCTCCCCCAGGCTCTGTTCAGCCACCTGCTGCTCTGCTTCCTCCTTGCTGTACGGGGTTCTCTTGGGCTCAGCTGAGGCTGTGCTGGCAGCATGGCCAGGTACTACCTACCAAGCCAGATGCAGTGTTCAAAAGAAAGGCAGCTTCTGTCTTGACAGCATACTTAGACCCAGGAAGAATTTGGGTTTTTTTGTTTGTTTTTTTGTCGTTTGTGGGGCTTGAACTCTGGGCCTGGGCGCTGTCCCTCAGCTCTTCAGCTCATGGATAACGCTCTACACTTGAGCCACAGAGCCACTTTTGGTTTTCTGGTGGTCTGTTGGAGATAAGAGTCTCATAGACTTTTCCTACCCAGGCTGGCTTTGAGCCACGATCCTCAAATCTCAGCCTCCTAAGTAGCTAGGATTATAGGTATGAGGTACCGGCGCCTGGCTTCAGGAAGAGTTTTTGACCTGACTGGCCTCACTTGGTTCTCCTTTTTTTTTTGTCAGTTGTGGGGCCTAAACTCTGGGCCTGGGCGCTGTCCCTCAGCTCTTCAGCTCAAGGCTAGCACTCTACCACTTGAGCTACAGCGCCACTTCCGGCTT
>NW_012267345.1:2288887-2303515 GCF_000151885.1 Dipodomys ordii
AGCGCTCTACCACTTGAGCCACAGTGCCACTTCCGGCTTTTTTCTTTTTGCTTATGTGGTGCTGAGGAATTGAACCCAGGTCCTTGAGCATGCAAGGCAAGCCCTCTACCACTGAGCCACCTTCCCAGCCCTCTTTTTTTTTTTTTTTTTTAAATCAATGTGGGGCTTGAACTTAGGGTCTGGGTGCTGTCCCTGACCTCCTTTGTTCAAGGCTAGCACTCTAGCCCTTTGACCTACAACTCAACTTCGATTTTCTGGTGGTTAATTGGAAATAAGAGTGTCATAGACTTTCCTGCCCAGGCTGGCTTTGAACTGTGTTCCTAGATCTCAGCCTTCTGAGTAGCTAAGGTTGTAGGTGGGAGCCACCAGTTCCCAGCCTGTCTTCCTCTAAGTAGAAATAGTGAGACAGGGTACCGTAGCAGAAAGAGATTTACTCAGCCAGTGACCACACTCTTTTGTGTGTGCTCATCCTGTTGCTTCAGTTCAAGGGCTTGAGCTCTTGCTCAGCTTTTTTGCCCGTGGCTGCCATTCTACCACTTGAGCTGTGCCTCCACTGCTAGCTTTTTGCTGATTAATTGGAGACAAAGGTCTCAGATTTGTCTACCTGGGTAGCAATCCTCAGATCTCAGCCTCCTGTGAGTAGCTAGGATTAGCCAATGGCATCCAGCTCTTGTTGGTAATTTATTTTTATTTTTTTTTTATTATGGGGCTTGAACTCTGGCCTGGCTCTGTCCCTGTGCTCTTCAGCTCAAAGTGAGCACTTTACCACTTGAGCCACAGTGTCACTTCCAGTTTTTTGGTGGTTCATTAGAGATAAAGAGTCTCACAGACTTTCCTGCCCGGGATGGCTTCAAACTGCTATCCTTAGATCTCAGCCTTTTGAGTAGCTAGGATTACAGGCATGAGCCTCTGGGGCCTGGCTATTGGTGAATTTTTGTGTCTTTTTTTTTGGGGGGGGTCCAGTCGTGGGGCCTGAACTCTGGGCCTGGGCACTGTCCCTTAGCTCTTCAGCTCAAGGCTAGCGCTCTACCACTTGAGCCACAGCGCTACTTCCGGCTTTTTTCTTTTTGCTTATGTGGTGCTGAGGAATCGAACCCAGGGCCTCAGGCATGCAAGGCAAGCACTCTACCACTGAGCCACCTTTTCTTCTTTTACAGACCAGCTATTGGGGCTTTACAGCTTCAGTTGTTCTGAGGGAAGCTTGTTGGGACTCTGAGCCAGGCTGACAAGATCCTAAAGTCCTGTTGTCTCATCTACTGTACCATTGGCTATGTGAAGTGTCAACAGTGCCCATGTTATGTATGGATAGGTGTGTGCTTGTTAGAGCTACCATGCAGAATGCCTCCTTAATCTAAATAATAGCACTTTATTTGTGTGTGCTGATTATTGTGTCCTGTCACTAGGTAGGGGAGTATAGGGAATGCTGTTGTAAAACATGGCCAGGACCTTGCACACTTGATCTGAAAGAAATGCTGCTAGACTTGGTTCGTTGTGCAGGGGACCTTCAGGTCTGGTGTCCTAGCTGCCGAAGCTTTGATGGCTTGGCCAGCTGTTAGCCTTAGTATTCCAGCGGCCTGAGGGGAATGTGGGCACTCCTTTAGGGTTGCACTAAGCAGTGGCTCTGCTAGGACTCTGGATGGGCTCGCAAGCAGACTCTAGTCTGAAGATCATTTTTTATCTTTTTTTTTTGCCAGTTATGGGACTTGAACTCAGGGCCTGGGCACTGTTCTTGAGTTTCTTTTTGCTCAGGGTAGCACTCTGCCACTTGAGCCACAGCATCAATTCTGGCTTTTTCTGTTTATGTGGTACTGAGGATTCGAACCCAGGGCTTCGTGCTTGCTAGGCAGCACTACCACTGAGCCACCTTCCCAGCCCTGAAGATCATTTGTGGAGATGTTTTGTGCATATGTGAGTGAAACCACCTGACATAGAGCTGCTAGAACATTACCTCAGTGGTTTTCTGGTCCCTTGGTGAAGTTTGAGGCTCAGTGTACAAATGTGGCTGAGGGATGCCCCTTTCCAAGCATTATCCCATCCCCCTGGAGTCTCACCTGTGACTGTGTTGGTAAAAGCTGTCATGATGCTGTCTCTGGAGCTGGAGGCTTTTCTGCACTGAGAGCCCAGGAGCACAGTGCATCTTGGAGGCCAGAAGCTGAGCATGCTTGCTGTGCCTTGCCTCTGTCTGGTCAGGCTTCAGGAAATAGACTACTGGTAGGATTTGACACCTGTAGTCTTTGTAGGGAAAGGTGAGCTCTTGAACTTCAATGAGCTATGTGTTTATAGATTCCTTTTAGCCAGCAGCACCCTAAGCGGGCAAGAATAGAAAGTAGAGCTCCTGTAGGTGCTGTGATGTCTGCCTCTTTGGGCTTCGGAAAGCTGTGTGTCATTTACATAGCTGAGAAGCCACTGGGCTTCTCTTCTTAGCCACTTCTGTAAGTGGGAGCAGCTGACTTCTGTGAGTCATGAAACTTACCTTGTTGTATTTCTTTTATGTAGATGTATCTGAAAGCCTGCAGTTTATAGTTGATGCATTTTTTAATTCTTCGATCTATCGATGGCAGCATAGCTAAGGAGTGTCAACCATTGCCAGGTGCCCATGGCTCAGGCCTGTTATCCTACCTGCTCTGGAGGCTGAGATCCAAGGACCATGGTTCAAAGCCAGCCCAAGCAGAACAGTCCCTGTGAGACTCTTATCTCCAAGTAGCCACTCAAAAGCTAGAAGTAGAGCTACGGCTCAAAGTGGTAGAGCAAAAGAGCTCAGGGACAGGGCTCTGTCCTTGAGTTAAAGCCTCACACCCCAAAAAACAACAAGAAAAAAAAGTGTCAACCAAGCAGTGAGATAGGAGGACTCCCTTGGTAAAGAAGCCCCTGCTTCTAGTTTTGCAGGCTGACAAGATGGTCCAGGTGTCTGGCTGGCCCTACTTGAAAGGACTCTTAAGAGATCTAAATAATTATACAAAAAAAAAAAAAGGGCTGCCTGGGGAGGCATAGCCTAGCCTCCTCATCCTTTTTTTTTGTGTGTGTGTCAGTTGTGGGGCTTGAACTCGGACTGGGCGCTGTCCCTGAGCTCTTCAGTTCAAGGTGAGCGTTCTACCACTTGAACCACCGTGCCACTTCCAGTTTTCTAGTGGTTTATTGGAGATGAGTCTCGTGGACTTTCCTGCCTGGGCTGGCTTTGAACCTGGATCCTCAGATCTCAGCCTCCTGAGTAGCTAGGGTTACAGGCGTGAGCCACTGGCACCCGGCTCATCCTTACCTTGTAATGATTTCCAGAGTACCAGTAAGTGTATTTGCATGTGTGTCTGTGTGTGTCTGAGTGTACAAGGCACTGGAACTCATGGAACGGTTAGAGATCTGAGATGATTTTTTTTCCCCCTTTTCTATTTTCCTTGGAGACAGAGCTAGCCTAGCCTGACCTCAAACTCAAGGTCCTCTTGCTTCAGCCTCCTAAGTTCTGGGACTTAGATTTTTATCATCAAAGCTGCTATATTTCTGTATTTCTCCTTTTTTTTTTTTTTAAATGGGGCTGGCAACCCTAAATTTGTATTTCTGCAACTAGATGTTGCCGTTTTTGTGATCTCAGACCAGGTATCTTATACAAAAAGGCCTTGGTCCCAGTGCTGCTCTATTGCTTACAGATAGTTTTGCTTCCCTGCTTTAGCAGGAAAGTGCCAGGTGACAGGCACAGATAATGCCATCCAGGCCAGGAAAAAGCAAGGGAGTCCTTTGTGAGCTGCCAGACATACCCATGTCCAGCCTTGGTCAGTCTGCTTGTTCTGTGGCTGACAGATGCTTTCAGGATCTCCTGCAGGGAGTGAGCATGGAATGAGAGGAAGGTTTTGGAAGGCCGTTACTGGTGCCTGCTGTGACCTAGTGACACCAACAGGGATTGGAGGAGCCTTATCTTCTGGGGAGGCTGGTCAGCTGCTGCCCCTCAGGCCTGGCCGAGTTTTCTGGGAATAAACTCTTCGAGTTTCTCTGGTTGTGCTAGATGACCTCACCTAGTCCACTAAGCTCTAAGTTCTTCCAGCCTTTCAATGAGGCTCTGTGACCTAGATGCGTTAAATTTGGGGCTTGGTCATAGGTTTTGTCACTAAGGCTTCCAGGTCTTTTGCAAAAGCCAGCCTTCTTACATGTTGACTTTCTTGGTAAGCCTCGGAGTCTCTTCCATCCCTAAGTTCCTCCTGTTGGTGTGGAGGACGCCGTGGGCTCCTTGGTGACTACATGTAGATGGATAGGGTAGGAGAAGGAAAAAGGGTTCTTAACACCATATGTACTTTGGAGGGAGCATGCGAATGGAGCTTCAGACAGTGCAGAGAGTGGAGGACTCCGCAGTCTGGAGAAGCTACCACACAGTGCAGTTTGTGCTGGGAACATCCTCCGTGGGTGCACGTAGAAAAAGAGAAAGGGAACCTTTGAGTTGTGTTTGCTTGGTCCAGGAGTTGCAAACTTTTCTGGCATTTTCTTAATGCACTGGTGTGCATTCAGACCCAGTATCTCTTTGACTTGTTTTCTCTGTAGCAGGCAGGTGTTGCATTTCCCAAGCAGTCCTAGGTGCTGTGGGAAGATGAGAAAGTAAACGAAGTCTCAGATGATGTAGAGGTGGAGCTAGAGTTATGAGATGAGGACATGAGCCTGCAGGGCAAAGACCCCTAAGGGCAGAGGAGCCAGAAGAATGCTCCCCCTGTGATTTGGTGCTTACCACCAGCCAGACTTCTCTCTTCTCCTTTCTTGGTTGTTCTTGTGTTTACTTGGCTGTTCTTGCTGCTTGGTGGTTCTAATGTGTGTCTTCTTCCTAGCTACAAGAAGACCCAGGAAACGCTTTCACAGGCGGGACAGAAGACATCTGCTGCCTTGTCCACTGTAAGCTCCGCGATCAGCAGAAAGCTCGGCGACATGAGGTGAGCCCCTCAGCCTGGTCGCTTGCAGCCAGGCTGCTCAAGGCCTGGACCAACCTCCCTGTGGACCTTTTAGGGAAGGAGGTGCTTCCTGCTGGCTCACCTCTGTATTCCTGGGGGGATCATTAGTCCTCAGGTAGCTCTTGATGCTTAGGTCTGGGGAGAGGTCTCTCTTCCATCGGGCTCTGTAAAGAGGCATTGATACAGTCTGGAAATTAGGGTCAGGAGGGGATGAGGCAGAGCACAGCCTGTCTCTAGGACCAGCACAACATTTCCTTAGGATGTTTGCCTGGCCTAGGGCTGGCCAAGCTGCGTGGTGGTAAGCCTCCTGACAATTGGGCATGCCACTGCTGTCCTGTCCTGGCTCTCAGGGACTGACACGGAGGTGAGGCAGGGTTTTCTTGGAACCACTGTGGGAAGATGTCACCCCCTCCTTTTTGAACGTGTCCATCTTACCCAAAGTGCACTGGATACGCAAGTGCCTATCTCCATGAGGAGCGCTTGCTTTTAATTCTGGGTGGCTTACTCATTTTAAGTGTTCTTTCTTCTGAGTTTGTTTAGAGCATCCAGGTGGAAATATGGTAGAGCAAGCCCCGGGTGCTGATGGGAATGTGAGCCATATGGTTGGCCATTCTTTTTTTTTTAAGCAAGCGCTCTACCACTGAGCCACCTTCCCAGCCCCCTGGTTGGCCATTCTTCGATAGCCTGCCTTTTACGGGAGCACAAGGACCTGCTGCCACGTCTTCACTGTTCCTTCTCTGCTAAGGAATGCAGCCTCCATTCTCCACCTGGAGCACTAAGACTTATCCCCCACCCCGGGTGTACAGCCTCTGGGCCCTGGCAGGCCACTGTGCTAGCAAAGTCTTGTCTGGATGCCTGGCTTCACACCTTGGCATGAATTGGGCCAGCCAGGGTGAGCAAGAGCTTCAGAAGCACTGACTCTCTTCTGATGGTTGCTTAAGTCCCTGAAGGTTTTTTTCATATGCTAATGTCTCCCCTGAGAGGGCACTATTGTTGGTATTTGTACTAATTATGTGAACACTGACCTCTTGGGGCCCTGGCAGATCTCAGTCATCTCACCAGATGGTCACAGTAGTTTCTGAGGCCAAGTCCATCAGCCTCCTAGTTTAGTGACAGTGTCTGAGAGTTGAGGGCTTCTTGAAAATGGCATTCAGACTTAGGAGGCTCCCAGCATGAGCATGAGTTTATAGGTAGATGATCCCTTATGACCCTTTCTGACCCTTGGGTCCAGCAGGCTGGTGTGAGTACAGCAGGCTGTCCTGAGGCAGTGCTTCCCCAGGCCCTTTGGTGTGCCCTGGGGCTACAGGTAACAGTGCGAGGGAGGGCTGAAACTGGGTTTGTGTCACGGTGGTCTGCCCTAGGGTGCCCACTGGCCTGTGACCACCTGGCACAAGAGGCACCAACCCTACTTGTATCCATGTAGTAGTGAGTGAATTCTTGAGGGCTGCCTTCCGTGAGTGGCCTTCTTTGACTTTAGGCACGTTAATGGTGGAAGTCTGAATGTGCTGCAGACGGATGGCTAGCATGCTGCCCCTGTGCCAGAAGCCACTTTTTTTTTTTTGGTCGGTCATGGGCTTGGGTGCTGTCCCTGTGCCCTTCAGTTCAAGGCTAGCATCCTGCTGGTTGAGCTACAGCGGCATTTCTGGTTTTCTAGTGGTTTATTGGAGATAAGAGTCTCACGGACTTTCCTGCCCTGGCTGGCTTTGAACCGAGATCCTCAGCTCTCAGCCTCCTGGTAGCTAGGATGACAGGCAGGAGCCACCAGCGCCCGGCTAGCAGCCACTTTTATACCTAAATGTTTCCAAGCTGGCCTCTCTGAAGTGACAGCCTAGAACAGAAATACTTGTCATTGAGTGTGTTTTAGGTCCTTTTATGATGCTTTTGTTCCCATTTAGCATTAGAAAACGTAGGTCACTCCATGGACATAGTGTCAGACCAGCCTGCTGGTAGCACAAACCAGCTTCACTGTAGCACATGCTCTTAACCTCCACTGTGTGGACACGGAGCCTCTCATATATGTGACTATGCCCAGAAATAGAGAACCATGGGCCCCTTAGTTGCTGATTGTGCTCTCCCGTGAACCTCTTTGGAGTCACGTGTCCTTCCATCTCTGCTGGTGTGAGTACTGGAGGGGCGGTTGGAATTTCCTTACAAAGCATGAGCAGAGAAGCCTCAGAGGCATAGGGTTGCTGAGGGGTGGATGGGGCTGTCTTGTGGGTGCTGGCCTCCTTTGCATAATGCTGCTTTTCTTCTTTCTTCCTGCGGCCACCATTCAGGGCTCATCCGTTCTCGCATTCCTTTAGGTAAGAGTGATCTTGGACAAACCTGTGGAAGGCTTTTTCTCTGTGGGTTCCTTGGGAGCTGTGCTGGGTGGAGGTGGGTGAACTGGTGTGGTGGACACACTGGTGGATGGCTTTTTTCTGAAGCAGGGCTCCTTGGGAGCTGTGCTAAGTGGAGGTAGATAAGCTGGTGTGACAAAAACTCCCAGCAGGGCAGCACCCACCAGGCAGCTGCTGTTTTGAAAGCAGCATGGTCCATATAGGGCTACCATCCCTAGCTTCCTTGGCAAGGGTATCTACTCTGGGTGCTTGGTGGACACATGTCATGTGCTGCTGCTGGACATGAGTGGCTGGCCTGGCCTGGCACGGTGACTGTGTCTCAGTGTTTGTTTTACTCCTGAAGAGAAGCACTCTTCCATAGGTGGTGATGCTGCCCCTAGCCCTCTGTTCCCTGTCCTTTCAGACCCCAGGCCCTGTCTCCTTGCTCCCTGACCAGCAGTCCTGTTGCTCAAGCTGTGTTTTCTCTCATTCCCTGTAATTACCTTTGGATAATCCTTGACAGAGGTTCCTCCCCTGTGCTGACATGGTAGCATCCAGATGCCCTTGTTGGTTCTGGAGGCCAACTACCAAATCTATGTTTTTCTTTCACCAAGAGATCATTTATCTTGCTGTGAGAGTATCTGAAGGTTCTGTGGACTGAATGTTTCCAGAAGCTCCAGGCTTAGGTCTCCTCACAGCTTTCCTATTTTAAAGGTCTTCCTCTGGTGGCCTTGGTACCTCCTGTGGAGGCAGGAGGGAAGCCTAGGACAGCTCTCCTCCTAGACATTATGCAGAGGGGCCAGTATTTCTTTCCAGGGTCCTACCACTTCCTCCACTTAGAAGTTTATGTGTAACCAAGGCTGGCAAGCTTGTGCTGGTCTAGCTCCCCCTGCTAACTCTTAACCTCCTTCTCTGCTTCTACCATGCTTCCAAGCAGCAGCTATTCCATCCGCCACTCGATAAGTATGCCAACCATGAGGTAAAGTATACTTACTTATGCTGTTCCAGAGTCATCCCTGGGTAGGGGCAAGGCAGCGCTGTCAGTTATACCACGTACTTCCTCTTTCTCCCAGTACGGGAATCCCCAGGGCAGGGTCATTCCTCTGGTGGCTTCCTTTTAGCTAACAGCTGGCAAGGAAGAGCTAGAGGGAATGAAATTCTCCCTGAGGCTTCATAACAGCCCTATCCAGAGCTTGGCAAACATGGTCCTGGATGCTTGAGGGGTCACTGAGAATAGGGCAGAGAACCCACTCTCAAAAGCGGCTTGCAGGAGAGTCCTCATGTCTCTGAGCCCCATGGAGATAGTCCTCACAACAGTGTAGCTTTACAGAGCCCATTCTTGTCAGGGAGACTCTGTTGGGGACTTGGTTGTATGAGAACTGGTGGGATGGAGGCTGCCTGCTTCCTTAGCCCTCCACAACTGTCCTCTCTCTCCTGTTACTTGACTTCATATAACAAAGGCCCTTAGGCCTTACCATAACCCCAGTACAGAAGAGCCAAGGGGTCTCCACCCCTTCTCCTAGATTTTGAGGACAAAATCTAGGGCCTTATGTATGTATTAAATAGATGATACCACTGAACTACATCCTCAACCCAGCCTGGGATGTACAGAAGATCCTGCCCAGAACATGGTCAGGGGGTTTGCATTGCTCCTGTGTGACATTTGCCCCTTCCCTGGAAAGCCCTGATGTGGTCCTGGATAGACTATGCCAAGAACACCCCCCCCACACACACACACACACAGATACACACACTCCCTTTCTGGTGTGTCCCATTGTTGCAGTGGAGATCGGGTCCTTGTTAGGGAGCCATCTAGGTGTGATCCTAACCCTAAAGCTCTTCAGATTGAGGAGGGTGGCGCTGCAGCTGCTCACCACACAACACTTGTCTCCTCTTTCTTTAAAGGAACTCTGCAACCTTCAAGTCATTTGAAGACCGAGTGGGGACCATAAAGGTAACTGTCCCTAGACTGTTGGTTCTCATATTTATGTTAGGTTTTTAAAAAGAGGTAGCTGAGTAAGGACATCACCATGCACGTGGTATTCAGGGAAGGGGTAGGTTTATTCATCATTCTGGCTGGCACCAGGCCATCTTGGTCCTTTACACGGTGGGGAAAGGCCTGGAAAAGAGTCTGGGAGAGCTAAGAAAAGAGAGGAGAGCTGGGAAAAGAGAGGAGAGTTGGGAAAGAGAAGAGAAGGAAAGAGCTGAGAAAGAGCTAGAAAAGAGCAGAGAGAGAGCATCTGGGCCTGGGCTAGGCCTTACGTAGGGTATGGGCGGAGAAAGGTGTGGCCACATCAAATTCAGATGTGACCTCAGCGGATGCAGATGTGACCTCTTCCAGGTGTCCCAGTTGCCTAGGTAACGCAGGTACTGGGTGGAGACTTTGCTGCGAGGAGGGTGGAGTCTGCTAGCCATCCAGGAGCAGACCTTACAGATAGGACCTGTCACATCAGCTTCTTTAGTGTTGTAAACTCAGATTGCAAGAAATCATGCAGAGGTTCCTTGAACCCTTTCTTTCATGCCATTTCCTGCAGTAATGATGTCTTGGAGAACTTGGGTGCAATCTCATGACTAGGACAGGAAACACAGAATGTCTGTGTTCACCAGGAACACACTGTCTATAGCCAAGCCCACTTCCTCCTGCCCCTGCTCTGCCAGCCGGTAATCTGTGCTCCGTTTTGTAACTTGAAGAAAGTTACTTATGTGGGACCTCAGACCTTTGGGGGGACTGGCTTTCTCTCCATTCTAATTTTCCGGTGACCTCTCCAGGTTGTGGTTGCCTGTCAGTAACGTATTCCATTCTATTGCTTTGCAGTGTTAACCCTGCATAAACCTAGGTAGACAATTTAGCCTGGGCTAGTACCTACCTTGTATGTGCACGTGTCTTAGGTTTTTTCTCTTGATCTTTTCTCTTCTGTAGTCTAAGGTTGTAGGTGGCAAAGAGAATGGCAGCGACAACCTCCCTTCCCCGACAGGGAGTGGTGACCAGCCCCTGCCGGATCACTCACCTTTCTAAGCCTGTAAGAGCTCACCAGCCACAGAACACATGCAAGCATACCTCCTCATCACATCTGCCACTCTGCCCAACGGAACCACCAGCCAGGGCCCGTGAACAGCTGTGTTTGAGGACAATCATGCTTGTCTGTGTGCAGATGTGGCTGCTGCCTTCGCATGAGTTAGAGAACACAGTCTTGTACATAGATGTTTTACACTAAAGCTCATAGATGAAGCAGATCACTGTGCCATCCTTTCTAGAGCAACAGGAAGTGGGCAGGGGGGAGGGTCCTGAGCCAAAGCCCTTGCTTCCTTTGGAGATTAGCTCACCGAACATTGAAGGAGGAAGTGCTGTGAGTATAAAATGAGTGACATTTTCTGACCTTTCCCCCTTCTTACCTTGAATCTATTCACAGGAGATTTACTGCCTGGTCAAAGGTTTTATTTTGAGATGCTAGATTAGAAGACTGTTCATTTTCTGAGACTCTAGAAAGGAAACATTGTCAGCTGCTGCCTGATTGTTACACTAATGACCTGGCTTTGACAGAAACAGATTCACTATTTTTTAAATGCAACAGACTTTTCAAAAATTAAAACTAGGCAAAACAGCTTTAGCCTCATTGTTAGGGAATATTATTTCTTTGGACTTAAACTGAAATTCAAGCCTTACATCGCCTTATGCTTTGTTTATAATCTTTTTATATATAAAAAATAAGAGTTCTTTAGTGGGTTCTGAGCACTCTGTAGACTTTTACATGAGGATCTTGTTGCACCCTGCCTATTTGTTACCAACCTATGTGTTTTATTTCACTAATACCCTTTCTCCTAGTATGCAAAAACTGCTTCTCTCAAAACTCGCCCTGACTCCCCACACTGGCCAAAAACCTCATGTGCCTATGGGGCCTGCAGGCTGGTAAGAGAAGCATCCTGTGAATGACACATGTCCAGCATAGTGCTTCCTTCCTTGGGCCTGGCCTGGTGGTCCAGCTGTAGCTGGTGCCTCTAGCCTGCCTGTTTACTGAATACAGGATGAGCGAGAAGCAGAACTAGCCCCACAGGTCAGTTCAGGGGTGAGGTTATGGGTCAGTCCAAACCCTGTTGTAATCTTTTCTCAGAAACTACAGAAATTGCTTCCCCATTTTTAATTGCCACACCTTGACAAAGTTTCTCACACCCGGACCCTTTAAGAGGTGTGGTCTGGAGCAAAAACCTAAATGGCTCTTAGCAGGGCACGGGGACAGTGCTTGCTGTGTGCATGTCTGTGTACTCTTCCTGGGGAAAAATGGCTGTTTAGCTCACAGTGTCCTTAATGGGACACTGCAATGGGACCGTACGATGTTTTCTGGCAACCAAGTGCTCTGGCTACTTTGGACACCCTTGCGGGACTGCACTACACCATGATTAGAATACTTGGGGCTGGAGAAGAGTACTATTTGGTGTCCACTTTCCAGAGCTAAAAACTTACTAGTGTGAGTCGGCAGTGCAAGCGCAGGTCACTGATGTGTCTCCCTACAGTGAATAATGGGAAATTTGTCAATAAAGCATTCATTTGGGGGAAAATCCACACGTGTGGTGTGTCTTTTGGACAGTAGCAGGAGTGGAAAGTGAGCATGTAAGGCCTTGGTGTCATAAGCCCCACATCCTTGGGAGAGGCAAGCAATTGACAATTAGAAGGTGGCTCATACCTGTAAT
Source organism: Dipodomys ordii (assembly GCF_000151885.1). Classification (NCBI taxonomy): domain Eukaryota; kingdom Metazoa; phylum Chordata; class Mammalia; order Rodentia; family Heteromyidae; genus Dipodomys; species Dipodomys ordii. The sequence continues at coordinate 2,300,811 of NW_012267345.1, forward strand.
CCCAATTGAGTTCTCCCCTGAATCTACCCTATTTTGGTTAATTCTTTTATGTCAGTAGTGGGGCTTGAACTCAGGACCTGGGCATTTAGGATTACAGGTGTGAGCCACTGGCATCTAGCTTTCCACTAATACCTTTGTGTACACTAGCATACCACCCTGAAGTGTTTACTTATAAGTTAGTTCTGGCTTCCACATAGGAGATGAAACGTGTATCAGTTGTCTCTTTGGTTCTGTCTTATTTAACATGAATTTTTCCCAGGATTTTCCATTTCTTTGCAATGATGTAATATTCTGATGGATGTGTAAAATTTCACTGTAAATATGACACATTCTCTTGATCCATTTGAAGAACTCCTTGTTTAAAGGTAATTTATTTACAGTGTTCAAAGGTGAAAGCTGGCTAGGTGCTGGTGGCTCACGCCTGTAATCCTAGCTACTCAGGAGGTTGAGATCTGAGGATCACGGTGTGAAGCCAGCCCAGGCGGAAAAGTCCCCATGAGACCCTTATCTCCAATTAACCACTTAAAAACCAGAAGTGGCACTGTGGTTCAAGTGGTAGAGCACTAGCATTGAGCACAGAGAGGCTCAGGGACAGCGCTCAGGCCCTGAGTTCAAGCCCCAACCAAAAGAAAAAAGAAAAGAAAAAAACAATACTATTCAAAGAAGTGTTCACAAACAAGCTACCATTTTCCACCTACTTTCTATGGCAGCTGTTATGGAATGTCACCCTAGTGTCTCTTCATGCAAAAAGATGGGAATATGAACATGTATTCTTGGCTTTCCTACTCATAACAACAGGTACTATGCACCCTGCTCGTGTGTGTGTGTGTGTGTCCTGGGCTTGAATTCAGGGCCTGGGTGCTGTCCTTTAGCTTTGTCACTCAAGGCTGGTTGCTCTACTACTTGAGCCACAGCTCCATGTTCCACTTTTGTAGAGTTTCACAGATTTTTCTGCCCAAGCTGACTTCAAACTGATGCTCAGAACTCAGACTCCTGACAACTAGGATTCTAGAGGCATGAGCCCCTGGCACCAGCTTGCTTTTCACTCCTCAGTGTGCTCTGCTAAGATCACTACTTAGCTTCACCTCTAAAGACCCTTATGGAGGAGGAGTCCAGCCTTTCCCTTGCTGCCTGTGATATGGTTCCCTGCCACCTGAGGAGTTCACTGTGGGAATCCCCTTTAGTGGTAACATCAGTTCTCTGTTGTGAACTGGCCTAGATGTAACAGAAAGTGGCTCTGTGGCTCAAGTGGTAGAGCGCTTGCCTTGAGCTGAAGAGCTGAGGGACAGCGCCCAGGCCCAGAGTTCAAGCCCAGGACCTACAAAAAACAAAAAAAAAACCAAACTCTTCCTGGGTCTAAGTATGCTGTCAAGGCAGAAGCTGCCTTTCTTTTGAGCACTGTATCTGGCTTGGTGGGTAGTACCTGGCCTGGGTGTAACTGCAGGGAAGTTTTAAGTGGCCTTGAATCAACACTAGAGTGGGCTTTTTTTTTGGGGGGGGGGGAGTCTGGTCGTGGGGCCTGAACTCTGGGCCTGGGTGCTGTCCTCAGCTCTTCAGCTCAAGGCTAGCGCTCTACCACTTGAGCCACAGCGCCACTTGTGGCTTTTTTCTTTTTGCTTATGTGGTGCTGAGGAATCAAACCCAGGGCCTCATGCTTGCCACACTTGCCTAATTGTATTTGGAAGTGGATTCTGTGGGACAAGAATGGATTTGTGTGCACCAGCCCTCGAGGTCACTACAGTTTCAATAGGGCAAGAACAGGTGTCCCTGAGGAACTAGTGGGGTGAGACTTGATGAAGTGTTCTGAAGTCTCTGAGGACTGAAGCAGGTGAGATATTTGGAGTGGCTGGCACTGGGGAGGAACATCACAGTTTTATTTTTTTGCTAGTCCTGGGGCTTGAACTCGGGGCCTTAGTTTTTTTTTTTTTTTGAGCACTTGAGCCACAGCTTTTGCTTCTGGTTTTGGGGGAGGGAGGTGTTAATTAATGGGAGGTAAGAATCTCACAGACTCTCCTGCCTGGACTGGTTGTGAACCAAGATTCTCACATCTCAACCTCCTGAGGAGCTTGGATTACAGGTGTGAGCCACCAGTGCCCAGCTGTGTCTTGTTCGTTTAGTTTTTCCTTACCATTCTTGAGGTTTGAACTCAGGGCCTGGGCACTGTCCCTGAGCTGCTTTTGCTCAAGGCTAGCGCTCTACCACTAAGCCAATTCCCAGCCCTACATCTTGGTTTTCGTAGGTCTTTATTATCTTTTTTTCTGCTTGTTGGATGTTACACCGTTTACTAACTGCTCGGAGGTTTCTTCAGTGCTGTGCTGCTGCCGCCCCTCTGCCGCTGCCGCTGGCCTCCGAGCCTGGAACAAGCGTGGCAACTCTAGACCAGCAAAAAAGTAGAAACAGAATGCAGGTGGGGGAGATGATAAGGAGCGGGGGCTGGTGTGCTGGAGTGGTTTGGACTTACAGTGACGGTGCAAGGCTTGGCTGCCATCTGCTTTCTGGTTTTGAAGGGAAATTTGAAAGTGGCCAGCAGGCAAGGCTGGAAGGGCGGCTGCGGGCACTAAGCGCGTGCAGGCTCCCGCCTGGCATCCCAGCGACTCGGGAGAGGATCGCGGTTCGAAGCCAGCCCGAGCGGAGGAACCACCGGGAGGCCGGAAGTGGCGCTGCGGCTCACGTGGACAGCGCCGGGCCCGCTCCAGCGGCGCGCA
>NW_012267345.1:2304904-2311820 GCF_000151885.1 Dipodomys ordii
GCTCTGGCTGGCCCGTCGCCAGCGGCGCTGGGCGGCCTGTCCGCGGCCTGACCCGCTCTCCCCTGCGTCCGAAGCCGCCTGGCCGGCCTCTGAACACTCCGAGGACTCCCGGCCGCGGGACCCTGGGCCTCCCCCCCCACACACACACACACAGAATTTCTTCTTCCCACTTCCCGTTCGCGTCGTTTCTTGTTTGTCTGTCTGTTTTGTGTTGGCAGTGGGGCTTGAACTCAGGGCCCTGCTCTCGTACTTGGCTTTTTCACTCAAGAATTGGTGCTCTGCCATTTGAGCCACAGTTCCACTTCCTCCCACCTCCGACGTCTTCTCCTTGCCTTGCTTCATTTTCCCGCAGCGCTTGGACCTTGCTAATGTCCCGTTTAGTATATTTAGCGTTTCCTATTAGGTGTGATCCATGAGAAATTATTTTTTCAAAGACCAGTTGTCTGCAGATAGTAATGTGCCTGGTCTATACTTATTGAGTGAGTAGAAATTGAGCTTAATAGTAGCAGTGCTACATGATGACCTTGTCACTTGGAAGCATGTTGGTGAGTACTGACCACTTAGGCGCAGGGCTTCTGAAAGGTGTAGGGGAAGTAAGTACCACATGTCCCCAGAAAGGAACTGTTAACTCCCTCCTACCTACTGGGGAAAGGCCAACCAATTAAAAGGGGGTCAGAAAGGTGTTTAGGATTTTCCTGTAAATCTGTTCGAAGGTGTATGTGTATGCACATGTGTGCATGTGCACACACATGTGTTAGTCTTAAGGATTGAACTTAGGGCCTGTGTGCTGTCTCTTTGCTTTTTGGCTCAAGGCTAGCGCTCTACCACTTGAGCCAGAGCTCTGCTTCTGGCTTTTGGGTGATTAATTGGAGATGGGAGACTCATGGACTTTGCTGCCTGGGCTGTCGTGGAACCACAAACTTCAGATCTCAGCCTTCTGAGTAGCTAGGATTATAGGCGTGAGCCACGGGCAGTGGCGGCTGGCTCAAAATTAAAAGTGTTTTTAAAGTCAGGTCTGCCACTTGGTACTAGTGTTTCTAGGAATTTTGTCTTGGTTACCTGCACTCTGTTGTGGCCTGAGGTGATTGGGTGACGTGGAGTGGGGTCATCCACCTGGCTCTCAGGTCTTCTGAAGCAGTTCTTTTTTTTTTTTTTTTTGTGATAGGGTCTTGCTGTATAGCACAAGCTGGCATGGAGCTTGAGATCCTCCTGCTTCAATCCCCCTACACAGTGATATTGCACTCACAGCATAAGAGTAAGCAGTTCCTGATGCTCTCAATTGGAAGATTATTATTGGGGTGCTGTGAAAGTCCAGCAGAACCTTTTGTGTGCCCAAAGGAGTCTGGAGTTCTTTCCAGGACCTTCACTTTCAGCCCATCTAGACTTAGTGAGTAGATTTCCTTGTGTTCCTGAAGATAATTTTGTACTATGTTCTCAGAGGTTGAACATCATTTGAGCTCATGAGACCCATATGTTTGCCACCCTGGCAATCTGCCTTGCTCAGGTCTCTTTATTAATAGTAATCGACCTGGAACTTGAACTCAGAGCTTCTGAACCAGGTTTCTTGTAATCCCATTGACCACCTCTATCATGCTGAATCCCATAACAAACTGTTGAACCTTTAGAACTCTCATAGATGGAGTATACAATAGATTCTCAGTGGGTATTTACTAAATGCATGATTAAAATGCAGAAGGCTGGACATTGTGATAAGGTGCAAGTTTTGTCTAAAGTTTGCTTCTAAAGTCAGAGAATGAGTATAAAGCAGGGCTGGGAAGGTGGCTCAGTGGTAGAGTGCTTGCCTTGCATGCATGAGGCTGTGGGTTCGATTCCTCAGCACCACATAAACAAAAAAGGCCAGAAGTGGCGCTGTGGCTCAAGTGGTAGAGGGCCAGCCTTGAGCAAAAGAAGCTCAGGGACACTGCCTAGGCCCTGAGTTCAAGCCCCAGGACTGGCAAAAAAAAAAAAAAGATGAGTATAAAGCAGGTCCATGGTAGGTGTCCACCTGTAATCCTAGCCACTCAGGAGGCTGAGTTCTGGAGGATTGTGGTTTGAAGCCTAGCCCAGGCAGAAAGCCTAGGAGACTCAATCTCAGTTCACTATCAAGACTCTAGCTGGGTTGGAAATGTGTGGCTCAGATGGCTAGAGTGCCCATAGGGAAGCAAGGTGAGCGAGCAGATTGAACAAGCTTAGGGGCTTTGAGTTGAAGACCTGGGACCAACACAAAAAGGTGGGCATGTAGTACATAACAGTGGGGAAACGGTATTTTTCTCTAGTGGGGAAAAAGACCTCCTGAGTCTTCAGGAGGCTGGTTAGGGGTGTTTGTATGTAAATGAACCAAAGAATCAGTCCTACTCTTGAGGACCCTTAGTCCTCCATAGTGGCTCTTGTGAGTGTCTGGGTGTAGTTACTAATGTAACTGTGTAGCTGTGCGTGTTGACTCACATCTGTAATCCTAGTTACTCAGAAGCTCAGGGGGGCAGAGATTGGAAAGGTTATGATTCAAAGCTATCTGGGGCAAAAAGTTTACAAGATACTGTCTGAATCAGTAGTGGAGTTTGGTGGTGCTGTTTAGGAGGCTGAGATATGGGTAAGTACAGTGTTTTTTGTTTGTTTGTTTTGTTTTGTTTTTGGGTTGGTCATAGGGCCTGAACTCTGGGCCTGGGTGCTGTCCCTCAGCTCTATAACTCAAGGCTAGCGCTTGATGTCAGTATAACTTGAGGAGGAGATGGGGAAAAACCAGTTGTTTAAGGATACAGGTGGACCTGTTGCAACAATGAGAAGTACTAGTTGTCATGTCCAAAACGAGCTTTACAACGTTGGTGGGGGGGGGGGGGGGGGGCGGGAGCAAGAAAAAATGGGGGGGTGGGGGGGGGGGGGGAGGCTGGGAAGGGATGTGAAGGGTAAACAAAAGGAGGAGGCTGCAATGCTTGGTAAGAAATGTACGCATTATCCTGCCCATGTAATTGTAACCCCTCTGTACAGTATGTTCACAAATAAAATAATAATAATAATAAAAAGGCTAGCGCTCTACCACTTGAGCCACAGCGCCACTTCTGGCTTTTTCTGCTTAGGTGGTACTGAGGAATTGAACCCAGGGCCTCATGCATACAAGGCAAGCGCTCTACCACTGAGCTACGTTCCCAGCCCTGGATGAGTACAGTTCTAAGCCAGCTGGGGCAAAAAATGCTCACCTAACCCAATCCAACAGAATAAGCTTGACGTGGACATACACAGCTCTCATCCTAGCTACACCTTAGGAAGCGTAAGCAGGAGGAGCATAGTGCAGGCTTACCAAAAAGTGAGACACTATGTCAGAAAAGGGCTGGCGTAAGTGTAAAGCGCCCCACATCATTCTGTACTGTAGAGTCCTGGTGATGTGTCCAGGGACTAAGGTATTTTGTCACACACACTTTCTACTCTGTAAACCAGTAGAAACTGCTAGCTTTTTCTTCCTGAAAGAGAGAGAGACTAGAGCTGATGAGATGAGCCCTCCTTCAGTCCCTGGGCCTCTGTGGGCTGTAAAATGAGGGTAATGGTCCCCGATCTGCCTGCCTGTTGGAGGAGCAAAAGATATCTTACTGCCTGCTTTCCAAATAGGAGTGACAAAGAGGCTAAAAAAAAATGGTGATTTCTGGGCGCTAGTGGCTCATGCCTGTAATCCTAGCTACTCAGGAGACTGAGATCTGAGGATCATGGTTCAACGCCAGCCTGGGCAGGAAATAAACAACAGGAAAACCGGAAGTGGAGCTGTGGCTCAAGTGGTGGAGGAGGGCTTGCCATGAGCTGAAGAGCGCATGGACAGCGCCCAGGCCCAGAGTCCAGGCCCCACGACCAACCCCCCCCCCCCAAAAAAAAAAAGGCGATACCTTTATTTATGAGAATAGTAAGATTCCCTTGATCTACCTGGAGTGTTGTGCCAGGCTGCTTCAAACAGTGACATCTCCTGATGAGGATTAGCTGTTAGCCCGTTATCAGCCACTAAGTATTCAACCTGGAAGATTTAAGGATTAGATTACCCAACAACCTTTAGTGTAGATTTTGTCTCTCCTGACACCTTGCATTAACCTGAGTACGTCGTGTTAATGAAAAAGTGTTCTGCTTTGTTCTTCAGACGTGGTACTTAATAGGCACAAGTCTTTAAAATAAAATGCACCTGGAGGCATGGATTAATGATAGAGTGTCATTCTAGCGAGCACAAAGCCCCTAAGTACTGTTAGAAACAAATGTTGCTTTAAATTTTTTTTTCGTGTGGGGGTGGGGCAGGTACTGACCTGGGGCTTGAACTTGGGGCCTGGGCACTGTTTCTCTAGACTTTGAGCACAACTTTCCTGCCTGGACTAGCTTTGAACCCTGATTCTCAAATCTCAGATTCCTGATCGGCATGACCCACCACACCTGGCATTGCTTTCTGTCTTGCTTTTGCTTTCTCTCCCTTGTCTCCTATCTACCTGCCCTTCCCTCCCTCCCTTCCCTCCCTTTCTTTCTCTCCCTTGCCTTCCTGCCTTCCTTTCCTTTCTCCCCTCCCTCCCTCCAGCCCTTCTTCTGTCCCCTCCCCTCCCTCCTTCTCCTCCCCTCCCTCCTTCCCTTCCTTCCTTCCCTCCCCCACTTTTTTCTTACAATCCTAGGGCTTGAACTCAGGGCCTGGCACTGTCTCTCAGTTGTTTTTTTTTTTCCCTGCTCAAGGCTGGTGTTCTACCACTTGAACCACAGTTTCACTTCTAGCTTTTTGGTGGTTACGTGGGGTTTTTTTTTGGTCCGGCTGTGGGGCCTGAACTCTGGGCCTGGGCGCTGTCCCTCAGCTCTTCAGCTCAAGGCTAGCGCTTTACCACTTGAGCCACAGCACCACTTCCGGCTTTTTTTTTCTTTTTACTTATGTGGTGCTGAGGAATCGAACCCAGGGCCTCAGGCATGCAAGGCAAGCACTCTACCACTGAGCCACCTTCCCAGCCCCTTGGTGGTTACTTGGAAAAAAGAGTCTCAGAGACTTTCCTGCCTGTGCTGGATTCAAACTGCAATCCTCAGATCTAGGCCTTGAGCAGCTAGGCTAACAGGTGTGAACCATTGCTTTTAATTGTCAGAGTTTTGCAGACATTGATATTTCACATTAAAATTGCAGAAATGAAGTATAGCATTTCATTCTTCAAAGAAAGAAATTCTTAATAATCTAATCCTTTGGAATTCTTTGGGCTAAGTCATGAAAAAAATCTGTCATGATCAGTTTCATCTTCAGAATTTATCTGTATATACTTAAGATTTCACTTCATTGGACTGGGAAGGTGGCTCAGTGGTAGAGTGCTAGCCTGGAGCTGAAGAGCTGAGGGACAGCGCCCAGGCCCAGAGTTCAAGCCCCATGATAGACAAAATAAAAATAAAAGATTTTACTTCATTCCAAAATTGCTCTACATTTTAGATGTAAATTCAGAGTTTTTAAATTTTGTGATACATAGTGGATTTCAGAGAATCTTCTTGAATCTGTGAGTGAACCTTATTCATCATAATGGATTATTTGTAATTTTCTTTCTGTAAATTGGTGACTGTTCACTTACCGTGTATTGCTAGTAACTGGTTTACAAGGTGAAATGTGCTCCTCCTTGGCTGTTTTCTGGGGAGCATTTCCCTGTTGGTTATAAAGTTATCACGGTGAGTCAGAGAGCTGGAATGTTAACTTGCCTGTGCCCTCCTGTCATCTGTGTCCCATTCTTCTGGCTGTCTCTGAGAAAGAAATGTGGCCAGCTCTCCTGCCTTATGAGGCTACCCTTTGTACCAGACAGTGTAGTATTTTGGAGAACTAAATGTAGTAACTATCATGTAGTAACTCTGAGGCACCTCAGTGGCCGAGGGCTGAATGCAGGGATTTAGGGCTCCAAGACAGTCCTCATCTAAAGAAGGGGAGTGGCGCTGTTGCTCAAGTGGTAGAGCGCTCGCCTTAAGCTGAAGAGCTGAGGGACAGCGCCCAAGCCCAGAGTTCAAGCCCCACGACCGACCCAAAAAAAGAAGGGGAGTCCTGAACAGGCTCAGCATAGGCTTGTCTTTTATTTTCTCTTCTTACAGGAAGGGATTAGTAGCCTAGCAGATGTTTGTTTTTCAGTTAGACAATCCCCTGGATTTCTATTCTCTCCTCTTCCTCTCAGATCTCCTAGTAGGTATGAGGCACTAACACGCAACTAAACTTCTTAGAATACATGAAACTAGTTGGTACCTTTTTTAATCTTTCCTAGTAACAGGGTTTGTATTCAGGGCCTTGTACTTGCTGGCCTGGCAAGTCCACTCTACTACTTGAGCCATACATCTATCCTGATTTTTTTGCTGGTTATTTTGGAGATAGAGTCTCAGCAACATTTTTTTTTTTTTTTTGCAGGGGGTGGGGGTGGGGGTCTGTCCTGAACTTTGGGCCTGGGCACTGTCTCTGCACTCTTCAGCTCAAGGCCAGTGATCTTCCATTTGAGCCACATTGCCACTTCCAGTTTTCTAGTGGTTTTATTAGAGATAAGAGTCTCACGGACTTTCCTGCCCAGGCTGGCTTTTTAAACCATGATCCTCAGATCTCAGCCTCCTGAGTAGCTAGGGTGACAGGCGTGAGCCACTGGCACCCAGCTAGTCTTAGCAACTTTTTTGCATGGGCTGCTTTGAACAATGATCCTCTGGATCTCAGCCTCCTGAGTAATTAGGATTATAGCTTCTAACAATTTAAGATTAATTTGAAAAATTGTACTTTAGGGGCTGGGAAGGTGGCTCAGTGGTAGAGTGCTTGCCTTGCATGCATGAGGCCCTGGGTTCGATTCCTCAGCACCACCTAAGCAGAAAAAGCTGGAGGTGGCGCTATGGCTCAAGTGGTAGGGCTAGCTCTGAGCTGAAGAGCTGAGGGACAGCGCCCAGGCCCAGAGTTCAGCTCCCACAACTGGCAAAAAAAAAA
>NW_012267345.1:2312665-2320638 GCF_000151885.1 Dipodomys ordii
GGCTTTTTTCTTTTTGCTTATGTGGTGCTGAGGAATCGAACCCAGGGCCTCATGCATGCAAGGCAAGCACTCTACCACTGAGCCATCTTCCCAGCCCTACCTCCAGCTTTCTGATGGTTAATTGGAGATAAGAGTCTTATAAACTTTCCTTCCCCTGGCTGGCTTTGAACTGTGATCCTTAGATCTCAGCTTTCTGAGTAGCTAGAATTACGGACATGAGCAACCAATGCCTGACTGTTTGTTTTGATACAAAGTTTGCTATGTAGCCTAGGTTGGCCTCCAATCCGCCTGCCTCAGCATTTCTCACTACTGTGATTTTAGGCATGAACCACCATACCTGGCTAGCTCCAGTTTAAACCTCAGATAACAACTAAAAAGTCTTTAATTGGAGAATGACTGAAGTATCTCTTAACTGGTCCTCTCTTTGAAAGTATTTTCCTGGGAATTCACTGAGCAGTCCTTTGAAGGGCAGACACTGTGAAGTAACAGACAGTGGTTTGTTGACCAGGCAAGGGTTACTTAATATATGCTTAGCCATATATTAGGACACCTTGCAGTCTAGCTATTACCCAATTCTATAGCTAAGGAAACTGAGTTAGCATGTATTCTCCAGCGTAAAGATACAGTATCGAAAGAGTAAGCACAAATAACGCCACATTCTCTGTTAACATAATAGCACAGAATTTGCAGAACCCCCTCTGGAAGCATCTCTGTTGGTATAGCTTTCTCTCTTATATCACCTTGCCTTACTGAGCAATCCTCTCCCTAGGGGCTACCTTTTTCGCCCAAGGCTAGCACTCTATCTCTAGAGTCTCAGCTCCACTTTGAGCTTTTTGGTAGTTAATTAGAGATAAGAATCACACAGACTCCCAGTACTGGAGGCTCACACCTGTCATCCTAGCTACTCTGGAGATCTGAGGATCGAAGTCCAGACCAGGCAGTAAAGTCCATGAGACTCTGACCTCCCTGTAGCTCAAAGTAGAGTGCTAGCCTTGAGCAAAAAGACTTAATAACAGTGCCCAGGGACTGAGTTCAAGCCCTACATCCAGGAAAAAAAATCTTTCCAACAGACCCACTTTCTAGGATTCTAGATACTGCCCCACTTCTGTTTGAGGGGTGTGGGTTCAAGATAAGGCCATGAAGCTCTGTTGTATGATCTCTTCCATATGAAGTTCAGTCTTTGTCTAGTGTCAGTTCTAGAAGATACAGTTTCTGGATTCTGCATCATGAGAGGATCTGGCTGTTATCAGTTGGTGGGTCAAGAAGGGTTTCTTTCACCTGGTGAAAATATGCTTTGGTTGTAGTGGAGTAAAGCCTGTACTTCTGAGTTATAGCGGTGTTTATGAGAGTGTGAGATAATTCACATTTCAGTTATTACAAGCATAGGCTCTCCAGTAACTGATTAGCGATCCACCCTTGTTTTCCTGCAGAGGTGGATCAGACTACCGTCAGCCAATAATACTTTCCACCAGAGTGACTCCGTTGACTCCCTTAGCTTTGCCTAATGCCGTGTATTTGGAAAAGCCTACTTAGTTCTTGTCCACTTGTGCAGCGAAACCAGTGCCTCACTTCTGGCAGTCTGTTCAGATACGCTTCATAAGGAAAATACATCTTCTAATGGCCTTTTTTGTGTTTCAGTATTGGAGTTTGAGCTCGGGACCTTGCACTTGTTAGGCTGGTGTGATAACTGTGTGGCGCCTTCAGCCCTCTTGACACTGTTGATCTGTAGGATAAGTTTTCTCACTCGGGTGAGTGTGATCCACAGACTTCCTACGTTTGTGCTTCTTGTCTACACTCCAGCTTCCCACATGGAGATGGATTCTAGCACTTTTCTGAGGTGACAGAAGCACATTACTCAGCTGTGGGTTGAGAACTTTTTTGGCCCTGTCTGGCCTTCAATCTCTGTCCTCTCATTCTCAGCCTTCCGACTACTTAGGATTATAAACATGAATCACTAATGGCCAGTGTTTGTTTTTATTCCTACTCACCTTTTAGGGTACATTGTCCCTAACTGTATCGCAGTTCACTTATTGTTGCTTCACTGTAACATGGATTTAAAAAAGAAAAACATAAATAGTGCTAGCTGCTACTGGCTCATGTCTGTAATCCTAGCTACTCTGGAGGCTGAGATCTAGGGATCACAGTTCAAAACCAGTCTGGGCAGAAACATTTATGCGACTCTTTTTTTGTTGTTGTTTCTTTTGTTGCTGGTTTTTGTTTTTGGTCGGTTGTAGGGCTTGAACCTTGGGCCTGGGTGCTGTCCTTCAGCTCAAGACGAGCGCTCTACTGCTTGACCCACAGCACCACTTCCGGTTTTTTCTAGTGCTTTATCGAATATAAGAGTCTCAAGGACTTTCCTGTCCCGCTGGCTTTGAACCGAGATCCTCAAATCTCAGCCTCCTGATTAGCTAGGATTACAAATGTGAGCCACCATTGCCCAGCCTAAGATACTCTTATCTCCAATTAACCACCAGAAAGCCGGAAGTGGCGCTATGGTTCAAATGGTAAAGCACTTGCCTTGAGCTGAAGAGCTGAGGGACAATGCCAGGCCCAGAGTTCAAGCCCAACGACCAACAAAAAAATCAAAACCATAAATAGTGATCCCTCACCTATCACAGGGGGGTTTACATTCCAGAGACCCCTGTCTGTGCTAGGTGAAAATCTACGAAGTAGCAGTAAGTGAACCATGATATAGCAAGGGACAACTGTATAACACTGCTACTTTGCAAATTTTCACCTATTGCAGTGGTGTCGGGAACATTATGATAGGTGAGGGATCACTGTACTGTTACAAATGTCGCTTCCCACAAGCCAGTGGCTCACTCCTGTAATCCTGGCTTCAGGAGGCTGAGATCTGAGGAACGACATTTGAAGCCAGGGCAGGAAAGTCTGTGAGACTCCTCTCTCCAATTAACTACCAAAAAAGTTGGAAGTAGAGCTGTGGCTCAAGTGGTAGAATGCTAGCCCATAGCACAAAAGTTCAGTGAAGGCATCTAGACTATAAAACACTTGATCAAAACAGTATTACAGGGGCTGGGAAGGTGGCTCAGTGGTAGAGTGCTTGCCTTGCATGCATGAGGCCCTGGGTTTGATTCCTCAGCACCACATAAACAGAAAAGGCTCGAAGTGATGTTTGGTTCAAGTGGTAGAGTGCTAGCCTTGCGCTGAAGAGCTGAGGGACAGCACCCTGGCCCAGAGTTCAAGCCCCACAACTGACAACAAACAAACAAAAATAAACAGTATTACAAGTAATTGTAATAGACAAATTAGGTTGAGTGTTTGAGCACAAAAAAATGATTCATGATTTGGACAACATCTGGAACCAATAAAGGTTCAGAGAACTCCACCCAGCAGTTAGACGGGAAATATTTATATATAGGCACACAGCACTAGCCTAATTGGTTATAACTCAATTTCAGACACATCTGATTAGGCATGTCTTATACTCAGTTTGTCATGATTTAATTGGCACGCCTTTTTATGCTAGATTGATAAGATTACTTCATTCTAGACAGTTACTGTAACTGTGACCCCAGGCTTATCTGCTGCAGCCCAGCCAGCTGATTGTAGTTCTCCCCTGTAATCCTTACTACTTGAGGCTAAGACCTGAGGGTAATGGTTTGAAGCCAGCCTGGGCTGGAATGTCTGTTAAGACCTTATCTCCATTTAACCACAAAAAAAAAAACAAAAAAACAAAAAAAAGCCTTAGTAGAGCTGTGGCTCAAGTGGTAAAGTGCTAGGCTTGAGCAAAAAAACTAAGGGACTTTGCCCAAATGTTGTTCGAGCCCTCAGGACTGGTGCACGCGCGCGCACGTACACACACACACACACACACACACAAAAGGCAGTCCAGATGTGGGACACAGGCCAGCTGTGTCTCCCTGAGCAGCCGTGACCAGTGGCTGAGCGCAGGAACACTGATGCACCCATTTCTGTCAGTTTTTGTCTCAGAATGTGTTTCATTGGATACCCTCTGTTATCTAGCATCTTATCTAGCATTACAAACCAACAGGCAAAGATGGCATTTGCACTTCTCTGAACCTTGGACTCGCCTAGAATTTTTTAAGTATGTTAGCCCATACTATTCTAATATGATTGCAGTCAAGTTTGTTTGTGTGTTCATTGCTAGCCTTGGGGTTTGAACTCTGGCCCTGGGTGCTGTCCCTAAGCTCCTTTTGCTCAAGGCTAGCATTCGACCACTTGAGCCACAGAGCCACTTACAGCTTTTTCTGTGATGAATTGGCAATAAGAATCACTGACTTTCCTGCCCAGGCTGGCTTTGAACGGTGATCCTCAGATCTCAGCCTCCTGAGAACCTAGGATTATAGGTGTGAGCCACTGGCGCCCAGCTCAGCTTATTTATTTTTGAGATAGGTTCTTACTATATAACTTTTTATTGGACTTACACTTCGATCTTCCTGGCTTATGTTTTCCCAAGTGCTAAGATTACGGATATGTGCTATGATACCCAGCAGTCATAGGTATTTTTATGGCCCTCTTATTCACTGTTGAAGATTTGCATGCTCTTGATTATTTCCTCTAATAAATGAGAGGAAGGTTCTTCCTAGTTGGCATCCTAGTATATTTCCACATAGGTACACACTGATTAATGCCTTTTCTGCCATGATGATACATAATGATACATGATCATTAGGCAGAGAGTCTACAGCGTGCCCTTGGAAGGCAGAGGGTGCCTACCTGGGCAGGACATTACCTGTGACTTTGATATTCTGAGAGTTTAGATATGGTGAAGTTAAAAACACAAGCTAGCCAGGTGCTGGTGGCTCACGCCTGTAATCCTAGCTACTCAGGAAGCTGAGATCTGAGGATTATGGTTCAAAGCCAGCCCGGCAAGGCAAGGAAAGTCCGTGAGACTCTTATCTCCAATAAACCACTAGAAAACCAGAAGTAGCATAGTAGCTCAAGCGGTAGAGCGCTCACCTTGAGCTGAAGAGCACAGGGAACAGAGCCCAGGCCCAGAGTTCAAGCCCCACAACTGACAAAAAAAAAAAAAAGGATTGCACTTTTTCTTGTATTACTTGTTTATATTTAGGATAATAGTGAGTTTTCTTTTTTTTAATTTTTTTTTTTTTGGTCCGGTCGTGGCGCCTGAACTCTGGGCCTGGGCGCTGTCCCTGTGCTCTTCAGCTCAAGGCTAGCGCTCTACCACTTGAGCTACAGCGCCACTTCCAGCTTTTTTCTTTTTGCTTATGTGGGGCTGAGGAATCAAACCCAGGGCCTCATGCATGCAAGCAAGCGCTCTACCACTGAGCCACCTTCCCAGCCCCAATAGTAAGTTTTCTAGAGTAGTTTTAGCTCATAATAACAGTTCTTTCCTGAGATCTTGTCTCAAGCTTTGTGCACAGCTCAGTGCATTTGACGTCTAATGCACACTATTCTGAGTGGTTCTTAACCTTGAGGTCTCCCTTCGCTGATGCACACTGCATTCTGAGCAGTTCTTTTTTTTTTTTAATTTTTTTTTTTTTTGGTCTGGTCGTGGGCCTGAACTCTGGGCCTGGGCGCTGTCCCTCAGCTCTTCAGCTCAAGGCTAGCGCTCTACCACTTGAGCTACAGCGCCACTTCCGGTTTTCTAGTGGTTTGTTGGAGATAGGAGTCTCATGGTCTCTCCTGCCCGGGCTGGCTTTGAACCTCGATCCTCAGATCTCAGCCTCCTGAGTAGCTAGGATTACAGGCGTGAGCCACCAGCGCCCGGCTTGACTAGACTATATTAATGTCATACTTTTAATCTCAAAGCTAATCACAAAAACTTTGAGAAAAAAGCAATGTAGTCCAAAGTTTTTGTTGTTGGTGATGGTGGTCATGGGGCTTGAACTCAGGGTCTGGGCAGCGTCCCTGAACTTTTCTGATCAAGGTTAGCACTCTACCTAGTCTGAGCCACAGCTCTACCTCCAGCTTTCTTTTTTTTCTTGGGGGGGGGGAGGGTCCGGTCGTGGGCCTGAACTCTGGGCCTGGGCACTGCCCTCAGCTCTTCAGCTCAAGGCTAGCGCTCTACCACTTGAGCCACAGCGCCACTTCTGGCTTTTTTCTTTTTGCTAATGTGGTGCTGAGGAATCGAACCCAGGGCCTCATGCATGCAAGGCAAGCGCTCTACCGCTGAGCCACCTTCCCAGCCCCTGCTGAGCGGTTCTTGGCCCTGAGGTCTCCCTTCATTGGGCTGGGCCCCAAGCTCAGTGTAACAGAGCTCCAGGTCTCGGTTCCTGCTGTCTGCACTCTCTCTCTCTCTCTCTCTCTCTCTCTGCTGTGCAGGCAGGACTGAGAGGCCAGGGATGGCTAATGCTCAGTGGAGGAGAGTAGACAAAAATAGGTGACTTCCTTAGCCGGGCGCCGGTGCTCACGCCTCGAATCCCAGCTACTCAGGAGGCTGAGATCTGAGGATCCCGGTTCAAAGCCAGCCCGGACAGGAAAGTCCGTGAAATTCTTATCTCCAATAAAACCACCAGCAGATTGGAAGTGGTTCAGTTGCTGAAGTGGTAGAGTGCTAGCCTTCAGCTGAAAAGCTGAGGGACAGCGTCCAGGCCCAGAGTTCAAGCCCCATAACTGACCCCCCCCCTAAAAAAAAATAGGTAACTTCCTGAATAAGAGGTTTGGGGAAAGGTACCAGGTTTTGGTTTTGTATTTTGTTTTCTTTGTACTTAAACACAGATCTAGGGCTGGGAAGGTGGCTCAGTGGTAGAGTGCTTGCCCCTCATGCATGAGGCCCTGAGTTGAATTCCTTAGCACCACATAAACAGAAAAAGCCGGAAGTGGCGCTGTGGCTCAAGTGGTAGAGTGCTGACCTTGAGCTGAAGAGCTGAGGGACAGCGCTCAGGCCCAGAGTTCAAGCCCCACGACTGACAAAAAACAAAAAAACAGATCTAGGATTGGATGCATGGCTCTAATGGTAGAGCGCCAGCCAGTCAGCAAAAGTGTCAGGTACCGAGTTCAAGTTTCAGTCTGAAGGAAAAAATAAACATAGATCTATCGTTATTTTGCTTAGTTTCTGACCTGTTTTTCCTTTTCAATTATTCTAAGCATCAGTTTACTTAAAATCTTTGATTAGACTGGGCACCAGTGACTCACACCTGTAATCCTAGCTACTTGGAAGGCTGAGACCTGAGGATCACGGTTCAAAACCAGCCTGGTCAGGAAAGTCCGTGAGACTCTTATCTCCAGTGAACCACCAGAAAACCGAAAGTGGTACTGTGGCTCAAGTGGTAGAGCACTCGCCTTGAGCTGAAGAGCTGAGGGACAGCGCCCAGGCCCAGAGCTTAAGCCCTACCAAAAAAAAAAAAAGGTTTCTAGATCATAAATCATTACTGATGAGATTAATTTGACAAAAACTTAATGAATGCTCTGATAGGACTTGATAGTATAGTATAGATTTAGAAGATTTTCAGAATATAAGCTTTGGTTTTTACTTCTCTGTAGTTAATTATACCACTGGAATGGTTATAGTTTGGGAAACTTGAGGTTCCAGGCAAGGATGTGAGCCCTGAATAGAGGTAGTTTGTTTTTCCTCAAGTGATCACTGTCAAGGAGTGTCAGGTATTTCACTATTTTTGTGAATTGTAATACATGGACACAAAGTTAATCATTACTTGAAAACTGCAAGTTATCCAGTTGTCACGCACCTACTTTTTTGGCTTCCTACTGGGTTCATTTTGATAGATTAGGTTTTAGATTAATTCTGCTCTGGTACTTTGATGTAGATTGCATTAAAAGTACTTTCTTATTCTGACTTTAAGACTTAGCCTCACTATACTTTTTTTTTTAGGTGTGTGTGTTTGGTAGTACCAGAGACTGAACTTGGGTCGTGTACATACTAGGTAAATACATCATCTCTAGCCATTGCTGAGATTTTTTATTGTTACACGTAAGAAAGAAAGACAATATCTTCCCCTCTGTATGGTATTTTCACAATTAAAAAAAAAAGAAAGACAAACCTTTTGGAGGTTTTCACTTTAAAAACAAAT
>NW_012267345.1:2321518-2343468 GCF_000151885.1 Dipodomys ordii
ACCACCAGAAAACCGGAAGTGGCGCTGTAGCTCAAATGGTAGAGCGCTCGCCTTGAGCTGAAGAGCTGAGGGACAGCACCCAGGCCCGGAGTTCAAGCCCCACGACTGACAAAAAAAAAAAAAAGAATTTCACGTACTTTTCTGCCTGGCTGGCTTTGAACTGAGATCCTCAGATCTCAGCCTCCTGAATAGCTAGGTTTATAAGTGTGAGTCACTGGTACCTCTGAGACTCTTACCTCTAACCACCAAAAAGCCAAAAGTGGTGATATGGCTCAATGGTAGTGCCAAAAAAGAAAAAAGCTGAAGCGGTCCCTGAGTTCAAGCACCAATACCTACACACGTGTGTATGTGTGATAAGAAAATGAGACTAAGCCGGGCGCTGGTGGCTCACGCCTGTAATCCTAGCTACTCAGGAGGCTGAGATCTGAGGATCGCGGTTCAAAGCCAGCCCGAGCAAGAGAGACCATGAGACTCCTGTCTCCAATAAACCACTAGAAAACCGGAAGTGGCGCTGTAGCGCAAGTGGTAGAGCACTCGCCTTGAGCTGAAGAGCTGAGGGACAGCGCCCAGGCCCAGAGTTCAGGCCCCACGACCGGCAAAAAAAAAAAGAAAAGAAAATGAGACTGGGCTGGGAGTGTGGCCTAGTAGAGTGCTTGCCTAGCTAGCATGCATGAAGCCCTGGGTTTGATTCTTCAGTACTGCATACACAGAAAATGACAGAAATGGCACTATGGCTAAAGTGGTAGAGTGCTAGCTAGCCTTGAGCAGAAGAAGCTCAGGGACAGAGCCCAGGCCCTGAGTTCAAGCCCCAGGACTGGCAGAAGAAAAAGAAGAGAAAATGAGACTGAACAAAAAGAATTTTTGGTTGTGAGGGCCTGGGTGCTGTCCCTGAGCTCTTGAGCCACAGCGCCACTTCCAGTTTTTCTGGTGGTTAATTAGAGAGAAAAATCTCGCAGACTTTCCTGCCCAGGCTGACTTTGAACCGTGATCCTCGAATCTCAGCCCCCTGGAGTAGCTAGGATGACAGGAAAGAGCTACCATCACCCAGCTGACTAGCAGAACTTTGAGTAGTTCATGCAGTGGACGTGGGACGAGCCTCAGGTGACCTGGAAGTTAACTGACCAATGAGGGGCATTTGGAACTAGATAAGAACAGCAGTTGAGCAAGGATCAAGAAGCAGAAATTACCGAAGAACCCTAGGAAAACTCAGTTTGTAGACTTAACAAACCCCTTAAAGATTTAACAACGTGGACCCAAGACTGAAAAGGACTCATTCATGGAGAGGAGTGCAGGATATGGTGCAAGTGTTTGATGACAGAAATTAAACCAGACAAGTTACCCAAGTGCGTTTCTGAAGAGAGCCTCCTTCTCAGAACGCATCTTGGTGGTTCCTGTGGAGAGATCCAGAGTACCACATTGTCCTCTTAGAAGATGGTTCCCCCTCCGAGGGCAGTGACACGGGTGACTGGACACCTGTGTCTAGGCCTTGCCTCTTTGTCTCTCTCCCTATTTCTAACTGTATCTATCTCTTCTACCTACCTGTCTCTGTCTACCTGTCTGTCTATTTGTAACTATATCTATTTTATCTGTCTACCTACCTATCTGAAACTAGTTGCTATCTTTAGGCTTTCGTCTCTTCAGTGCTAGGATCACACACCTGGCATTGTATATTAGCGTTCTTCTGTTCCCTCCACCTTGCCGCCTCCTCTCCCTTTTCCAGTTCTGGAACTCACTTTTGCTCAGTTTTTTCCCTCAATGCTGTCATCCTACCATGTGAATTATGGCTTCATGTCAGGCTTTTTCAGCCCATACTGGCTTCAAGCCAAGATTCTCTCATGTCAGCCTTCTGAGAAACAGGCCAGCATTCCCTACACTTACTATTACTGTTGTTGTTACTGGTACTCGGGCTTGAACTCAGCCTGGGGACTGTCCCTTAGCTTTTTTTGCTTAAGGCTGGTACTTTACCAGCCTTGGAGCCACAGCTCCACTTTCAATTTTTGGTTGTTAACTGGAGATAAAAGTATCACTGGCTTTCCCGCCTGGGCTGGCTTGAAACTGTGCTCCTCAGCTGTCAGCCTCCTCAGTAGCTAGGATGACAGGCGTGAGCCACTGGCTCCCAGTTTCTCCACGTGTCAGGTGGTTGTGCAGGGTATGGGGTCATTTTTCGCGTGTCCCTGAGTGCGCACAACGATCCTCAACCCGCCTCACCCCCATCACACCACCTTGCCTCTCCACTCAAAAAAAAGTTTAAAAAGGAAAGACAGGGAAAAAGTATATAATGAAAGAAAATAGTTTGTTTAGCTATATATTGTTTTAAGCTAAGTGTTGTTATAAAAGAGTCCAAAAAAAGTTTTTTGGTATGTTTTTTGTTGGTCATGGGGCTTGAACTCTGGGACTGAGTGCTGTCCCTGAGCTCCTCAGCTCAAGACAAGCACTCTGCCACTTGATCCACAGCGCCACTTCCGATTTTCTGGTGGTTTATTGGAGATAAGAGTCTCATGGACTTTTCTGCCAGGACTGACTTTGAACCACAATCCTGAGGTCTCAGCCTCCTGCGTAGCTAGGATGACAGGTGTGAGCCACCGGCGCCCGGCAAAAAAGCCCTGGTGTTAGGCCTGGGAAGGCGGCTCAGTGGTAGAGTGCTTGCCTAGCACTCACGAAGCCCTGGGTTCAATTTCTCAACACCACAGAAGCAGAAAAAGCCAGAAGCGGCACTGTGGCTCAGGTGGTAGAGTGTTATCCTTGAGCTGAAGAGCTGAGCAACAGTGCCCGGGCCCAGAGTTCAGGCCCCAGGACAAAAAAAAAAAAAAAAAAAAACCCGGTGTTAGTGGCTCACGCCACGTGCTCAGGAGTTTTTAAAAGTTAAAAAAATCCTGTCACAATGACTCATGCCTGTAGTTCCAGCTACTCTCCCACAAGGTAGCTACAGCAGAGATCAAAGAGGATCATCTCAACCATGTGTGATGTGCCCACATAGGAAACAGAACTGCCGCTCAGGGCAGCCCTAGACAGATAAATAAGACTAAAGCAAAAAAAACGGGACTGACGGCATGGCTGGAGTTGAAGAGTACCTGAGTTCAAACTCTATACTTCCAAAATAGTAATAGCGGTACTAAGTTACAGCTGGTCTTAGCTGGTGTAACCACCCGGCCTCTCGGAAGGCTGAGGGTCCCACACTGCAGGCAGGAGGCTAGCCTACAGAATGGAATGAGACACCATGGCAAAAGGAAAAAGTTAAAAGGCAAGTTCACTTAAAAAAAAAAAAAAAGATAGTATATTATTAAAGAAAACTTTGTACCCTTCAAGTCACCTGAGCGTCAGTGTTCCTAAAGGCCAGCACACTTCACTGTCAGGCCCATCCCATGCTGCCTTCCTGCAAGCAAGCTGCATTGCCGAGCGCCCGTCTGTAGTGACACCAGTTTTTACACCGTGTGTGCTGTGTCCTTACTGCACCTTTTCCTATGTTTAGACACGTAAGCATTTAGCTTTATGTTACAGTGGTCTGTTAGATTTGCAGTAGCATGCTCTCTACCTTGGGGTCAACAGGGCTGCCTTGGCTACGATGAGCAGTAGCACACTGTGCCGCCCAGATGTGTGCAGAACAGGCTGGGAGACAGCAGCAGGTTATCTGGTGGCCACGTTGGCTAAAACATAGCCTGATGGCCTATGTAAATGAATGCATCAGTCTTTTAGTATCTGGTGACTTCAGTTTGCATTTCCAAATGACTAATTTTGTTGAATATCCTTTCAAATACTAATACTGCTGACCATTTAAAGAAAAAAAAAACCTAATTCTGAAGGAATAAAGATGATTGAGCAGCTTCATAATCAAATTAGGCAGGCCTAGAATCCTAGCTATGCTGAGACTGACTGACGTCTGAGGGTTGAAAGCCAGGCAGACAGAAAAGTCTGTAAGACTCTTTCCTCTAACCAACAGAAAGCCGGAATTGGAGCTGTGGCTCAAGTAGAGTGCTTGTCCAGAGGGCAGGGGTGGGGAAGAGGCTCAGGGACAGTCCCAGGACCAACATGAAAGAAAAAAGAAATTATATGATATAATTTATACTAACTTACATAAAACATTGTAGAAAGCATTGATTAAGCTTCAGCTTATGTCCTCATAGCCCCTGTTCAGAAGGGGAAGAAAGACTCCTTTTTTTTCCCGTGTCTGTCTGTCTGTCTGTCTGTTTGTCTGTTTGTCGTGGAGCTTGAACTCTGGGCCTGGTCCCTGACCCTCAGCTCTTCAGCTTAAGGCTAGCGCTCTACCGCTTGAGCCACAGTTCTGGCTTTTTCTGTTTATGTGGTGCTGAGGAATCCAACCCAGGGCCTCATGCATGGGAAGCAAGCACTCTACCACTGGGCCACCTTCCCAGACCCTTCTTTTTCTTTTCTTTTTTTTTTTGTCATGAAGCTTGAATTTGGGGCCTGGGCACTCTCCCCCCTGAGCTTTTTCACTCAAAGCTGGTGTTCTACCACTTTGAGCCACAGAGCCACTTCTGATTTTCTGGCGATTCACTGAAGATAAGGGTCTGGAAGAGTTTTTACCAGACTGGCTTTTTTTTTTTGGGGGGGGGGGGTCTGGTCGTGGGGCCTGAACTCTGGGCCTGGGCGCTGTCCCTCAGCTCTTCAGCTCAAGGCTAGCTCTCTACCACTTGAGCCACAGCGCCACTTCCGGTTTTTTTCTTTTTGCTTATATGGTGCTGAGGAATCGAACCCAGGGCCTCATGCATGCAAGGCAAGCGCTCTACCACTGAGCCACCTTCCCAGCCCTGCATGTTTGTTTTTTTTAATCAGTTGTAGACTTGAATGCAGGGCCTAGGCACTGTTCTTGAGCTCAAAAGCACAAGGCTAGTGCTTTACCACTTTGAGCCACAGCTTTACTTCTGGTTTTCTAATGGTTAATTGGAGGTAAGAGTCTCATGGACTTTCCTGCCCAGATTGGCTTTGAACCGTGATCCTCAGATCTCAGCCTCCTGGTAGCTAAGATGACAAGCGTCATCCGCTGGCACCCGGCTCCTGGCTTACATTTTCAAAATCCATACCTGTTGATGTTCTTTTTATCTTCTCTTATAGATTAACTTACCATGGCTGATCAGAGGCAACGCTCACTCTCTACCTCCGGGGAATCACTATACCATGTTCTTGGGCTAGACAAGAATGCAACCTCAGATGACATTAAAAAGTCCTATAGGTAAGCAGCCATGCATGGGCCTCCGTGTGCATTCAGCTGTGTTTCACCAGAACCCTGGCACTTAACCTTTCCCTAGCTCGTAGTGTGTATCTGGTGTGCTTATTGTGTCTTCAAATGGTTACGTTGGTGCTCTCTTACAAACACTTGGCAGGTGTTTCCAGCCCCGTAGTCTGCAAGAGGTCATGGTCCACACCGGTGGAGACCCCAGACACAGGCAGAGCTGCAGAGCTCACAGTGCTGAGTGGTGTGGCTTCTGATTGGGGCTCAACAACTTCTGGGGTGACTCGGGCCCCGTCTGCCTAGGAAACTTGAGGCCCTGAGTTCAAACCTACTACCTCCAGAATAACAAGACTAGCTCTGACTAGAGCCATCGTCATCAATTGTGACACTTTCAGTGGTCCTGTGTTCTTGTGCTTCAGTGTCACTCTTCTGCAGTAATGCAGTTTGCCTGTATGCAATTAGCTCTCTAGGACACCAGAGGTCAGCAGCAGGACTTGCCTTTGAAAGCTTTGCTGCCCAGGGCCTGATCCCTGTGCATGGATTCAGAGGCCAGGGAGATTTTCCCTGAAGCCGTGGCAGGCACTTCTTTGGACCTAGCATTCTAGACCTCTGGAAAGTTGGAAGTAGAAATGGTAATGGATCAACATTTCTTTTTCTGGACTCTGATAGATAAGTGTGAAGCACAAGACTAGATAGAGCCAGGAAATGGTTTTGGTTTGCAGGAAACTTGCCCTGAAATATCACCCTGACAAGAACCCTGATAACCCTGAGGCTGCAGACAAGTTTAAGGAGATCAACAATGCCCACGCCATCCTGACCGACGCCACAAAAAGGAACATCTATGACAAGTATGGCTCGCTGGGGCTCTACGTGGCTGAGCAGTTCGGGGAGGAGAACGTCAACACCTACTTCGTGCTCTCCAGCTGGTGGGCCAAGGTGAGGAGAGGGGCGGGCGGTGAGCCCTCACTGCAGGCACACTGCGTGTCTGGAAGCGCATGTGACAGAGGTCTCCACACTTGGTCTTGGCCGTCCTGTTGTCCTGTGTGCAGCATGGCTGCTGTGTCCCTGCTGTGACCAGCACAGGGCAGGGCACCTGGAGAGGGTCACTCAGAGCCTCAGGTTAGTCCCCACCCCGAGGCCCAGCCCTGGGAACAAGCCTATCGTCGAACTGTGGGTAGGATCTTCTGTTGTCAGAGATACCTTTAAATGTCACTTCACTTATTTCATGACCCTTTCATGCTTACCACCTACAGAGGGCCGAAGAATACAAGTTCTCCGTGACTCTTAGCTGAAGGATCTCAGTTTTTACTTTCCCTAGTCTGCTTCAGTTCCCTCCCGCCTCGCTAGCCCAGGCCAGAGCCTCCGCCACGCCCCTCCTCCCAGGCCGTCCCCTGCGCTGTGGCCTGCAGGGACGTTGAGGCTGAGCCTTCCTTCTCTCCCCCAGGCCCTGTTTGTCTTCTGCGGTCTCCTCACCTGCTGCTACTGCTGCTGCTGCCTGTGCTGCTGCTTCAACTGCTGCTGTGGGCGGTGCAAGCCAAAGGCACCGGAGGGCGAGGAGACGGAGTTCTACGTGTCGCCCGAGGACCTGGAGGCGCAGCTGCAGTCTGACGAGAGGGGTGAGTCCCTGCCCTGGCCGGTGCGCGTGTGCGGGGCAGAGTTGGCTGGGCCCTCAACGGCATCAACTGTCTTGTCAAACAGGAGGGCACTGACACTGTGCCGCGTGTGTGTGGTGGCAGCGGGGACTGTTGAGGTGTGAACATGGACACTGAGGTAAAGCAGGCGCAGGGAGCTGTCCCCACCCATGAACTGTGGTAGCCGTAGATCCAAGGGGCCAAGAAGGCGGGGAGGGTGGCAGGCAGGCGGGGAGGGCCGGCGTGGCCTGCGGCCAGTGAGGAGGTGTGCTGCTGGGTGGAGGTCAGCAGGTAGCCTCTCCCCTCTGAGTGTCCAGGTGGCCGAGTGCTGTGCTGTGAGGACCGATTCGGTGGACGCGCAGCCCAGCCGCTGCCCTGTGCGATGAGTCTGCCTGCTTACTTTTCAGAGGCCACAGACACACCAATTGTCATACAGCCAGCGTCCGCCACAGAGACCACCCAGCTCACAGCTGACTCCCACCCCAGCTACCACACCGACGGGTTCAACTAAGTTCAGGAGCAGCTGTGCTAGAGGATGAATCAGTACCGGCCACTGCAACCCAGAATCATGAACTGTAGTCACGAGATGGGGGCGGTCACCGGCCGGCCTTGGCTGGGCCTGGCTCCTCCACCCTCTGCGCCCGCCCATCCACCCGCCCTTGACACACGAAGTGCGTAGCATGCAGTATTTAAAGCGGTGTAGCTACGGTCTTCTGTTTTTTTTTTTTGTTTTGTTTTGTTTTGTTTTTTTCTTTTTTAATAGCATGTATGGGTTATGTTCGATGTCTGTGTTGTGGACGTGCCGCAGTCTGGCTGCATTAACCGGTTGATGGAGGCGTTCGTTCTAGTGGGTCCAGAAAAGTTCAAGCTGCAGCTGCCAGACTCTGCCCACCAGGTGGGCTAGGGAAGGAGGGGCCTTCCCTGCCTCCCTGTGTGTGTGTGGGGGGGGGGGGGGGGGGCTGGAGCAGGTGCCTCCTCCACATTGAGCTGGTGTCCTGAGACCGACTTAGATCTCATTTCCGGGCCACATTCTTACAGGCAGTGCCAGCGTTGGTCATTGGGCAGTTCGCACAGCACTGTGCTGAGAGGTCTGCCATGGAAGAGGGGGTCGCCCCTTCTGAAAGTGTCTGTCTGTGTTTCCGCCTGGGTCTCTCCACTGTTCCTGCACTTTGCTGACCAAGAGCTGGATTGACTGTCCACAGTCTCTCCCCTCTCCCCCAGTCCTCCTCTCCACATTCCTTCAAGCCCAATGATCTTTGGAGTCCTTTTTGAACTTGCAAGAACTATGAATGGTAGCCCCCGTCTCCAGGTTCAGGCAGGGGTCTGTCAGTCCGGCTGGGGTGGGCAGGGATGAGTTTCCAGCCATGGTCCTCCATGCTGTGCTTGACAGACCCTCACTGCCCGACTGCCTCTGTCCCCTCCTCCCCTGCCCTTCACGCTGTGCTTGCCGGAGCCCTGGCACCCTGGCCCTCTCCTCCCCCTCCCCTGCCCGCCATTCATGCCCCAGGCAGAGCTGGACATTGGGTTCCTGAAAGAAGGTGGCTGAGCTCAGAGGCCGTGGCTCCCAGGAGAGCGTCCCTGGTGCCTCAGCCAGCCAGTCTGGGAGGCCAGGACTGGGCTCCAGAACCCTTTTGTGAACCTCTGCCTGGTTTATGTCCCAGACCCGTGTGCGGTGCCCCAAGCGAGGAAGTGAGCGTACAGTGCCCGTGCTGGCCAGGGTTCAGAACCACCCCACGCCCCAAGCGGTTCTCTGTATTTGGTGCACCAGGCTCCTGCAGAAACTTTCTGAAGCCTGCTTCTGACTGTCTTGTGCATTTTCATTGGTGGTGAAGAATGAGAAGGCTCCTGTGGAGGCTGCATGGCCCAGATGAACTACCACACTCCCCCCCCCCCCCCCCCCCCCACCTCACGCTGGCATACCAGGACCTGTGTAGGGTGTAGGTAGGTCAGCTTGACAGGAAATTGGAAGAAGGGGCTGTGATGTGAGAACAAACTTGGTAGTGGTCGAGAGTACCTGTCAGGGTTTGGTGAGCCGGCCTTCTGCAGGTCTGTGTCAGAAGCTGGACCTGGGTGGATTTGTCTGATTCCACACTCAGTGAAGGGGATGGTGCTAGATTGGAATTAGAAGTCATCTGTTTACATCATACCTCTGGCAAGGCAAGGTGGTACATAAATCCGTTGTTGGATTCATACTGGAAAAGGAGGACTTAAGGTAGCAGACTGTGTGGTGTGCAAATCCAGCAACGGTGGCTCTGCCAGTCAGCCTCGATGGCCTTCCCTCAGCCAAGAACCAGTTCACAGTACAGAGGAGGGGTAGAGCACCACCAGCTGGCACTGGGATGCATGGTCCTGAAGAGAGGGTGCTCTGTGGCCAGCGCTGTGTGGGGGGCAGGGGCTGGACCCCAGTGTTGGTGGGGTTTGTGAAACTAAATCATGAGCTGGGTGCCAGGGGCTCTCCTAAATAATCTTAGCTACTCAGGAGACAGATGTGAGGATAGAAGTTTGAAGCCAGCCTAGGCAGGAAAATCTGAGACTTATCTCCACAACCCCCCCCCCAAAAAAAAAAAAGGCTGGAAGTGGAGCTGTGGCTCATGTGGCAGAGTGCTAGCCTTGAGCAAACACTTGGGGATGGTAGCCAGGCAAGTCAAGCCCCAAGACTGGAAAAGGAAAAGAAAAGCAAAAATCCTGAATCATGTAAAATTTGGAAAACTCAAATAGGACAGTGCTGAAGATGACAGTGGTCATCACCCACGGCCGGCTCCTGGTGACTGTGGATGCTGGCCCAGGGCCCCTGCACCCAGCCCTCAGGCACACCCTCTGCAGGATTTTACTGTTTGTCTTTAAGATCCCCCTGGTTTTGTTTCCTATCATAAGCAAAACTGGCCAATCTTGGGTTAGCCTGAGCCTTTTCCTGTCTAAGTACTAGCCAATCGGGTTGGCCATTGCTCCTGCCCTGCCCCGCCCCCAGATGCTTATGCTGGTAGCTGAAATAGGCGTGCCTCTTGGGCAGGGCAGGGCCATGGCCTGCTGCCAAAGCATGGCTGGGGTCTGTGCACGAAGGCCCGTGCAGTGCATCAGGCCCTGCCCTGCAGGAGGCGTGTGGGAGAGAGCTCCGCGCCGTCCCTCAGCTGCTGGCACCTGGACTTCTGTTGCACTCAGTGATGTGGTCTTGTCTCCCTTTGGCTTTGCTCTATTTTAAAGTGGCTTTAGATATTACTACTGCTCAGTGTTTATGAGCCTTCCTAGTCCTGTGATACTCCGTGAATGCAGCTAAAACGCAGTGGGAACCTGTTAGAAAAAGGACCGAGTACTTGCTGTGGCTGTCCGAAGCTGCATCTCCATTGTTGGTTGCTGCGTTTGGCCTGGAATCAGAGCAGCTGCGACTCTTGCAGGCGTCCTGGGAGGGGTGCCCCGTGTCCTGCTGAGCCATGGCGGTCTTTCCAGGGAGCCTTCGGTAGGAGAGCAGTCGCCCTGTCGTGGCTGGTCTGGAGAGAGCGCGGTGCCAACACAGGCGCTGTCCCTGCAGGTTCCAGGCGCCGTGGCAAAACCTGGGTGGGTCCTGTCCGTCCTCCGCCACCGACCATCAGAGTTCCTGCCACGGGAGGGGCCTGGAGGAGAGCAACAAGTGACTGATCCCATTCCTTCCTTAGCGTTCTGAGCTGTGGGTCCAGGCAGCCCAGGACTGACTGGCCTGTTTCTGTTGTTTTGGTTATAAACCATCCTGTGGGATAGACAGAGCTACGTCTTCACTGTCCTCACAAGCACGTGTGTGTGTCACACGCGGAGTGTGGGCTGTGCTGTGTGTCTGTGTGTACATATGTGTATATGTATATATCATGCGGCAGGCCTGTTGTGCTGCTGACCAGTGGTGAATCAACAAGTACAAATAAAAGTTGGCTCTAAGACAGCCTGTGGTTTCTTGGCCAGTTGGATAGAGACAAGGCTCTGGTTCAGGCAAAACCCGGACCAGGGTTTGTCTGCGAGTCATTCATCAGAATCGGGCTCCTTGCAGGGCTGAGCGGAAGGCGTGGGGAAGGCCCTGGCTCTTCCTCAACTCACGCCCAGGGCTGCAGGTTTGGGAAATCTAGGGAACTAACTCTTCCTCCCTTGAAACATGAAAAACAGTTTTCCAAACACCAGACACAATCAGTGACTGCGCATCTGAAAGGCGGCCTTTAGCCGCGAGCACTTTGCTGTGTGTGCCAGGAGGGGCCCTGCCAAGGGGCGCCCTCTAGGGGGACTGGTTGGAGCACCTTACATTTGGTGGCTTTCAGGCAGTGGGTCACTCTCAGTGGGAGGAGCAAGTTTACACTGAAGTATAGAAACTGTAAGAATTAAAAAGTGCATGGAAAGTAGCCATCCGTGCGCTGGTTTAACCCCAATAGGAGTCTGGTGACATGGGTGTGGGCTGCTGTCCGAGCCCAGGCTGGCCTGACCCCCTGTGCAGTCCAAGGGCCGCGCGACAGGGCTGTGATGATTCCGCATGGTGACCTCCATCTCCTGTGTCTGAATGTTGACCGACAATAAAGATAGCTACTGTAAAATAAATGTTTTCACTGCAGATCAGTGTGTCTCATACTTGACGTTCCTGCAGAAATCCATTCTCAGTGATTCTTGTCCCAGGTCCCCTAGGAGCCGGAGTCTCACTTCCCTCCTGTCTGGTCTGCCCAGGCACTGACCTTAGCAGCCTCGCTTCCGCCCTTTTGGTGACTGATTGGCAAAAAGAGTTTCATGGACTTTGCTGCCCAGGCTGGCTTTGAGCTGTGACCTTCTGAGCTCAGCCTCCTGAGTAGGTAGGATTATGGGCGTGCCACCGGCGCCTGCTCACTTCTATCCTCTAAATACCAAGATGGGAGTAAGGAAAGGAATCTGCTAGCTAATGAAGCTCATAAGCAAAAGGAAGCTTGGAGCATGTTTGGGCTTGAGTGGGTAAGTATGTTCCCCTACAGCCACAGCCTCTGTGAGTGCTGGGGCCACACTGCTGGTCAGCAGACTCATCCTGTTCTTCCATCCACTTGGCTGACCATGACCAACTCGCACCTGCCTTGGCTTCCAGAAACTTCCCTGGTGCTCTAACCCTCACTCTGCCCAGTAGGATTGTCCTCCCTGGTTCCAGTTCCAGTTTGAATAGGTGGGTGCAGCACAGAAATGGTGAGGGCGGCTGTAAGCCAGCGCCTGAGCTTACGTGTGCCTGGACGCTTTCCCCTGATGGAGCAGCACAGCTGGAGGGCAGAGGCCACCAACATGGCCCAGCTTCCACACTGGGCCAGCCTGTGTGTCTCCGGGAGCAGAGACCACTGCAGCTTGCCCAGAGCAGCTGGGGCTACCGGTGGCCCAGCCCACCGCCTTGCGTAGAGCACTAGCCGGGAGATGCTGCGACACTGGCTCCAGCCCTGTGTCTTGGGTCTCTGTTCTCCCTTCTCTAGATTTAAGTGACCGGTCCTTGTGTCCTGCGGGACCCTACACGCCTGCCTGAGAGCGTGTGTACCCTGGGGGCCAGTCTACACACTGTAAGCTACTCAGGAGGCTGAGATCTGAAGACTGCAGTTCAAAGCCAGCCCTGGAGCTGAATGTTGGTGACTCATACCTGTAATCCTAGCTACTCAGGAGGCTGAGATTTGAGGATCTCGGTTCAAAGCCAGCCCGGGCAGGAAAGTCCATGAGATTCTTTTTTTTTTTTTTTGTCGGTCGTGGGGCTTGAACTCTGGGCCTGGGCGCTGTCCCTTAGCTCTTCAGCTCAAGGCGAGCGCTCTACCACTTGAGCTACAGCGCCACTTCCGGTTTTCTGGTGGTTTATTGGAGATAGGAGTCTCACGGTCTCTCCTGCCCAGGCTGGCTTTGAGTCTCACAGTCTCTCCTGCCCGGAACCGCGATCCTCAGATCTCAGCCTCCTGGGTAGCTAGGATTACAGGCGTGAGCCACCAGCGCCCGGCTCCGTGAGGTTCTTATCTCCAGTAAACCCCCAGAAAACTGGAAGTGGTGCTGTGGCACAAGCAGTAGAGCGCTTGCCTTGAGCTGAAGAGCGCCCAGGCCCTGAGTTCAAGCCCCAAAGCTGGCACACAAAAGGAAAAAAAGGTATTAGCACAAGAGAAGCCATCCTGACCCAGAGGAACCAGGGTTTGGCTGTCAGGTCTGCTGGGTGAACCACGGTCCCACCCAGGAACACAGTGCTGCGTGAGCGTTTGCTCATTTGACCAGGGCAACACCCTCTTGGAGGACTAATGAGGAGAGGGGCACAGCAGGATCTGGGAGGGCCACTAGCAAAGCTGGAGGGAGTGGGGTAAGCGCCTGTCAGTGGACAGACCCTCCGACTTCCTTACTGGCCTGTTTGTCAGGGACAGGCGCCCACCCCCCCAGGCCGGCCAGCTCCAGGGCACTGCTTGGGTGTGGTTGTACTGGAACTAGAGGTTGCAAGTCAGAGCCCTAAGCTGGAAAGTTGTTGGCATGAGACCCAGGCCTCAAGTCCAGGCTGCCAGCCTGGACGTCACCTCTGGAGTTGCCATGGCTCCCGACCCTTCCAGACCCTCGTGGGGCTGCCCCGATCTTGCTCTCCTGACCCAAACGCAGCCAGGCCAGCATTCACATGCTCCCCTCTACCTTCTGCCATCGCAGTCCTCATAAACTTGCTTACAACCCGTCAATCTAAAAGGCCCTCTGGCTACCTCACTTCCTGCCTGGTGGGAAAAACTCCTAGCCTAGCCAGTGTTTCATCCAGAACAGCCTTCCCCAGGACTGGTCTGGCCGTCTTCAGCAGGGCCTTCCCTAACTTACCCCAGACCACCATACATCCAGCATGCGTGACCCCGTCAGTGTGGCAGGCATGTGTACCTTTTAGGGCTGGGTCACTCCAAGGCTCCCAGCACCTCAGCCCCCCACCAAGGCTCCCATCCGCACCATGGACCAGCTGTGCTGGGCAGGCTGGCACCTCGCAGGCTGACAAACCCCAGATGCTCTGGAGGCACCGCCTGTGTGCAGCTGCTAGCCAGAGCAGGTGGGCTTCTCGGGGACCTCGCCCCACGTGTCTGGACGAATGCACAGAGCGCTGGGGCTGCATCAACTTGCCACACAGCCCCTGGAACTCAGGCCGTCTGCAGCTTGGTTTCTGTTCACTGCACTTGGCTTCCCTCAGCCCAGGGGGCATCTCACCCTTTGGCCTGCACTGGGCCTGGGGGAACCCCAGAACCCAGAAGGCAGCATAAGGACCAAATTTAGCTTCAAGCCTCGTCATGTGCAGGAATGAGGGCCCTGGGCACATGGCAGCAGCTGGGCTGAGCTTGTTTGGAAGCTAGGAGCTAAATCCTGGGCACTTCCTGATACCAGCAGGCCCAGGCCACCCCCTATGGAGAGACTTCCCAGCAGCACCCTGGTCTTCACGAGATGAAGCAGGACTTCAGGCCCAAGCCCTCTGCCTCTGTGCTTCAGGAAGGAGAAAAAGAGTACTTCTGCCTAGGGACTAAGCCACTGGACCCATTCCTTCCAGCCCCGAGCCTTATCGTGTACACTCGATACATGTGTCTGTGGTGTGTGGTACGCTACAGGCAGACTGTGTGCGTGTGGTTTTGTCTTCTGGGAGACAATCCCTCTGGCTGAGTTGAGTCCAGAACCTGACCCCTGTTCAGCTCCTAATTAATTTCCCCCATTCCTCATAGGGAAGACTGGAGTGAATGGAATGGCATTCCCAAGCTTCTAGGAACCTGTCTGCAGGTCCCCCAGAACAGAGCCTGGGAAAAGGCCCTCTCACCGGGCCTGGAGACAACCCTGCTTCGGGTGTGACACCAGTGCCTGACCACCCCGCAGACAGCCTGACAGAGGCTCGGGCACCACACGGCAGCTTCCCATCCCCCCCCACACACAAGGTTTTCCCTGCCGAGGCCTTTGTGAAGTGAGCCAAGACCGGCAGGAGGGCCCAGCCCCCTGGCCATCCACACAGCCTGGGTACGGCGTGAGCCACCTGAGAGGCAGGCTGCACCTCTGGAGTCGGCGGCAAAGGCAGGGCCGCACATGGGGAACCAGACTCAACACTTGGCCCCCAACAGCAGCTGTACCTCCTGCAACCGCTCAGCCCCTCTGTCAGCAGCAGCCCGGGCTTCTGCGGGGTCCCTTGATGACACCCGTGGCTGTGAAGGGGTCATAGAGGCCCCTGGGTGGCCCCCTGGGTCCAGGCCAGGTGGTGAGGGTCTCCGTCTAGCAAAGGAAGGCACTGCTAGGCCCAGCTCTGCCCTCATGTCCCTCTGGCAATGAATCCTCAGGAGCATGCAGTCCTGCTGGGTGGGCGCCAGGGGCCCGCCGGCCTCCTCTCTGTGGAGGCCTTAGAGGTGAGACGGGTAGCCTAACTCCTGGGGAGAGCACTCCGCAGCCCAGCCGACCTGTCACATCTTTACTTTCTGAAGCTTTGCTTTATGAAATGTGTAAATCAAGCTTTATTGGTAGCATCTTCTTAACCACCCACAGGACAGGAGGCGGCCGAGGCCAGCCTGGGTGCTAACCAGTGCAGGCCGCCTCCTCCTCGTCACTGCCCTCAGGAACCGCATCTGTCCCAAAGTAGCGATCGCCGAAGTTCCCTGGAGAAAGAGGCAGCCCAGTGTGGTTGGGGTCTCCGGGGACCACCAGCCCCGCCCCCACGACCCACAGAAGGGCCAAGCGCCTTACCGATGCCTGGGATGATTCGGAAAAGGTCATTGACCCGCTTGTCCACCGCGGTTGTGATGATCCTCACCCGGGGGAAGGCGTAGGCCACCGAGTGCACACCCATTTCCGCCATGAGCAGGGACAGCAGGAAGATCTTGTCCTCAGGCACATCATGGTCCTGCCCAGCACAAGGATCAGTTAAGCCCCACCTCCACAGGGGCCGCCTGCAGCCCACCCAGGCCACCCACCCGGAGCACACGCGCAGCACCGTGGAGCGCGCGCGCAGCACCGTGGCCGCCTGCAGCCCACTTACCAGGAGCACACGCACAGCCATCATGGCCGCAGCACCGGTGGACACGGTGCAGTCCATCAGGATCACATGGTCCTCACTGATGTCCTTGGGCAGCCTCAGGTAGTGGAGCTGCGGGGGCCAGACTAGGCTATGACAACCTGTCGGGCTCCCGGGGCCCCCAGCCCTTCCCTGGGCCGCTGCCCCACACTGCCCCGGCCCACCCCCAGCACCTCGGGCTCCCCTGTGAGCTGGTTGGTCTGGATGAGGATGGTGCCGATGCGCACATCTTTACACACAGCACGCAGTGCAGGCTCCATGGTCTCCCCAGCGCGCAGGATAGACACCCCGGTGATCTGGGAGGAGGGGGAGGCTGAGCAAGACCGGGGACGACCCCTCCCCACCCTGCCTGACCTCCAGCCCGGGCTCACCTGCTTCCCTGCATAGCACTTGCCCGCATAGTCCTGCCCCTGTGGGGTCTGCACCACACAATCCTGCGCACAGGGGAGTGTTAGCGGGCCCCAGGCAGACGCCCCGCCCACCCGCAGCCCCGCCCCTCGGCACCTGGAAGGGCAGGAAGGAGAGTGCATGCTCGATAAGCAGCCTCATCAGTCTCTTGGAATAAAAGATGAATTCATCCCGGCTGGTCTCCTTGTCCCTGGAGAGGGGGCGTGCTTAGAAAGCGTGGGCTCCAAGAGAAGGCCCGCCCCGGGGCAGAGGCTCACCTGATGATGGTGTGCATGCCGCGCACCTGGGGTGTGCTCTTGAGGACACTCAGCGTCTGGGGAAGCGGGTGGCACTGATGTGCGGAAGCCAGCGCAGCCCTGGGGAGGGAACCGGTCAGGGCAGCTCGCCCAGGGGGCATCTTCCCCACAGGGCAGCTGCACCCCGCTGTGGGGGGCAGGCGTGGGGGCAGCGGGGTGTGCAGGGTGAGAGCCGGCTGCCTGGCTACAGTTAACCTCGCTGGAAAAGCCCCGTCTTAGCTGCCAGGCAAAGGTGAGGTGCTAGCAGGGCTGCTGCTGGCCCCCGGGAGGGGGGGGGGGCTCCAGGGGCCCTCCCTGGCCAGACAGAGAGGAAGGGAGACAAACAGTGGGGACAGAGCCCTGCTCCGGCCAATCTCGCAGAGAGCTCAGTCCCTATCTGGAGAGCTGGCAAGGCTGGCTGGCGCTGATGCACCTGCCCCACCCACAGCCCAGCTCAGGGGCCGGGAGGGAAGACGTGTGTGCAAGGTGAGGTGCGAGGAGCAGGAGGGGCCATGGTGGGTAGGGAGGGCAGCAGGAAGGGGCAGCGGGAAGAGGGGAAGGGGTGGGAAGGGGCAGCGCGAAGAGGGGAAGGGGTGGGAAGGGGCAACGGGAAGAGGCAAAGAGGCGGAGGGAAGGAGGGGAGTGGAAGGGGAGGGCAGCTGGAGGGGAGGACGGAGGGGAGGGGAGGAGGGCACTGGAAGGGGCAGTGCGGGAGGGGTGGCACACAGCGCGGCACAACCAGAGCGCGCTCTGCTCACATATCCCAACGCAGCTTCCTCTGCTCGCCAGGTGAAGAGCGTGTTCAGGGAGGGAACAAGGCAGGAAACGGGTTTACAAAGAGGAAAAGAACAAAGAGAAGAACACTTAGTTGGGGCAGCAGCAGAGTTCCTGGGAAGAAGTGGAGGACAGGCACCAGCCTTGGCACTCAGAGGTGTGGTGTGGCACACAGGCCACCCCGGGAGCAGCCCTCCCTCCGAACGCCAGCAAGCCCGGCCAGCTCTTCGGCTGACCCCAGAACGGAAAGTGGTGCTGGCTACACCTGGACACTTTCCTCGGGAGGCCCTGACCGAGCTCTGTGGTGCCCTGGTCTTGGGGAGGCCCAGTGGACAGTCGTGTGGGAAGCAAGGCAGCCTGGTAAAGATGGTCCTGGGGCACATGAGCACCCAGGACCCGGGTGCCCACGTGTGGCCCAGCTTGGGAGCAGGGTGGACCCGTGGTGCTGACCGTACACCCTCCCCAGACCAACTCCAGCCAGAGGGACCCGTGCTGCTGCTCCCGCCTGGGCACCGCAGGGCTGGGCAGGGAGGGAGGAGCCAGGGCCAGCCTGGGCCAGCCTGGGAAGCCCAGCCGGCCGGAGGCAGACCCAGACCCTGGCCCCCCACCCTGCGGGTCTGTCTGGGGACCTGGGAGCTGCGGGCCGCCTGGCTGAGCAGAGCCGGCCCCGGGCTCCGTGAGGACGGTGGAAATGCCTCCATCTGTGCAGAGGCTGCGGAAGTCTTACCTGACGCTGAGTTCACGCTGGGGCAGCAACACAGGGAGACACAAGGGAACGGGTGGCGGATCAGTGACCGGGGCAGTGGCCAGGCCACCCCACCCGCCCGGGAGCAGACACACCACAGCCCCATGGGGAAAAGGCTCAGGTGGCCACCAGTAGTGGGAGGCTCAGGCCCTTTATTATGAAGACGGCCTGGGTTAGAACCTGCTGTTCCAGTCTGGGAGGAGCCAGAACCTCTTAGCTACACTCTGCAGGACTGGGCCCCTAGCAGTCTATTAGGTCTGCGAAAGACTCTAAGACTCAGCCACAGAACGCCTGCTGTGGGGCCCATGCTGGGTGTGGGACTCAGCCCTGAAACTATAGGCCTAGGCCATGGACAGAGCATCATCCACGTCACTCCCAAAGGGATTGGCAGGAGAGCACACATTCCATGGAAAGCCAGACGGGAGCACACCCTCCCCACAGAGCACAGACAGACAGGGGAGCACACCCTCCCTGCAGAGCACAGACAGACAGGGGAGCACACCCTCCCCGCAGAGCACAGACAGACAGGGGAACACACCCTCCCTGCAGAGCACAGACAGGGGAGCACACCCTCCCTGCAGAGCACAGACAGACAGGGGAGCACACCCTCCCCGCAGAGCACAGACAGGGGAGCACACCCTCCCCGCAGAGCACAGACAGGGGAGCACACCCTGCCCGCAGTGCCAGCCTGTGGCTGGACCATTGCAGGGAGGGGTCCTCCAGCCAGAGCCAAGCACCTGGGCCCCGCCCATCACAAAGGGCTGGGACTGGCCCACAGTGCAGGCCTAGGGCAGTCAGAGGCTGGTGGCTGCAGGGGAAGGTGAGCAAGCTGCTGGAAGGGGAGGGGAAACAGCAGAGGGGGGACTCCAGGACCCCTGGCACTGCCGGGCAGCTCACCTCCTCCAGCTGGCTGTGCACATGCTGCACAATCAAATCGATTGCCACTGTGTTCCCACTCCCTGGAGGTGGCAGAGAGGAGGGAAACTCAGATGCTCAGTTCTCCATCCCCCCCACCCCAAGGTAGGGGCCTGGCCACCCGGTAGGCTTACCTCTGGGCACCACAATGTCTGCCAGACGCATGGTGGGCTGGATATACTGGTCAAAGGCGGGCTTGACAAACTTGTTGTACTGCTTGATGACACCTTCGATGTCACGGCCTCGCTCACTGATGTCTCGGCGCAGGCGCCGCACCAGACGGATGTCAGAGTCTGTGTCCACAAAGATCTTCATGTCCAGGAGCTGCACAGGGACAGGGACAGGGCTGAGGCCTAGGCCACAGGGCAGTCAGACGGCCGAGGAGCCTGGCACCCAGTGTGACCCAGAGCCAGCTGCTGTGGTTTGCAGTGGTGTGCGTGAGCACACTGATGGCTGTGCAGGTGTGAGTAGCCGTGGGCCCTGAGGAATCAGACAGGACCTGGGCTGGGCAGTATGGTATTCCTGTGGCCACCTAATGTAGCTCCCAAAACATGGGTGAACCCGGTATGGCTGGCACTCAGGTGACACGTGGCAGTTGTGTGCACAGAGGGGCTTTACGCTTCACTCTGTGCAACATACAGCCCTCAGGAAGGAATGAAAATAACAAGAGCACAACAGGTGCAACCCGGCTCCAGAGGGCGGAAACAGGAACCATGGTCTCCGCAGCCACCCCCCCACTCTGCGGGCCGCACACCCCATGCCCAAGGCACCTGCGTGGGACACGCCCGGAGGCCCGGGGGGCTCTGGGGACGCAGCTTGGAGGCCTTGGGGTGGGACAGTGGGAACTGCGTCGAGGTGGCTCCTGTTCCCTGCAGGCTCTCACCTCCAACAACGTCTTGTCAGCAAAGGCCATGATACCCTCAAATATGATGACATTTGCACCGTACAGCGTCTTCTGCAAAGGAACCTGGAAAGCGTCACTGCCTAGCTTACGCCTCTGCTGCCCCGCCCGGCCCCCAGCCCTAGCTTTCGCCTCTGCTGCCCCGCCCGGCCCCCAGCCCTAGCTTTCGCCTCTGCTGCCCCGCCCGGCCCCCAGCCCTAGGCCTACCCAGTCCTTCTTGCGGCTGTGGGTGGTGAAGTCATAGATGGGCACCTGCACACTTCTGCCCTGCTTCAGCTTCTTGAGGGTGGAGATGATGAGGTGGAAGTCGAAGGCATCAGGGTGATCAAAGTTGAAGTTGTTGCGAGCAGCCTGCTCCTGCTGCTGCTGTGTCAGGACCTGGGGGCAGTGGGGCTGTCGGCGGCCTGACCCACGGGGGTATGGGGAGCAGAGGGAAGAGAGGGCCCTCTGGGGCACTGAGGAGCCTCACCTTGTAGAAGGAGTCCATGGACAGCAGAACCACCCAGGGCACGTCCAAGGCCTCGATGATCATCCGGGCCACGGTGGTCTTCCCAGAGGCACTGCCCCCGCCCAGGCCTGTCGGGGTGAGCGGAGACCCGTGGTTAGGAGCAGCTGGGCTGGCCGCACGGGCGCGCCCTGCCCCCGCCACTCTCACCGATGGCAAAGGCCTCCTTGGACTGTGTGCCGTGCTCATTGTACCAGGGCGGCCGTCCAGCCGTGTAGATGGTACGCTTGCTGGTGCGCAGCAGGGGTGGCTCAGACTTGCACTGGCTGGTGGTACGCTTCCTGGGCGAGCGCCCGGTGCCAACGGGCGGCAGGAGTCTGTCCAAGGACCCTGTGTTGCCACTGCAGAGAGGGACACTCAGCATCAACCTCAGCTGCCGGCAAGACCGCACTCAAGGGGGGCAGGCAGGAGCGTGGCCAGGGTGGATGGGCTCGACGGCCCGCGTACGACGTCTGCCGTAGCCTATGGCGCAGGGAGGGTGTGGGGCAGACAGAGCCTTGGGCCGCCTGTCCACGGCAAGCAGTAACAAGAGGACACAGGAAGCACTGACACAGCATCGGCTCCTCTCTGCTCCCAGAGGACAAGCAGGCACTCAGGGACAGAGTCCACGGAGGACTGGTTCTTTCTCCCCCTCAGCTCAGTACGCTCTAGCAGTCTGGTCCTGTCACCCCATGGGCCAGGCACCTTGAGAGGTGGAGAGCGGTGTGCAGGCCCGATGCCAGCGACAGAAAGGCTGTGTGCAAGGCTGTGTCCTTGCCTGGCCTCTCAGGCTGTCAGGGAACAGCACAGACAGGCTGGGAGGGCCCAAGATGGACACCATCAGCAACCTGCAAATGCCACCAGGCTGGGCTGCTTGGGAAGCTGACCCTGGGGGCTGGCATGGAGAAGCATCACCGAGGCCACGAAGGAACCGTGGAACCGAGGAGGCCCCTTTACCTACCCCGCACCCCACCTGGCGCCTGGGGCCCTCACGGTGGCGTGCCATTTGTGGCCACAGCCTCAAAACCCAGAGGGGAGCTCCACGGTCTGCCTGAGGGGGTGGCGTACAGACCCTATCGCGATGAGCACAGGTTGAACAGACTCTGGCCCCTGCCTAAGAGGAAGCAAACCCGCCCAGTCACATGGCCCCAGAATCACCTGAATTTCAGGTCAGTGGTGTGGCCAGACAAGTCAGCCCACCCATGTGGGCCGCTGATGATGGCACAGGACAGAGTCCCAGTGCACAGAAGGTTATTTATAAAAATAGCCGGTGGGGCTGGGAAGGTGGCTCAGTGGTAGAGCGCTTGCCTTGCATGCATTGACACCCTGTGTTCAATTCCTCAGCACCACATAAACAGAAAGAGCCAGAAGTGGCTTCAGTGGTAGAGTTCTAGCCTTGAGCAAAAGAAGCTCAGGGAGAGTGTCCAGGCTCTGAGTTCAAGCCTCAGGACTGACAAAAAAAAAAAAAAAGCTGGTGGTACAGGATGAGATCTTTGGGGTTCCTTCCAGCAGCAGCAAGGCCTGGAGTCCCATGAGCGATGGAATACTGCACGAAGCACCAGGTACACCTGAGCTGAACGAGGTAGAGCTACAGGTATACCAGGTACACCTGAGCTGAACGAGGTAGAGCTACAGGTATACCAGGTACACCT
>NW_012267345.1:2343518-2349490 GCF_000151885.1 Dipodomys ordii
CACCTGAGCTGAACGAGGTAGAGCTACAGGTATACCAGGTACACCTGAGCTGAACGAGGTAGAGCTACAGGTATACCAGGTACACCTGAGCTGAATGAGGTAGAGCTACAGGTATACCAGGTACACCTGAGCTGAACGAGGTAGATCTACAGGTCTGGGCAGCACAGGAGCATAGTTATGTGAGAAAAGCAAACTGTAAGGAGACAGGATTCCATGTATATAAACAGCAGCAGAATGCTCATCTAGGGCTGGAGCTGAGGCTCAGCATTAGAAGACTGGGGTTTGATTCCCAGCACTGCCAAAACAAATGGAAGCTGTTCACCTGAATAGCAAGCTGTGCACACACAGAAAAGCTGGGGGCAAACATTTCCCTGGGCACCAATCTTGGGAAGGGACTCATTACCTTTAGAACTTCTTACAGGCAACAATCCCTTGGGCATCAAACCCCAGACCAGAAGCTGGGCATGACAGCAAACACCTTTGATTCCAGCATTATGAGCTTGAGACCTGCCTGGGCTACACAGTGAATTTAAGGTAAACTGGGATACAGGATAAGGTCCTGTCTCAAAACAAAACACAAACCCCTAACCCTGAGTCCCGCTGGGAAGTTCATCCTGCCGTCACCCCTCCCATCTCCAGGGGCAACTAAGCTAGTATGCACTAGAACACAGCCTGGACGTACTCACAGGCTGTTCTTGTGGACAGTGCTAGTTTCTGAACTGAGACCCTTGAACTCCATCACACCTTGAGCCCTTCTGCTTTTTCTTTTTTTCTTTTATTAATTTTGGTGCCAGTACACAGGGCCTGGGGCTGTCCCTCAATTTGTTTTATGTTTTTGTGCTGGTTCTGAGCGTTTGTGCTCTACTTGAGCCACAGCTCCACTTCTGACTTTTTGGTGGCTAACTCCTGCCCAGACTGAACCACAATCTTCAGACGTCAATCTCCTGAATAGTTAGGGTTATAGATGTGCGCTACTGGTGCCTGGCCTTCTGTGATTACTTTATCCCCTGGCCAGGAGGGATTCATGCTTCCTGTGACAGTTGGGATGCCAGGCACACACGTCAGGGTCTGATGAGATGCGACCTCTCACTCTTTTAGCAGGGTGGCCTAGAATGGTGGTCCTGGGCAAGCTTCTTCCGGTTTTCAGAATAGCTTAAACGTCTCCAGCTTGGTAACACTTAAGTGTGTAGGTACTCCTAGAGCTCAGCAGGGAGGGACCCAAGCCAGGAAGCCTGCCAGGTGGTTCATGCCTGTAATCCTAGCTACTCCAGAGACTGAGATCTGAGGACTGTGGTTCGCAGCCAGCCTGGGCAAAAAAGTCTGTGAGGCTCTTATTTCCAATAGGCTACTCAGAAAAAGCTGGAAGTGGCTCAAGCAGTTAGAAGCTCAAGGACAATACCCAGACACTGAGTTCAAACCCCAGGACAGGAAAAGCAAAACAACAGCAACAAAAACAAAAAAATGGAAGCCTAACTTGCAACAAGTCAACCTGGCAATCCTCAGACACATACATGTGGACACAGCTTGGCCCATCTGCATCTGATTGAAAAAACATGGGAACTCGTCCTTGGGGAAAGGAAGCCAGGCCCACCTGTTGCTACATCATCCGTCACCGGGAGAGCTTGGGAGTAAGCAGAGGGACTCATTAGCTGTCTGTGGCTCCAGAGCTGTTGGCACTGAGGCTGAGCACAAATAAGACAATCAGTACTGAGACGGCTAAGTGGGGACCCACAGCATTGTTGCTGGACACTATGTGAGAGAAATAGGCCAGGATGTAAAGAGCTTCCTGAAGAGCTGGCTACCTCCCATACTCCTGCTTAGGCCTGCCTAGATGTCCCCAGATCCCAGGACAGAGGGCAGATGAGTGCTTACCTAGGTACACTAATCCATCCGAAGTAAACAAACGGGTCTGTGAGGCTGGCTCGAGGGCTGCTGCTCCCAGTGGTGACAGCCAGGCGCCCAGAGCTCTGCAGAGTGGGTGGAGCCTGTGGCCCAGCCTGAGCTTAGCAACAGGAAGATGATGGCAGAGCCAGCAGCTCTGGAGGCCAGAGCAGGCAGAGAACACAGACCAGCTGTTTGCCTCCTCTCCGTGCTGCACTCACGATCCAAAGGAAACTGTCCCCTGCCTTGAACCTCTAGCTTCCTGACAGAAACTCGCAGGCTGTCCCTGGAGGCCGGGGACTCCCAGTGGTAACAGACACAGGGACAACACAGACACGGGAGGGAACCGGAGCTGTCCCTGTTTCCCTTGGGCTTTACCATACAGGGTTCCCTGGGAGCCTTCAAGTCCCCCATGAACACTAGCACAGATTGTGTGTGTGTTTGTGTATGTGCTGGTCCTGGGCCTGGGCACTGTCCCTGAGCTGCTTTTTGCTCAAGGTTAGTGTTCTACCACTTGAGTCACAGCTCCATTCTGGCTTTTTTTTTTTTTTGGGTGCTTAATTCAAGATAAGAGTCTCACAGAAAGCTGGGCACTGGTAGCTAGATATTCAGGCGGCTAAGCTCTAAGGATCAGTTCAATGCCAGCCCAAGCAGGAAAGCCTTGAAACTGTTTATTTCTAATTAACCACCAGAAAACCAGAAGTGGCGCTGTGGCTCAACGGACTAGAGCACCAGACTTGAGCAAAAAAGCAAAGGGACAGCATCCCGGCCTGAGCTCAAGTCCTACAACTGAACAAAAACAAAAACAAAAAAAAGTCTTACATTTTCCTGCTCTGGCT
Organism: Dipodomys ordii; assembly: GCF_000151885.1. Taxonomy (NCBI): domain Eukaryota; kingdom Metazoa; phylum Chordata; class Mammalia; order Rodentia; family Heteromyidae; genus Dipodomys; species Dipodomys ordii. The sequence goes on from NW_012267345.1 coordinate 2,346,239, forward strand.
GGCTTCAAACTGAAATAGGATGACAGGTGTGAGCCACCGGTGCCCAGCCACAGGTTTTTCTTGAGGCTCTTAACCTAGTGCAAACCCTTCTGTTGAGAAAGGTGCTCAGGCACAAGCAGACGGGGAGGGCTTTGCCAGAACTTTGCCGGCCCACACCTCCCTTGTAATGGGGGCTAAACCACCAGCCTGGGTCTGACTGCACCAAATGCAGCTCCACTGCCTTCCCCCAAATTAGTCTTTGCCTCTTGAAGCCAGGGACAAAGCTCCACCCGACTTTTCCACAAAGGTACTCCTTGAATGGAGAAAGTTATACAAAGGATCTTATTTCTTATTCCTTTTTTTCTTTTTTACTGTTAGGTATCTAAGGGCTTTCCTCCACGTGTTTACTAGGACCGTACACTATCAAAACTTTCAAAGGAGCTTATTTCTACAGATGAACGAGGGTGCTCCTGACCAGAAAAGAATCTCAAAGAAAAGGACAGAGTCACCACAGATATAAGAAACCCTTATCACCCACAGCCCCAGCCTAAGCCACGCCTGCAGCCCAAGCTCTGCACAACTCTCCAGAGTGCCCGCCAGCCTGTTTGTTTCCTGATACCCACAGACATGCAGAATGCACCAAGGTCGAGTGGCAGCTCTCTGTGGGAGTGGATTCGAATCAGCAGGACTCTGATGCAACTCACCTGCCTTCTGCTCCAAGGGTCCAGCACCCCGAGATCCTGATGCCAGGGTAAGCTGGGGGGCTGCTCATGGCTGAGGGCCCAGAGGTCCCAGAGGTGGGTTTTCCTGACAGCAGTGGGGCCCAGGTGTGTATGGCCTAGGCGTTGGCAGTTAGGGTGGGTATTACTACCTCAGACCCACAGCCACCCCTAAGAACAGCTCAGGAGCTCCAGCCAACTGAGCTGGCCCTCCATGGGAGGGAACACGCCTACAGGCAGCCCTGCAGGTAACGCACTGCCCTCCACCCCCCACAGAGGCAGCCTCCACATGCCAGCCTCCACGTGCCAGAGTGGGCACAATAGCTGGAGGCCCCAGAAGTCCAAAAGCAGCAAGGAAACACACTCACTGTCAGCTTCAGAGGCCAAGACCATAGGCCTAAGAGGATCACTCAGCTGAAGCTTATACTCCAGATATTAATAGCAGCAACTCTGTGGCCTGTACAACCCCCAGCCAGCCAGCAGTCAGTGTGCGCTACCCTCCTGTGTGTAGGCTGGCATGCTCAGCACCCTAGCTCCTTGGATTCCCAGGAAAAAGCACAGGTGTCCCTGCCCACCCCAGACACAGAACAGGGGATCTGAGGACCCTGCTGGCCAGACACTCTGTCAGTGCTGAGCCGGCACCCCACCCTTGGCAGCAGGGTGCCTCGGACAGCATAAACAAACCTGAAACTCTACCCTCCCCACATCCGAGAATAACTGCCCTCCCCTCCCCCCAGTCCCTGGGAGGTCCTTTTGCCCACTTAAGTGCTTAGCATCAGCAAGGACACAGCCGCCACCTCCCTCTCCCCAGCCTGGAGGATCAGCTGACGGATGGGACTTGCCCAGAGGGTTCTGCTGGCCCAGACCTTCCTCCAGAGTGGGGGACTGCTGTCTGGCTTCCAGCACTGAGACGGGGAAAAGGGAGGATTCCACACGGGCCTCAAGCTGGTGAAAGGGCCGCTCCTGGGAGCCGCCCTGGAGACACCCTCCCCTGGCCACAGGTAACTGGGTGCTTTCCCTCCAGAGGCCCCTGAGCCAGGCAGGCCTTACCCCAGATGTCCCCAAAAGCGAGTCCTATTGGATCCCACCCTCAAGGGCTGTCTTCACGCTAGCACTGGCAGGACCTGGCCCACACTCAGGGAAGTTTGTTGGGGGTTTTTTTGTTTCTTTTTGGGTCCGGTGGTGGGGCTCTACTCTAGGCCTGGACGCTGTTTCTCAGCTCTTCAGCTCAAGGCTAGCACTCAAGGCTAGCCACAGCGCCACTTCTGGCTTTTTTCTTTTTGCTTATGTGATGCTGAGGAATGGAACCCAGGGCCTCATGCAGGCAAGGCAAGCGCACTCTACCACTGAGCCACCTTCCCAGCTGTCCTGGGCAGGGTGCCCAATTGGAGCTCCAGGAAATCAGTTTACTGACTTAGCAGCTTACTGCCTGAGAAGCAGTGGGGACCCAGGCTGCTGAGCCTGTCCTGCTTGGTCCTCACTTCCGCTGGCCAGAGCTATGGGTAAAGACCAAGATTCTTGGGCAGTCAGAGTCACCAGCCCTGAAAAGGGAGGCCTGAGTCCACGTGTGCAGCTAGTCTACTCCCAAAAAGAACCCCCTGCCTCCAGCCCATCAGTCCCGCCCTACTTCCCCTAACTGTGCATCCTGCGCTGCAGTTTCCTCGGGGTGGGGGTGGCCTAGTCATCTCTGCACACAAGCACCCGGCTCAGGCTTCGCTCTCTGCTGGCCAGTCCTGCAGAGCCATGTGGAGTGGGGCTCTGGCCCCTCCGGAGACCCCACTATCTTGCCACCGCTGGCCCACTGGGTACACAACACATAGGTTAGGGACAGACCAGCATCCCACCAAAAAAGCGGGAGACTTGTAGCAGTACCTCACCGGCAATAAAGGACCACGGGTGATGACACAGAGGCCTGGCACACAGCCCCATGCCAGAAAAACCAGAATCAAATGTCCACCACGGAGGCTGTGGAGGGGAAAGCTCACCGCCTGGCCGTCCGCCGCCTCTCCCGGCCTCGCCCCCAGCCCCGCGGCCCAGGGCCGCTCTCTGTCTCATGCTTTTTCTTTTCTTTTTTGGTCGGTCGTGGGGCTTGAACTCTGGGCCTGAGTGTTGTCCCTGCGCTCTTCAGCTCAAGAGCGCTATCACTTGAGCCACAGCGCCACTTCCGGTCTTCCGGTGGGTCATTGGAGTTCAGTCTCAAGGACTTTCCTGCCCGGGCTGGCTTTGAACCGCGGTCCTCAGCTCTCAGCCCCCGGAGCCCACACAAAGCCGAGCTCCTCGGAGAGAAGCCGGAGGGAGGAGCAGCCCGATTCAAAGCTGGGTCTGGGGACAGATGCCCAGGGAGGAGCCGGGGCCGGCGCTGCCTGGAAGCGGTGCGGCACCGGCTGGGCAAGCAGGGCCTCCACCTTGCCACAGCCAGCCCGCGCGGGACAGCGACAGCGGGGCGCCCGGACCAGCAGGGCGAGCCCGGCCCGGCGGCGGCCGACTCCAGGCTGGAGACCCAAGAGCTGCCTTGGGCGTTTGAAAACCTTACCTGAGCGCGGTGAGGGGCGCG
>NW_012267345.1:2349750-2350021 GCF_000151885.1 Dipodomys ordii
CGCGGAGGCGCGGCCCAGGCAGGCCCAGCCCCTCGCGGGACGGTCGGAAGGCACGACGTTAGCTCACCCCTAGAACCAAACCACAGGCGCAGATGGGCAGGGGCGGGCTGGACCCCGAGGGTGGGCTGTTTAAGGTCGAGGCCACCCACTCGGGATGGCGACCCAGGTGTCCCCGTCCTACAGGGGCCATGTCCGTCGTCTGGCCTCTCAGACGCGCACTAGCTGCCTGTCCACCTCCGACCCCTCACGGAGAGGACGTGCTGAGAGGCGG
>NW_012267345.1:2350890-2356811 GCF_000151885.1 Dipodomys ordii
AGGGCCCCCCGCCGCGGGCAGGGCCGGCTCACCTCAGTCACCACCTGGCAAATAAACACTTTGTAGATAGCGTATCTGTGTCTGTGCGCGGCGCATGCGCGCGCGCGTGCGTGCGTGCGTGTGTGCCGTGTGCGCGTGTATACATAGGGTTACACGGGATAGCTGGAACCTGTCTTCCAAAATGCACTTGTGTACTGAGACCCGGAGCCTCCCCCGGAGCCCTGCCCAACTAAAGTGCCGGGGCGGGAGGGCGGCCCGCCCGAGGTAGGTCTGCAGGCAACCCCGGCTGCACCGTGCGCTGAGGGGCCGCGCCGGACCCTGGGGCCGCCGTGGGCGCTGGGCACCGGGGCCAGAGCTGGGAGGTAGGCACGCGGAGCCCGCCCGCGGGGAGGCCCGCAGACCGGCTGGCCGGCCAGTGTGGAAAGGGGGGGGCCGACCAACAGCCACTTCTGACAGCAGCTCCCATCCTCGCTGACCTCAAAGACAAAGAAGGGAGTTAAAGTGCTAAATATCAAGTCACCCAGGATCTCCATTTCCCACACCAGGATTTCCTGTAGGCTTCAAGGACTGCCTTCCAAGTGCCAAGTACCTGGACAGGCTGGGTGGGCGGCCATGCTATACAGAGGCGTTGGGGTACAACTTTCTCTGTCATAATAACAAGGGCAAAGTACACCTACCTGGTCCTCCTTTCCCCTACCTAGCTGCATACTACTGCTCAAAAGCCTCAACTTACCCTTTGGCGCTAGATCATACCCATACCCACTTTTTTTCTTTTTCTTTTTTGTAGGTCGTGGGGCTTGAATTCTGGGCGCGGTCCCTGAGCTATTTTGCTCAAGGCAAGTATTCTACCACTTCAAGCCTCAGAGCCACTTCCAGTTTTCTGGTGGTTAACTGGAGATAGCCTCACTCACTTTCCTGCCTGGGCTGGCTTTGAACAACCATCCTCAGATCTCAGCCTCCTGAGTAGCTAGGATTACAGGCATGAGCTACCGGTGCCCAGCAATCAGACCCATTTCTACCAGTGCAGCCATCTTTCAATCAGGTCAAGGAGTATGGGAGTAAGGGAGCCCACTTTACACCAGCCCATCTGGCCAGGGCTACCTAGAGGTAGATCCCTCCCAGATAGTAAGAGTAGAGCAGCCTCACCCCCAAGTCTCCTGGAGGCCTCCTCCTCAGAGGCAAAAGGGATGCTGGGGTCAATACTGCCCACTGGGCAGCAGAGAGGCCTTGGCCAGAGCCCCAGCCCAGCCCCATCTCTGGCACCAGGACACCCTTAGCACCAAAATGTCAAAATGTATTTTTTTTTATAAAAAACAGAATTTTAAAAAAGTTGTTACTTGTCACAGCAACAAGACTGGCATCCACAACACCCAAGACACGCACACAGGCAATATCAAAATTCACATCATCCAGGATCAGAGCCTGATCCCTCAGCCCTCCCCCCACTGAAAAACACCTCACCCAGCCCTTCCCAGCCTCCTCTCTGCAAATGGACTGGAACTTAGGCCAAGAAAGAGGCCACCCGCTGAGGCTGCATGCAGGGCTACCAACCCAGGAGACCAGCCCCTGCCCATCTGGCAGACCTGGCCCTCCTAAACCCCAAAGGGCTGCACCTTGGCTGAGACCTCACCCATCACTGGCCTTTGGTTCCTCATTTCAGATGACCAAGCCAGCAGACATGCAAGCTGATAGAGGAGAGGGAGGGCTTTCCCCAAGCCAGGCCTCTGGCCGGCGGGCATGGTAAGCCCAGGCTGCTCCCACGGAAGCCACACATTATGGGTCCCTTCTGCCCAGCCCTCGCCCCGCCCTTTTGCTTCAGGCTGCCCATCTCAGGTTTACAGCTTCAGGAACAGAAGACTAGAGGCAGAAAACACCAGGCTCTCAGGCAGGTAGCAGGCAGGCAGCTGGGTGCCCAGCTCTCTCTCCGCAGGCAGAACAAGCAGTGGGGCTGCTTGCACCGTGAGCACACAGGCGAGGAGGGTGTGGCTTGAAGCACAGTAGGGATGACAGAGGGGCAGGCCCAGAGAGGTAGAAACAAAAGGAAAGGGTCTGAGAGGGTGGCTGGGAGAGGGCAGGTGGCTGTCAGGTCAGTATGGCAGTGGTTGGACGGGGTCTGTCCTGGGAGGTAGCTGGGGATACCGGAGTTCCAGTGTTGGGTGAAGGTGAGGGAGGCCCGGATGGTGACAGCTGCTCAGGTGCCCGCATCAGCCAGAACCACTGGGTCAGGCTCAGACCTGAGCCTTGGGGGGCCCGAGTGGAGACCTCACTGGGCCCAAGGGGCACAGCAGGGACCCAAGACCTTCTGAACGCACTGCACTACCGCACTCACGGTGCCAAGGCCCAAGCCCTGCCAGGACCTTGTGCAGCCTGTGGGAAGAGCTGGTACCCCGGACTATTGCACTTCTGCTGCTGCCGCAGACACCCTGGGGCGCCCAGTCCGGATGTGCCAAGCCAGCCTGAACAGGAATGGCTATTTCAGGGAGGGGAGGAGAAGCTGGCGCCTCCTACTGAACAGATGGGCAAGGGTAGGGGAGTGGAGACCGGAGATCAAAACTGGCCCCCTATTCTCAAGAGAGTGGGGCTTGATGGCCAGCCTGGTGGCTGGGCCCCCACAGAGGCTCACTTTTCTGGGGACTTTCCAGCTCCAACCTTCCGCCCAATACAGCCCCGGGCCCCCTTGTCCCTGGCTCCTGGAGACCAGTCATCCCGATGGAGAGGCAGCTTGGACTCAGACTCCTCTGGGGACCACTCCTTGGGCTTGCGGCCCCGCTTCTTCCCACTTGCTAGACTTTTTTTCTTCTCTCTCCTGGTCATCAAGGAGTCCTGGCCCCTGTGTCTGGTAGGTGGGTCAGCTGAGGTCCGAAACCAGTTCTGGGGAAAGAAAAGCAGCAGTAAAAACCAGAGACCTGCCCCAAAGCTAGACATAGCCACCTTCAGGCAGGCAACCCCAAGGAGCTAGGGGCAGGGCTTCCATCCAAAGAGGCTCCTGCTCAGGGCGCCGCCACAGGACAACTAGGCACCACTTTGAGAAGAAACCACATGTACACCGTCTGAGACACCCACTCTGCACCACGCAACCCCAGGCACAAGCCCAGAGCATTGCTCTCACACCTCTGCGTGGGTCTTGAGGATGTGGTACTTGACGCCACTCTCAGAGCTGAACTCCTTGGGGCACAGCAGACAGTGGTATTTCCCCACCAGGTGGTCCCCCTGCAACACAAAGCAACATAGTCCTCAACCCATGAGGACCAAATCACTGCATCTGGCCCAGCCCTGGCTCAGCTGCTAATGGATAGGGGCAGATGCAGCCAGAGAAGCGCACTGTCTCCATGCCAAGATGTTTATATAATGGGTAGGCTCCAAGGACCCCTAAGACCACCCCTCAGGAGGCCCACTGAGCCATCCCTGCCCCAGGGGATGCAAAAGGTGAGGTGAAGGAGTGAGAAGAAGCAGGTGCCCCAGCGACAGGTCCTCATAGCAAACTAGCATGCCCCGTGTCCAGGTCAGAGTGAGCACCAGTGCAAGACCTGTGACTGACAGATTCGTGGCCAAGATAGGATTCACACTGATAAGCACGGACCCCTGGTAGGAGAGGGTTGTAAGTGCGGGGAGGCCCCAGCACTGACCTTGCTGCAGCTGGCAAGATGGGCCTTGAGTCCAGACACACTGGAGTAGATGGCTTCACAACACTGCAGGTGGGAGAAAGCCATGGGGTGGCCCTGTCAGGGCACCCCACACCTCAGCCCCAGGGAGTTCCAGACCTCGTTGAGACAGTGTAGGGGCACTAACCCTAGGCATCTGAGGGTGTGGATAGGCCAGGTATGTGGGGCTCAAGGTTGAGGCCCCTTCTGTCAGTGGGTCATCACCTAAGGCACTGCAGGAGCCCAGGTCAGAAGCAGGGCCTCACTCTGAGGGTGGGTACCTCCTCACAGGCCTGCCTCAGCCTCAGTTGCTGCCTGAAGGCTATGCCTGGGCCCTCTGTGCCGGAGCCCACCTCCCACACCATCCGCAGCCCCAGCTCACGTCATTGGGGCAGTTCACGTGGCCCTTCTCTTTGACTTCGCTCTTCCACGCCTCCAGCAGCTGGGGATTGAGTGTGGGCAGGCCTGGCCGGGTGTAGTTGAGCTGCAAAGCCAGGCAGAGCACCTGTTGAGGCCTAGGCTAAGGTGTCACTGCTCTGACATGTGTTTCTGCAGCAGACTTAAGGCCCCTCGATAACAGGACAGGCAGATGATCAAGGCCCCACGGGCACAGCCGTCATGGAGGCCTCTGAAATGAGGCAAGGCCTGGCCACAGACAGGAGGCCAGCGGCTTTGAGGGAAGAACCTGGGAGTGACCGTGGCTCCCAGTGCTGTCCAACACTCGGTGGGCTGCTCACCCGTGCAGTCTCGGGCACAAGGTCATCCTTCATGCGCCTCTTGGTCCAGTCATGAGCCAATTCATCCTCAGCAATCTCCTGCAAGTGGAACACAGCAACCTGGGCCGAAGTGCGGCGAATACGGCCACTTGGGGTCCGCTCCACACCCAGGTCTTCAGCCTCAGGGGTCTTATCTGTGGGCTCCTCAGAGGGCTGGAGAGCAAAGAGAGACACACAGAGACCACAGTGAAACACAGGATAGCTACAGAGAGCATGAGGTGCAGACCGTGCGTGGCCATTGTAAGCCCAGGGAGGATGCAGGGTGCATGCAGGTATGGGAAGGATGTAGACCACATAAGTAGTGCCAGCGAAGATGAAGCCCCAGACTCCCATGCTCCTTCTTTTTATTTTTGGTCGGTTGGGGGGCTTGAACTCAGGACCTGGGTGCTGTCCCTGAGCCTCTTCAGTTCAAGGATAGTGCTCTACCACTTGAGCCACAACACCACTTCTGGTTTTTGAGTGCTTAATTGGAGGTAAGAGTTACACAGGGATTTTGTGTGTGTGTGTGTGGGTCCTGGGTCTTGAACTCTGGGCCTGGGCTCTGTCCCTCAGTTCTTCAGCTCAAGGCTAGCGCTCTACCACTTGAGCCACAGCGCCCCTTCTTGGTTTTCTGGTAGTTAACTGGGGATAAGAGTCTCACAGACTTTTCTGCCCAGACTGGTTTTGAACCGCAATCCTCAGATCTCAGTCTACTGAGTTGCTAGGATGACAGGCGTGAGCCACGGCACCTGGCTCCACACTCCCTCTTACCAGAACACAAGACCTAGGATAATTTATTGGTAGTGATGGTGATTGTGGGGCTTGAACTCTGAGCCTAGGTGCTGTCTCTGAGCTTTTGTTCTCAGGTCTAGTAATCTACCACTTGAGCCACAGCTCCGCTTCCAGTTTTCTGGTGGTTATTTGGAGATAAGAGTCTCATAGACTTTCTTGTCTGGCTTTGAACTGTGATTCTCAGATCTCATCCTATTGAGTAGCTAAGATTATAGGCAGGAGCAATCAGCACCTGGCTGCTTGGGTAACTTTTAAAGGAAGGGATCACACGTATCAGGCCACACGTGGACACGTAAACAGATGCACAGCACCCAGGAAGGAGCCTGTACACAGCACAGACTACACAAAGCCATAAAGACACTGGGTCCACCGCACTCACCGGGGCTGTGTGTTCTGAGCGCACATGGTAGTCGTGGCCAGCCTTGGAGCGGTATGTCTTGCTGCAGTGGGCGCAAGGGAAGGAGGGGCTGTCCACCTCGCAGGGTGGCTTACCACAGCGCCGCTGGTGGTACTGATAGCCCATGAGGCTGGAGAAGGCAGCCCCGCAGCCCTGGAGGACCAGAGTACAGCTGAGTAAGGGACTGATGAGGCACCAAATCCTGAGTCCTATGTGAGCACCCCACATAGGCCCCTCCACAGACCCCGCGAGCACCCCGCACAGACCCCTCCACCGACCCCGCGAGCACCCCGCACAGACCCCTCCACCGACCCCGCGAGCACCCCGCACAGACCC
>NW_012267345.1:2365540-2371575 GCF_000151885.1 Dipodomys ordii
GTGCGCGTGGCCGCCCTGCGCCGTGGCCTCCCGTGCGCCGTGGCCTCCCGTGTTGCCCTGGCCTCCCGTGCGCCGTGGCCTCCCGTGTTGCCCTGGCCTCCCATGCGCTGTGGCCTCCCGTGCGCGTGGCCTCCCGTGCGCCGTGGCCTCCTGTGCGCGTGGCCGCCCTGCGCCGTGGCCGCCCATGTCACCGTGGCCACTCGTGTTGCCCTGGCCTCCCGTGCGCCGTGGCCACTCGTGTTGCCCTGGCCTCCCGTGCGCCGTGGCCGCCCGTGTCACCGTGGCCTCCCGTGTTGCCCTGGCCTCCTGTGCGCATGGCCGCGGCGGCCCCCAGGCACCACTCAACCCCAGCCTCTCCCAGCGCAGCGGGCAGTGGCCCCGGAACCGCGGCCAGGCCTGGTGCCGGCTTTGAGCCCAGAACCTGGGTTCCCGGTGCCAGGCCCGATGTTAACAAGACCCCACGCGGAGCTCAGCACTGTGCTGACCCGGGTGAGCTAGAGGCAAGCGCCAGCTGATGGCGGGAAGGCAGAAGGCCAGTCAGGCCTGAGCCCCAGCCTGCATCCAGAGCCCCGTTCATTCTTCCTGCTCACCGCACACCTCTCCCTGGTAGGAGCTCAGAAAGCTGGGTTTCCAGTTTGTGCCCACAATACCGTTGAAACCTTGTCTAATGTGTATTAATGACTTTTATTCTTTTTGTCGGCCTCGGGACTAGGCAGTGTTCCACTTTGAGCCACAGCTCCACTTCGGATTTTCTGGTGGTTATGTGTAGAGAAGAGTTTCAAGGACTTCCTGCCCAGGCTAGCTTTGAGCCCTGATCCTCAGATCTCAGCCTTCTGAGGAGGTAGGATTATAGGTGTGAGTCACCAGTGCCTGGTTTAGAACTGACTTTAAAGGTATGTTTTTGGTTTTGATGGGGTTTTTTGGGTCTGCATTGGGGCTTGAACATTGGGCTTGGGCATGCTCCCTGGGCTCTTCAGCTCAAGGCAAGTGTTCTACCACTTGAACCACAGTGCTATTCTGATTTTTCTGGTTGTTAATTGGCCATTAAGAGTCTCAAGGAAAGCCGGGCACTGGTGGCTCACGCCTGTAATCCTAGCTACTCAGGAGGCTGAGATCTGAGGATCGCGGTTCAAAGCCAGCCCGGGCAGGAAAGACTGTGAGACTCCTATCTCCAATAAACCACCAGAAAACCGGAAGTGGCGCTGTAGCTCAAGTGGTAGAGCTCGCCTTGAGCTGAAGAGCTGAAGGACAGCGCCCAGGCCCAGAGTTCAAGCCCCACGACTGACAAAAAAAAAAAAAAAAGAGTCTCAAGGATTTTGCTGCCCAGGCCGGCTTTGAACTGTGATCCTCAGATCTCAGCCTTCGGAGTAACTAGGATTATTGGTGTGAGCCACAGGTGGCTGGTTTCAAGACCTTTCAAAATCTACTTGACCTGAGGCCTACACAGAGTGCTCTACACAGAGGCGGGATTGGGCCCTGTGCAGAATTCAATCCATTGGTCCTTTCCTTGGAACTGTAAGCCAAAGGAGAGGCCAGTGTGCACAGTCTCCCCCAGTGACCCCAAGAGGAAGAGAGCATTGTTCTCATAATAAATATCCTCACCTTTTTTTGTCAGTGTGGAATGTTGGGAGGGGTCAGTGTGTCACCCCAGGTACACCAAAGTTACAAGCTTTCCCTGTGTAAATCTGGATGTTTACAGTGGGATATGTGAGCGTCCGTCTGAGTGACAGTGTGTCGGGTGGCATCCACGTTCGGAGATCACAGTGTGATGTGATATGTGCTCATATCTGCACATCCTGTGCTATGTAAGATTGATCCTCACCTGTATCTTAGTATCCAGGTGATTAGACCTTAGGGTACATATCTGTATCTTAGCATAGGTTCATCTAGGATATGACACTTCATGTAAATATTAAATATGTCTCACCAGGTGAAGGACCAATTGCTTTCTGTGTATCTAGATGTCACGGTATTGTGTAATACTGCAGAGTTGTGTATATCATGCATGTGTTGTACAGTAGTACTTGTCTGTAATTACATCTGTGTATGTGAGGTTGTTATTATATATCCATGGGAATCATTTTGTTTGTGTGTCTCCCTAAACACACAGATGTGTTTATCTTTGTTGAGGCATATTGTTGTATGTCTGAATGTTATACCATTTTGTTTTTCTGTGTGTCTATGTGTCTATGGTTTATACCTCTGTGTTCCTATTTATATGTCTGGTTGCTGTGTGTATATGTGGCAGGTGGGTGCTCTGGTCTGTGTGCTATGTCAGGGCAACCTCTGTGTGAGAATGAATAGTGAGCTCTAACAGATGACCATATCGACTTCCTGAACTTGTGACTGGGCTTTTATTTGGGGGGAAAAAAGTCTTTGCCAATTTGATTGAACGATAGGTCAACCTGGACTACGCAAGTAGGCCCTAACTCTTAACTTTCCCTGTGAGAACAAACAGGGAGATTTGAGGCAGAAGAGTGACGACACACAGTGTGTCCTTGAGCCAGCCCCAGTCAGGAGGAGCTGGGAAAAGCAAGGAAGCAGAGGGAGTACAGCCTTGCTGATTTCTTATCTATAGAACTATATATTTTTTTCTTTTTCTCCTCCCCCCTCCTTTTTTTTTTTCTTTTTTGTATTGGAGATCATACCATGATCACAAGATCAGGACCTTGTGCATGCTTTACCAGTGAGCTACACTTTCAGTCTCTGTTGTAGGAAGCTACTATTCACAGTTCTTTATTACAGCAGCCCCACAAACATGTGTCTGGGTTGTCTGTCAGTAGCTTCTAGTGGGGGGGGGTGTTGTGTGCTAATCCCCGGGTACCATTCACAAGCCCTTGCCTCAGGCTTCTTGTCCTCTAACTGGGGACCCAGAGTTAACAGGAAGCACTTCCAGGACTTGTGATCTCCACTGCAGGTGCTATGCTAGATACTTGAGGGTTTTTTTTTGTTCTTGTTATTTGTTGACATTCGTGGGGCCTGAACTCTGGGCCTGGGTGCTGTCCCTCAGCTCTTCGGCTCAAGGCTAGCACTCTACCACTTGAGCAGCAGCACCACTTCTGGTTTTTTCTGCTTATGTGGTGCTGAGGAATTTAACCCAGGGCCTCATGCACATGAGGCAAGCACTCTATCACTGAGCCATCTTCCCACCCATATGCTAGATACTTGAACCCTGCTTCCTAGTGATCTCCCACTGCAGGTGCTATGCTAGATATTCCTTCCTCCCAGACCCAGCACTTTGGGCACTTACTTGACAACCAGGTTTATTTCTGTTTGTTTGTTTGTTTTTTTTTTGTCAGAGTATAAAAAAGTGAGGGAAAAACAAGGAAGACAAAACAGGAACACTGGATAGACGAGTTAGAGGAGGGAAAGGGGCAGAGATGGGCCCTCTGACTGAAGGTGGGTAGCACAGTTTGGACAGGGATACTGGAAGCAGCCAGATATGCGAGGGGTCCCTGGTGGGTGGGGTACATACAGTATGAAAGGCATCAGGCCAGTGGTCCAAATTCTACTTGGTACCTGCAATGGTCTACTTCAAGTCCCAAGGGCAGCTCTTGGCACACAGACTGGAGGCTTAGCCTCACCTGTCCCTGAGATTTTCAATTCCCTGGGGGAATGGGAAAGGGCAGAAGAATGAGAAGGTGGCTGCAAAGACCACACTTATTATTCGTCTGCCAGGCAGCACCAGCCCCCAAACACCCAGGAAGGGGCTGCTCAGGTGCCTGGTGGCAGATGTGAGGGGAAGACCCTCAGGAGAGCCTCTCCTGTAAATGCACATTTTCTGGAGAAAACAACAAGAGGAGACCCACATCAGGACTGCTTCTTGAAGGTGGTCTCCAAGAGCCAGGGATTTGGGATGATGCCTAAAAGCGAGACTCTCCAGAAGGTAAGGCCAGAAGTGCTGCTGATCTCGGTGAGCTGAACAGGGCTGGAGACCTTTCAGTACCACATTTTGTCTTTGGGACATGGGCACCCTGGGCCTCTCTCTGCCTCTGATTTCAGGAGTAGGTGGCAAAGATTTCATAATGACTGAAGGCCTTGCCGCGGCGTCTGGCTGGGTTGGTGCCTACTCAAGGTCGTTACTCTAAACCATGGTTTGGGCCTGCTGGGGGGGTGGGGCAGGAACACAAGCCAAAGGGAGCCAAAGCAGATTGTCCCACTGTCAGCTGACTGGTGGCACCCGGGAGGGCACAGACTGGAGGAGTCAAGAGAATGATGGGTGAGCCAGGTAACTGCAGATGGTCACAAGGTAAAGGGAATGTAAATAAACAGACTCCCTGGGAGCCGGGACCATCCAAACCCCATTTTGGCTCCAGGAAGCTGCCCTGCCTGCTGCAAGCAGCACTAGGGAGTGGGCCTGGGCTTGGGTCCCAGGAGGAGGGGCTCCACACAAGTAGCCCCTCCCCTTCCCCAGGGCACAGCCTGGAGTGCCAACCAGAGGCATCTGAAGGTTGTGGTTCTGGTCCTGCCTGTTCATTGGGAGGGGTTTAGCCATTGGGGCATCCTGCCAGCGTCCAAGTGGGGCCAGCTCTGTCTCATCCTTGGCTGTGGGCTCCGGTCACAGTGTTGGGGTCTGGGGTCCAGGCCCGGGCAACAGCTACAGCATGTTTCCGAAGGAAGCTGTAGGAGGGACAGGTGTGAGAAAACCGGTCTACCACATCTCACTCCTTGCCAGGGCTTCCAGTCACCCTCTTCCCGTGACACCACTCACCCTGCACTTTGGGCTCAGTCCCCCTCAGTCTGGCACTTCCGATCCTCCCACTGACCTTGGCTGAGCAGTTGTAGGCTCCGCCCCTCCTCCCGCACCTGCAGGCGGAGCACCTGCTGCAGCACCTCCTGTCTCTGGGCCTCCTGCGCCAGTCCCATCCGCTGCAGCTTCTCTGCATTCAGCCGGAGCAGTGCTCGGCCTGGGGAAAGAGGGGAGAGGAAGGAGGGCTCCAGCAAGGCCAACAGGTACATCAAGGCAGACAGTGCCTCAGAATAAATTGAAAAAATAAGCCGGGCGCCAGTGGCTCAGACCTGTCATCCTAGCTGCCCCAGGAGGCAGTTCAAAGCCAGCCTGGGCAGGAAAGTCTGTGAGACTCTTATCTCCAATTAATCACTAGAAAACCGGAAGTGGCACTGTGGCTTATGTGGTAGAGCACTTGTCTTGAGCTGAAGAGCTGAGGGACAGCGCCCAGGCCCAGAGTTCAAGCCCCACAACCGACCCCCCCCAAAAAAAATGGAAAAAATAAAAGCAAGCCAATGCAGGAACAAGAAAGAAAGGGGAGGTACCCGATGAAGACAGAACAGTGTGATTGGAAGGGACAGACACAAACAGTAAAGACCCAGCAGGGAGTCTGGCTCAGAGAACACGGGAGCCTGAGGGAGGTGTTCTCTCTGGACGCTGCTGGGCCTCGCTGCCCATGGCCCCAGCATACCAGTGATGGCGTGCTGGGAGAAGGCCTCAACGTAGACGAGGTAGTTGTGGGGACAGTGCTTCTTGAGCCACTTGCAGACGTCCTGCTGGCTCCACAAGACCACAGGCCGGGTCAAGCCACCCAGTGAGGGACTTGTGTGGTACAGGCCATAGTGCTCAGAATACAGACGGCCCTGCAAGGAAGGACGGAGGGCATGTGGAGTGGGGGCGACAGCAGAAAGGAGGGGGCTCAGGCTGGGGGGACAGGCGGCACCTGGGAGGCCTCCGTGCCAGGCTGCTGAAGAAGCTTGACTGGTCTGCGGCTGGAAGCCCTCTGGCTCCGGGAGTCGCACCACGTGAGGCTTGGGCCCGGTGCCCGAGGCAGGTGGCAAGGGATGCTCTCGGCTGACACAGTGTGCTCCAAGAGGGTCCGGCAGAAACTGAAGTGGGCAGTGGCTGTGTGCAGGGTTGCCCAGTCAGAGCGGTTATGGCCGGAGCCAGAGATTCATCCCCCGGAGAACCAGGCCCAGAGGCTCATCGCCCCCCCCCCAACCAGGCCCAGAGGCTCATCACCTCCCCACCGAGAGCCAGGGCCAGAGCCCCACCCCTTATCAGGGCCAGAGGCTCATCACCCCCG
>NW_012267345.1:2371625-2377283 GCF_000151885.1 Dipodomys ordii
GCGAGCACCCCGCACAGACCCCTCCACCGACCCCGCGAGCACCCCGCACAGACCCCTCCACCGACCCCGCGAGCACCCCGCACAGACCCCTCCACAGACCCCGTGAGCACCCCGCACAGACCCCTCCACCAACCCCGTGAGCACCCCGCACAGAGCACCCGGTACAGCACCCCGCAGAGGCCCTGCACCAACCCCGTGAGCACCCTGTGAGCACCCCGCACAGAGCACCCCGCACAGAGCACCCGGTACAGCACTCCGCAGAGGCCCTGCACCAACCCCGTGAGCACCCCGTGAGCACCCCGCACAGAGCACCCCGCACAGAGCACCCGGTACAGCACCCCGCAGAGGCCCTGCACCAACCCCGTGAGCACCCCGCACAGAGCACCCCGCACAGAGCACCCGGTACAGCACTCCGCAGAGGCCCTGCACCAACCCTGTGAGCACCCCGTGAGCACCCCGCACAGAGCACCCCGCACAGAGCACCCGGTACAGCACTCCGCAGAGGCCCTGCACCAACCTCTTGGGGGCAGCGCAACCGCCCCATCTGCTTCAGCACCTTCCGGAGCCGCTCTCTTTCTTCTTGTTCCCCACCCTCAGAGGCCTCAGCATCGGTGGCCTGGGGATAGAGGGAACCTCAGGACTGACACCAGCCCAAGGGTTGGGCCTCATGGGTCCAAGGACTGGCATGGGGGGAAGCCAGAGGGAGGGTGGGAGGTGAGCAGGCCAGGGTGGGGCGGGCAGCATACCTTAGCGCTGTGTTCTGCCATGGTGTGGTAGTTGAGGCCGGCCTTGGACTTGAACTGTTTCCTGCAGTGTTGGCACTTGAGTGCCTCCTGAAGCTACAGACAGCCCAGCCATGAGCTGCTCGGCTCAAGAAGCCCGGGCACCTCCACTGAGGGCTCCTCCCGGGTCCACCTTACCTTCTGACACACTTCCATGTGCTTCTTGAGTCCCACAAGGGTCTTCCGGGTGACCACATTACAGGTGGGGCACACAGCCTCCCCCCGTTCGTGGATGGTTCGCTGCCACTGCTCCTCAGGGACACCTGTGGGGCAGGGCCAGGCCACAGGCTTGTGGACACCCGGGGCAGCACCTAGGCAGCACGGTCAGCCCCCATGCCTGCACCACAGGACCCAGCCCACCATGGGACCTGCCCTGGGCCCCCGCAGGCAGCCCCCACCTGGGGCTGGGTGGGCCACAGGAGCTGCTGACTCCTTGCAGTCTGTGATGGGAGTGGCTGGCACCTTCTTCCGCACTTCATCAGCGCCCGGCCCCTCCTGCTTCTTGGCGCGGTGAACCCGGGCCTTGTCTTCCGCTTTGGCCAAGCCTGTGCACACACACAGGGTGGGAGGTAGAGGCTAAGTGCTGGCACATATGTGGGTGCACCCAAGCTGGGGTACCCAGCTAACTGGAGTCTCACCTTTGAGCCCAAATGTGCCTGAGATGGATGGCTGCTCCCCTGTGAACTTTTTGGGTGTTTTCTGTTTCCTTCCTGACTCAGAGGAGAGAAAGCAAGGACCAAGATTCTGGTCAAATAACGATTGGGAGGTCAGGGCCCACCCCACCACCGCCCCTTCCACTTCCATCTTACTGTGCTTTGTGCGCTCCGGGTCCTCCTCAGGTGAGGACAAAGGGCCTGGAGACCGGAGCAGCTCTTTTCCAGCTGAGGACCTGCTCCCCGACAGTGCAGAGCTGTGACTGGAGCCTGCACTTGGCTGGAAAGTTGGGCTCTGACCCATGGAGGATGGGCCAAACTCCCCATTCTCTGACCTTGCCTGCTTGGGCAAGATGGGGCAGGCATCCAGGCTGTCTGCAGCCCTGCAGGGAATGGGAAGGATGAAGGCCAGGCAGGCCTGGGCCTGCCCCATGTACCCTCAGGCCCAGCCCAGGACTGCCCACCCAGAAGCGAGTTCCTATACCTTTTCTTACTGCTGTTTTTCCCTGTGGCACGAGGTGTTTTGTTTTCAGACTTGGTCAGAAGTAACATTTTGCAGGGTTGTGTATGTCTGCTGATGGCAATGGGTCTGCTGACCGGCACTGGCTTGCTGACCACAACAGGCCTGCTGACCGGCACTGGCTTAGTGACTGGCACAGGTTTTGTCACTGTCACAAGCTTGGTGACTGGCACCGGTCTGGTGACTGGCATGGCCTTGGAGACCGGCACGGGCCTGCTGACTGTGACCGGCTTGCTGATACCAATAGGCTTGCTGACCCCCACTGGCTTGCCAATACTGACGGGTTTGCTCACTCCGATGGGCTTGCTGACCCCGACAGGCCGGCTGATGGTGACCGGCCTGTTGACCGGGCCAGGCTTGGGGGCAGGCAGGGAACGGTCCATGTGATTCCAAATCCGGTGCTTCTCCAGCTGGGTCTTGGAGGTGAACGCGGCCTCGCAGAAGGGGCAAGGAAAGGCCAGCCTATCTGAGATGGCGCCCTGGGCAGGGAGGGCAGGTGTGGGAGGGGGCCCGGGGGACCTCTGCCCAGACACACCCCCAGGCCTCCTCTTTGCCAACCCACAGCCCCTTACCCCTTGGCACCGCTGGTAATGGTACTTGAGCCCGTAGATGCTGGGAAACTCCAGCCAGCACCCCGAGTTTGGACACTTCACCCTTGAATGTGCCTTGAATTCATCTTTCCACTGGTTCATCAAGGAGAGCTGGGCATAGGGAAAGACAAAGCAGCTAACCCTCAGCCACTCAGGCCTCTTCAACCTGAGTGCCAGACTTACAGCCCTCCCCAGGCCTGTAGGGCACAGAAGCCATGTGAGCCCTCCATCTCAGGACCACAGTGAGAACTTAAGTCCTACTCCAGACCTCTGCCGGGGGCCACTGGTGTGGTCCCCTGGGACCCCAGGAGACATGCTCAAACTCAGAGATGACACGGGATAGCTGAAGGCAGTTTTTAAGCAGGGCAGTGGCCCTCACAAGCTGACCCAGCGTAAACCCTACCCCAACCCTCGGGTAGCTCACAGGGATGTCTCGGAGGGCCTGGTTCTCGGCTTTCGGCCGCCCCTTTTTCTTCCCTTCTGTCCTGTCACTGGTTGGATTTCCTGGGTCAAAGCAGAGTGGGGCCTGGCCAGGCACTGTCTGTCCACTGTGGGCCACTGGCATCCCTGTGACACAGGATGCAGCAATGCTCAGGGGCTGCACAGCATCACCAGCCACCCAGGGGCAGTAGACTTAAGGGAGTCTTGACTGAGCTCACCAACACCAAGGCACAAGAATGTCTGTCCCACCCAGGATAAAAACCCAGACCTCAGGCTATATCCAAGTCAGTCTCCACCCCCCGCCCCAGGCCCATCGGGATACCCAGGTCACCCCTGCCTACTTGACTCCCTGGAGTTGATGTTGGCACTAACCCTTACCCAGCTTCAGTGGGTCTTGCAGCATGGGAAGTCGAGCCTCCTTCCGGCCGCTACCCTTCCCAGATCCACTCTTGCCAGACCCCTGGAGCCGGCGGCCTCCTCCAACACAGAAGGGGTCAGTCATCTCTGCAGAGCAAACACACAGATCTATGAGCCTGAGAGACCCAACTCAGGACCTTCATGGGGGGTGCCTTAGAGCCTGCCTCTGCCAACCCCTCTGGTCAGAAAGGAGACTTGGCTTCCAGTGTCCATCACTTGGAAAAGCAAGTGATAACGAGTTTCTGACTCATGGTAGAGGCTTCAAAGCCAACGTCTTCTCAGATAATGCAAAAGGCATAACAAAGCAGCTGGGTGCTATCATCCCAGCCACTCAGGAGGCTGAGATCTGATCACCGTTCAAAGCCAGCCCAGGCAGGAAAGTCCGTGAGACTGTCATCTCCAACTGACCACCAAAAAAGTCATAAGTGGAGCTGTGGCTCAAGTGGTAGAGTGCCAGCCTTGAGCAAAAAGAAAGCTCAGGGAAGCCATGCACAGGTGGCTCACGCCTATAATCCTAGCTACTCAGGATTGTGGTTTGAAGCCAGCCCAGGAAGAAGAGTCCCCATGAAACTCTTATCTCCAATTAACCACTCAAAAAAACCAGGAGTGGAGCTGTGGCTCAAAGTAGTAGAGCATTATCCTTGAGCAAAAGAGCTCAAGGACAGTGCCCAGGTCCTGAGTTTAAGCCCCACAACCAACAACAATAAAAAGACATCCAGGGCTGGGAAGGTGGCTCAGTGGTAGAGTGCTTGCCTTGCATGCATGAGGCCCTGCGTTGGATTCCTCAGCACCACATAAGCAAAAAGAAAAAAAAAAGCCGGAAGTGGCGCTGTGGCTCAAGTGGTAGAGCGCTAGCCTTGAGCTGAAGAGCTGAGACAGCACGCAGGCCCAGAATTCAGGCCCCATGACTGGACCCCCCTCCACCAAAAAAATTAAAAGACATCCAGGCCCTGAGTTCAAAGACCAGCACATGCACACATGCATGCATACATGTATATGTGTGTGCATAATGCACACACACACACACAGCACAAAGCAGTGAAAAGGGCCTGAGACCTTACACTAGCTCTTTTTCTGTTCATGTGGTGCTGGGGAATTGAACCGGGGCTTTGTGCATGCTAGACAAGCGCTCTACCCCTAAGCGACACTCCCATCCCCTTTCACTAGCGTTGACAAATAAATCCCCATGCCATCCCCCAGGCCTGAGGTTGGGCAAGGGATGGTCCTCAGGAGAGGCGATCTGCAAGAAGGAAGGAGGCTGACAACATACCTCCTAGGCCGATGATGGCACCTGTGAGCACAGCTGTTGCCAGGCCCAGCATTCTCACCCTACCCGGGCAGACACTATTGGATCCTTTTTAGTCTTTTTTTTTTTTTTGGGTCCAGTCGTGGGGCCTGAACTCTGGGCCTGGGCGCTGTCCCTCAGCTCTTCAGCTCAAGGCTAGCGCTCTACCACTTGAGCCACAGCGCCACTTCCGACTTTTTTCTTTTTGCTTATGTGGTGCTGAGGAATCGAACCCAGGGCCTCAAGCATGCAAGGCAAGCGCTCTACCACTGAGCCACCTTCCCAGCCCCTGGATCCTTTTTTCCAGGTGCATTAGATGGCCAAGGTGAGTGCTGATACTCCTACCCCCAGCCCAGCCTCCAACCACACAAGCACTTCTCTGATTAACCAGCAGCCCATACTGGTCTCGGTGTCTGCTGAGCCATCCTGCCTGGCTATCTTCTTGGACTTTGTGCTCAGCTAGAGCCTCTCCACCCAGAGGATGCTACCACAGGCGAGCCGGCCGCCCTCCCCACAGCCTCTGGGTTTTCTTCTATGAGCCCTCTTTAGCCAGGCACCCTCCCACCAACACTGGCAACAGACACCCGGGCTCCAGAGCCCGCCAGGGCAGTGATGGGACTGTGCGGTCACCCGAGGATGACGCTCCAAAGGAGCTTTTCTGCTGGGGGCACCTCGTGGCGAGAGCCCGGCCAGCCCCGTGCGGTCCTCCCGCCGACGCTCGAAGCCAGCGGGCGGCGGTCCGCTCCCGGGTCCCTGCGTCCCAAGCTCTCGGGCCATCCTCCCGGGTAAAGCCCGGGACAGACAGGGAGACAGCCTGGAAGACCCCAGGCTGGGTGGGGCGCCGTCCAAGCCCCTTCCAGTCCAGGCCTGGGCAGAGCGTTCCGAGTTGGGAGCCCGAGGCCGGCCGGCCTAGGAGGCAGCGAAGGCAGAGACCTTCCTTCTACGGGCCCGGGCCGAGCGGTGGGGCCGG
>NW_012267345.1:2386680-2388533 GCF_000151885.1 Dipodomys ordii
CAGGGCCAGAGGCTCATCACCCCCGCACCGAGAGCCAGGGCCAGAGGCTCATCGCCACCCCCAACCAGGGTCAGAGCCTCATCCCACCGCCCCCAACTGAGAGCCAGGGCCAGAGGCCCCCCCCCCAACCAGGGCCAGAGGCTCATCATTCCCCCACCAAGAACCAGGGCCAGAGCCCCACCCCCAGAACCAGAGGCTCATCCCACCCCCCTGAGAACCAAGGCCAGAGCCCCACCCCTCATCAGGGCCAGATGCTCATCCTTTCCCCCTGCCCCCGAGAACCAGGGCCAGAGGCTCCCCCCCAGAACCATGGCCAAAGGCTCATACCCCACCCCTTCATCCCCCCAAGAACCAGGGCCAGAGTCTCCCCCCTCCAAGAACCAGGCCAGAGGCCCCCCTCAAGAACCAGGGCAAGAGATGCATCACTCCCTAAGAACCGGGCCAGAGACTCATCACCCCCTAAGAACCAGGGCCTGAGGCTCATTCCCTCCTAAGAACCAGGGCCAGAAGCTCCCCCATCCCCCTAGAGAACCAGGGCCAGAGGCTACCCCTTCCCCCCAGAACCAGGGCTAGAAGCTTATCCCCCAGAACCAGCTCCTTGCCTAAGCCATCTTCCCTCCACCAATGACCCTACTAAGGACACCCCAGACCCCTAAGGCAGAAGGAAGTATGTGAGAGGCTTGTGTGTGTGCCTGTGCCAGTATAAGGGCTTGAACTCAGGGCCTCACACTTGCTGCGATTTCTTGCTCATGCTGGTGCTGAACCACTTGAGCCAGGCCCTGAGAGTCCTATAGAGGACTCCTCCCCTCTAACTCCACACAGCAAAGATAGCTTGAATACAGCCCACAGGCTTCCCCTGGTGCTTTCCCGGGAACCTTAAACCCACGGTTAGGTGAGGGTACTGTTTCCAGATCCTCCCTAGCTGCCTTGGTTCTTGCATTAGGCGTGCACATCCCATACGGAACAGAGTGTACACACAGGATGGGTCTTAAGGACACAGCTGGTCGCATTTCCTGAAGGCCCTCATGTGAGGAGGTCTGGCTGGGGCTGCTGCTGCTTGCACCGAGGCCGGTTCCCAGTTCTAGCACCCCACCTGATGTTTGAGACTCACCAATGACAGTGACCAACAAGCCTAAGCTCAAGCCAGCTACAGGGACTTTTCAAACGCATTCGGGATTTTCCTGCTGTTTCCCCTCCACAGGGCCCAGGACATGGTAAGATGGAGTGTCTCCTAGGCCTGGGTTGTTCAACACCAGGTATGAATTGCAACCATGTGTTCGAGACTTTCTTCCCACATAACTCCTGAGACTGTCCATGTTTGGGCTTTGTGGTAATTTCTGAGATTACCAATGACCTAACTCTGGGCAGGGCTGATTCTGCGTCCCTGCGGCTTGCTGGTCCAGGTCTGGGTGCACAGAGGCTCTCCACAGCACTGCAAGGGAGCGGATGGTAACCGACTCCCGGGGCCTGTCTGCAGGTCAGCGCTGGGGCTGGGCTCGGGCTCCAGTCTCTGTGCGTCCCGGCCCTGAACGGGCAGGCAGGAGCCGGTCCCCGCGCCCGCGCCCGCGCCCTGGGCCTGGCCACCTCCTAGCAGAGTCCAAGGACCAGCCGTGCTTCCAGGCTGGGGCGGGCGTGGCGATGTCTGAGTCTGAGTAAGGCGGTGCGCACCGTCTTCTCCCAGCTTCCACCTTCCCTGCCCCCATCCACACCTTGGCACTCGGCCCTGGTCACCCTGAATTTGAGGTTTAAGGTCGGATACAGGGCGCGGCCACCGCCCCAAGGCAGCCCCGGGTACCGTGGAGCCCGCACCTTCCGGGGGACACCGGGGGACACCGGCGCTGGCCTCCAAGCTT
>NW_012267345.1:2393869-2394951 GCF_000151885.1 Dipodomys ordii
CGGGGACGGGGCGGGCATGGATGGGGCGGGCACGGACGGGGCGGGGGACAGCTTGGTGGCTGCAGTCTTGCCCTCCAGCCGCGAGGCACTCATCCCGGCGGCCCGGAGGAAGACTGTGCTAACTGCCTGCGCTAGCTGCCCAGGGCCTGGGGGTGAGAGCGGCAGTAGGTCCGGGCAGGACCCTCGGTGGTCTGGTTTCATCCCTGCGGGTCGTCCAGGCCACTGTGGCCACCGAGAAGACAAACAGTGGGGCTTGCCAGACAGGGCTTTCAGCCCCAGTGATCTGGTTTTACGATGAAGAGCAGCACAAGCAGGACGAGGAGGGAGCCCTGGTGTGTAGAGGAACGCTTCCCGGCTTTGCCTCAGGCTGACTGAGGCTCACCATGTGGGGTTGGTCACCACTGATCACTGCAGGCTGCCACGCTCAGGCCTCAGGGACATGGTGAGGCTGGTACTTGTGTGTCCATGCTCTGCCAGGCCGTGATTCCCCTTGTTGGGTAAATCAGCAGTCATTAGCCTCTTTCTTGATTGTCCATCCGTTCAGAAAAAAACAGACCTTTCTTGATGGTGGTATTAGAAACTGCACGCTGTGCACGGGACTCAGATGCTTCACCATCTTCGGAGGACCTGGATATCCCCACTACAGGCTTGGTGCTTGTGTAAATAAGCACATAACAGGTTCCAGAGAGCAGGGGATCTTGAGGGTACAGCTGTCACACATGGCAGAGTAGAGGAAAAAGCTTTTTTTTTTTTGTCCGTTGTGGGGCTTGAACTCAGGGTGTGGGCACTGCCCCTAAACCTTTTTGTGCTCAAAACTAGTGTCCTACCACCTCAGCCACAGTGCCACTTCCAGTTTTTGAATGGCTAATTGGAGATGAGTTTTTTTTTTTTTTGGTCGGTCGTGGGGCCTGAACTCTAGGCCTGGGCACTGTTCGTCAGCTCTTCAGCTCAAGACTAGCGCTCTACCACTTGAGCCACAGAGCCACTTCCAGCTTTTTCTGTTTATGTGGTACTGAGGAATTGAACCCAGGGCCTCATGCATGCTAGGCAAGCACTCTACCACTAAGCCACCTTCCAAGCCC
>NW_012267345.1:2395101-2396714 GCF_000151885.1 Dipodomys ordii
CGCGTGCGGAGGGCGTCCGCCAGGACAAAAGGCGCTGTGCGCACCTGGGCTCCGAGCGCCGGCGGCCTCCACCAGGCTTCCTGCCTAGTGAATGTACTCAGCCGCCGCCGCCTTCTCCTCTTTCTTCTTCTCCTCCTTCTTCTTTTCTCCTCCTCTTCCTCGTCCTCCTCCTCCTCTTTTTTTTTGCCAGGAGCAGGGACTGGATCTGCCTCTTGTTTGGCTTGCTTGGAGCTTTACCACATGAGCCATGCTTCCAGCTCAGCTTTTCTGCAGTTTATTTTGGAAATGGAGCCTGTCGAACTTTTCTGCTTGGGTTGGCCTCAAACTGTGATCCTCCAGATCTCACTTACCTGAGTAGTTAGGATTATAGGTGTGCAGGTGTGTGCCACCATGCCCGGTTTATTCACTCCCTCTCCCCCCCCACCTTCGGTGGTCCTAGGGCTTAAGCACTGTCCTGCAAGGTTAGCACTCTGGTGCTTAAGCTACCACTACACCTCAGGCCACCCCCTTGCCCTTTCCCTCTCTCTGCCTGAACTCTAGGCCTGGGTGCTGTCCCTCAGCTCTTCAGCTCAAGGCTAGCACTCTACCACTTGAGCCACAGTGCCACTTCCAGCTTTTTCTGAGTATGTGATGCTGAGGAATTGAACCCAGGGTCTCATGCATGCGAGGCAAGCACTCTACCACTAAGCCACCTTCCAAGCCCCACTTCAGGCTTCTTTTGACTAATTGGAGCCAAGAGTCCCACGGACTTTTCCACCCCAGCTGGCTTTGAATCTGGAACTTCAGATCTCAGCCTCCTGAGTAGCTAGGATTGCAGATGTTGAGGCACCAGCGCCTGGCAATCTCTTGAACCCCTAGGAGCCTCTCCCTCAAAAGAACTCCTTCCCCAGAGAAACCCCTAAATCTGGCTCACTTCCCAGGTCAGAGAGGAGATCAGAGCTCAGTAACTGAAAGGGGCTTGTGATGGGAAGGAGGGAAGAAGTGCCAAGATTGCAGGAGAGGAAGAGAAGTGTCTCCTCCCCAGTAAGATGCCCTAGAAAGTCAGGAATGGTGGTCCACACCTGTAATCCTTGCGACTTTGGAGGCTGAGAGCTGAGGGCCATGGCTCCACATGCCAAGGTGAAATGTTGGTGAGACGTTTATCTCCAACTAAGGAGCTTTTCAAAAGCCAGAGGCAGAGGTGTGGCTTCAGTTGGTAAAGTGTTAGAGCGCCAGCCTGGAGAGAAAAAGCCAAGAGAGAATACAGGCTCTGAGTTCAAGCCCTCGTCCCAGCACACACACACACACACACGTGCGCGCACACACACACGTGCGCGCACACACACGTGCGCGCACACACACACACGCGCACACACGCTGACCGCTGCTGCGGGCTCACGACTACTTCTGGCCAATCAGGAAGGTGAGATCTGAGGGCCACATTTTGTTTTTTTGGTCGGTCGTGGGGCTTGAACTCTGGGCCTGGGCGCTGTCCCTCAGCTCTTCAGCTCAAGGCAAGCGCTCTACCACTTGAGCCACAGCGCCACTTCCAGTTTTCTGGTGGTTTATTGGAGATAAGAGTCTCACGGTCTCTCCTGCCCGGGCTGGCTTTGAACCGCGATCCTCAGATCTCA